>NC_086319.1:376611008-377212675 GCF_036172605.1 Pelobates fuscus | reverse complement strand
GAGCAGTGAGGCTGCAGGGGCATGTTCTATACACCAAAACTGCTTCATTAAGCTAAAGTTGTTCATGTGACTATAGTGTCCCTTTAAGTAGAATAACAACATCTAAGCCCAAGGATATCTGTGAATACCTTAATGATATTATTGTAATTATTAGAAATTAAAGTGATATTGATTAGAGAAAGTTTAATGTACACATTGTTTTATGGAATATGTCCGTATAAAATAAAGATTACATGTGCATCGGTCTCTGCAATAATTATATGTGTGCTTTTGTCTCCTTCTGATACAACTTGCAATATTATTGGATTTGTGAGATTATGTCACAGATCCATCCCTGCTTCTGGGGTTTTTTTCAGAACCCGTACCCCAGGCCTCAGAAATAATTGATGGCAGAGATTTAACTTGTGTTTTTTTTTGTTTTGGTTTGTTTCAGGGAGGGAAAGAATACCTGATGAGGGCACATTTTGGCCTACCGAGTGTGGAAACAGAGGAGATGGAGGGAAAACCACCAATAGGCGTGAAGTTTGAAATACCCTATTTCACAGTGTCTGGCATTCAGGTACATAAGGCACAATGCCAATGATATCTTTAATGGCTTAAAGGGTCAGTCCCACTGTGGATCATAGTGACCGAATGACAGTGACCTGTTTAATGGGATAAATGGTCAGTCTCACTGGGGGTCACAGTGACCTAATGACAGCGACATGTTTAATGGAATAAATGGTCAGTCCCACTGGGGGTCACAGTGAACTAATGACAGTGACGTGTTTAATGGGTTTAAGTAATGGTATAACCTGTTTTGATACGCTGATATAATAGTGGATTTGTATTCTTGAAGGTTCGGTATATGAAGATTATTGAGAAAAGTGGATACCAGGCACTTCCTTGGGTGCGGTATATAACTCAGAGCGGAGGTAAGTGGACAAACAGACACTCAATAGAAACTAGAAACGGCACATATCTAACTGGAATCCAGACCATGATATCTGGATGTAGAATGCACAGAATAAGAAGCTGCCTGGAACAAAATGTACTCCAGAGATTGTAGCTGTGTGGTGGAATCTCGGTAAAAATAAATTTAGTAGGCCGAGATTACCACGTGGCATGTGTACGTGCATATGCTGACGTATCGATCAGTTGGTTGCACGAGGCAAGATACGATCAGTAGTGTACGGAGCATGTGCAAGAATACAGGATGTAGTATTCCCCTCCTCCATTGTGCTGGACAAGCCATGCGGTCAAGCAGGAAGTTAATTCTTATTTGTATTGATTGGTCAAGAGAATGTGCGGGTGGAGCTTAATATGGGAGGAGTTATGTGCCTATGTAAGGAGCCTGCACTATTGTCCGGGGCTCAGAACTTGTTGTATTTTGGTGACGTTAGTCCCTCTGAGTCCCGATCGGTGATCCAATAAAGAATCTCTTCCTTCCTGAAGAAACCTGTGTCCATCTCTCTGTGCTTCGCTTCCGTCAGTTTCTCCGGTATCAGCTGGAGTACATTTTGTTCCAGGCAGCTTCTTTTTCTCATAGCAACATCTGTAAATTAAGTAAATTATACTAAATCATAATAAAACTGCTGGCCCATTCCCACAGAAAATCTAGAGAATCTGCTCCCTTCTCTTACTGGCTTTATAAAAACAAACTCTCTTGGATTGTAGCCGAAATTTGCAAATTTACTTTGAATTCCCATTAAAGTCATGACAATTCAGGATTAATCACAAATTATCAAATTAGAATGAATTAAAATCCAAATGGCAAAATTCAATCTAATATAGTCAAGCCAAGACTTTAGCCGAGTTGGCTAATTTTCCCAGATCGACTACTTTAGCCTGCATTTCGCCATTTAGCTTTTACTTCTCTGCTATTCAATATTTTGCAAATAAACCCTATACCTATATTGGTGCATACAATACATTTATTAATATTGTGTATTTCTCAAACAGATTACCAGCTTCGGACAAACTGAACAACTCTAAATTTGAAGAAGTGATCCCTCCAGTGAATTGAATGTTTTGTTTTTGTCTTCTATGTCCTAAAATAAATATGCACCCAAACAGATATATTTTTGGAACAAAACTGTTAAATGTAACTATCACTAGGCAATTTCTAAAAAATACTTTTCTATCCCTGAGGCTGTAAGTAGTAATTATGTTTTACTAATACTGGTTACTAAGGTAATGTGTGTTGCTATTTTATATCACCATGCTTTTTATTATTTACTAAATCCAGAATTTTGGTGAATGGGAAAAAAAAATATTGCAAGACACAGGAGTTTATTTACTAAATGTGTATTATAAAAAATAAAGAAGCTAGCAGCATAAATAAATACGGTAACTATATATTGCAACCATGGCAGTAATGCACAGTGACATCATGGTACCTATATAGAAAGAGATGTTTATATACTCAGCAATGTATTCTGGGAAATTTGCAGCCAACTTGCAAAATGGAGGCCAAAGTATTGAGCTGGTAGATATTTATATATATATATATATATATATATATATATATACACATTGGGCTCTTTTGGCCCATTTTGTTTATAAAATAGTGAACAGACCCCAGACTATCACCCATTTATGGGAATACTATATTATAGTAGAATAAATACATTCTAAAAAGTAATCATGTCTATAGTACTTATTATTTTAGCCTCTGAATGTCTGCTGAGAGTTTAATATTAAATAGTTTTTTGTTTGTTTTTTTTTAAAAAAAGATTAGAATAAAATATGTTTTAGCACAATTTAACATATAAAAGTATATGGAAATATATTTATCTTCAAGTAACATACTAATTAATATAAATCGGTTTAATAAATATGTTCACAATTATGTTATTGTAATCAATCTATTGAAAATGTATTGTTTTAAAGCCATGCCAGATATCTTCAAACCTTGCTTCAATCGAACAGAGAGAATTACAGAGTTATTCACTAAATCTGACTGCAAGAGATATCGTAGCCAATCAGAACTTGGGTTTCCAGAATCAAACCATAAGCATTTCACTGTGATTGGATGATAACATGCAGCTAGAATGTTGAAATATAACTGCAGTGCCTCAAATTCTAATTCAGGAAATCGAAGTGAGTTGATTTGTTGACCAGATTTAAAAGCATATCTATCTAATAATGGAAAAGGTATTTTAATGGACGATGAGAATGAAAAGAGATTTCTGTAAATGTCCTTGTTGTTTTACTGTGTTGCTCTAAAAATCTAAATTGTTACTTGGATTGCTGTTTCCCAATAAAGGTTTGTACACAATGCTCTGCTGTTTAGTGATTAATAACCCATCTTCTTAACTAATCCAGTTTCTCATTAAAATCCGCTTGATCCAAAGAAGATAAGTCAGGCACTCCTTAATTGGGGAATGGAAAAAGGTATACTATTCAATATTTCAGCCATGCAGGATCTTAAACTTACATTTTTTCGTTACTATCAATGACTTGAAGATCTAGGTACCTCTAGCATATAGTGTGTATTGCTCAATTACTGTAGTCTGTTTTCTAATAAAGGATGTTTTTCCTTATTTATGCTCCTTATCTTATTGGATTCTGGTGTGTGAGATTGGCAGTTCTTCTGGATATAACTCAATCACAGCTGATTGCACTATGTGTTATGTATGAGACACCCAACAATTGTAAAGTCAAAAAGCTGACCCTTCTTACAGAAACAATTCTACATCCAAGTTGGTTTACCTGTCAGTCAATTTTTTGGTGCAGCTTCGGCAGAGAGCGTCTAAGAACTGAATGACAAGGAGAGCAGGAGAACCCTCCTATTGCAAATGTTTGGTTCAATTATTATTCTCATTTTACTTATTGAAACGAGCTTCGTAGCATGTATAATATCCTCTTTTAACACATGCAAACACAATAAGCAATTTTTTTTTTGGGGGGGTGAGGATTTTGTGTCAGAAAGTTGTAGAAAAAGGGACTTGAGTAAACATTTGATATCGTTAAATGTAGACGGTCCTTGCGTTCAAAGAATAATTGGATTGCAAGTAAGAGGAAGACATCAGATTATTGTTAACTGGTAGTTGGTGAACATAATGGATATGTGTTCTGAAGATAAAGATATTTAGAAAAAATAGAAAGCAATAACATAGGTGCCTAGTACATCATAGTATTTTTTGGCAGGATTTAAGGGGCACTACTGTTCCACATTAGCAGGGAGTGCAGAGTTGTTAATGACAATCTTTTTTAAAATTATTATTATTATTTTTTTAAATCTGGTTCAGGGACCATTCTCCGTTTATTTCAGATCAAAGAAAGGGGTCACATATTGTGTATTAGTGTAAAGTCATTTGTTAAATTTCTCCTGTCCAGTTGGTGTTTGCACCAACTAGGTGGATTTGGCTGTGGAGCCTGTGCAACAACTCAGTGTACTATCTGATTGGCAAGGCTAGTTAATTAGCATTTTCACGTAGATTTGCATATTCTGATTTATGCAGGCAGTGGACAAATTTGTTATTAATCTCGGTCTTGCCGACGCTATATAAATTATTGTATTTATAATCAGTGCTGTGGATGTGGACTAGTCCTGAGTGTAAATAAAGCATTGTGTGCTGGTTCCATTGGGAACTGTTTGTCCTGTGTAGTTTGTTTGATAATTCCACTAACAGAGTTTTCTGACCTGTTGACTGGCTGCACTGGTTCCTGATTCCTGGACATGTTAAATGCCTTTGTAACGGCAGTATTTGGAAGCAGCACAGGCAAAGGGGTTAAAACCTGCTTGGGAGAAGAAGACAAGCAGTCGGATCGATACCTGTCTGGGAAAAGAAGACAAGCGGTGGGATCGATGCCTGCTTAGAAAAAGAGGACAAGTGATGGGGTAGATACTTGCCTGGGAGAAGAGGACAAACAGTGGGGTCGATAGTTGCCTGGGAGAAGAGGACAAGCGGTGGGGTCGATACTTGCCTTGGAGAAGAGGACAAGCGGTGGGGTCGATAGTTGCCTGGGAGAAGAGGACAAGCAGTGGGGTCGATAGTTGCCTGGGAGAAGAGGACAAGCGGTGGGGTCAATACCTGCCTGGGAGAAGAGGACACTTGGTGGGGTAGATACCTGCCAGGAAGAAGGCAGGCGGTGGGAGAGGGCAAGCAGTGGGGTCGATACCTGCCTGGGGAAAGAGGACAAGCGGTGGGGTTGATACCTGCATAGGAGAAGAAGACAAGCAGTGGGGTCGAAACCTGCCTGAGAGAAGAGGACAAGCAGTGAGGTTGATACCTACCTGAGAGAAGAAAACAAGCAGTGGGGTCGATACCTACCTGAGAGAAGAAAACAAGCAGTGGGGTCGATACCTACCTGAGAGAAGAGGACAAGTGGTGGGGTCGATACCTACCTGAGAGAAGAGGACAAGCGGTGGGGTCAATACCTGCCTGGGAGAAGAGGGCACTTGGTGGGGTCGATACCTGGTGGGAGAGGGCAAGCAGTGGGGTCGATACCTGCCTGGGGAAAGAGGAAAAGCGGTGGGGTTGATACCTGCATAGGAGAAGAAGACAAGCAGTGGGGTCGATACCTGCCTGGAAGAAGAGGACAAGCGGTGGGGTCGATACCTGCCTGAGAGAAGAGGACAAGCGGTGGGGTCGATACCTGCCTGAGAGAAGAGGACAAGCGTTGGGGTCGATACCTGCCTGAGAGAAGAGGACAAGCGACGGGGTTGACTCTATTCCAGAGTCCCTGGTAGAGAATAAGCTGACCTGGCAGAGGTACTAATAGCTAATATTACTATACATATTCAGAAAATTCAATGTATGTACCTTTAAAATATAATGGTTATATAACAGTGGTTCCCAAACTTTTTAGGTTCAAGGCGCCCTTAAAGGATCACTATAGGGTCAGGAACACAAACATATATTCCTGACCCTAAAGTGTTAAAACCACCATCTAGCCCCCCTGGGCCTCTCATGTCTCCATAAATATACTGTAGTAAAAATCTTACTGTATTCAAGCCTGAAGCTGTAACTTTGCATGCTGTTAGACTCAGAAAAACAAGCAGTCTGCTGACATCATCAGAAGTGGTAGCCTGATCCAATCACAATGCTTTCCCATAGATTATTTCAAGAAACAATCCAGGCACAACAACCACTACATTACGTTGTAGTGGTTATGGTGCCAGTAGTGCTGTAGTGTCCTCCCAGGGTAAGTAGTCAAACTGTTTAAGAACAGTTTGACAACTTACCTGGGGTCTGCTGGGATATGGGGCTGTAGTGTGTGTGTGTGTGTGTGTACAGGGGTGCATTGTGTTTGTTAAGGATGTAGTGTGGGTGTGTGGGGGGAGGGGGGGCAGGTAGTAGTGTGTGGGGTACAGTGTGTTTGTGGGAGGGGGGCAGGTTGTTTGAGGAGTACAGTGTGTGTTGGGAGGCAGGTTGTGTGAGGGGTACAGTGTGTGTTGGGGGCAGGTTGTGTGAGTGGTGCAATATGTGTGGGGGGCAGTGTGTGTGTATGGGGGAGTTATTGTGTGGTGTGGTGTCTGTGGGGGTAGGATGACAAATTAATAAATATATACTTTATTTGTTTTAATTAATTAAAAATGATATCCCCCCCCTCCCAGGCAAAGGTAAGCAGAGAGGGGCAATCCCTGGTGGTCTGGTGGGGAAGCCCTGGCGGTCCTAGTGGTGACAGTGAACTCTTGCAGCCTCAGGAGCTGCTACAGTTCCATCTCGTGAGATTCGGCAACGCTCAGAGCTCGCGAGAGTAGAACCTGGCAGAGCTGCAGGTTAGAGCTCCCCCTGGTTCTCTCTCCCTCCCCTGCCCGCTGTCAGCAAAGTGCTAGCGGGCCGGTGAGGGAGAGCACAGTTCCCGGTGTTATGATCACAGCACCGGGAAAATATCTTGCGGCGCCCCTGTGCGGCACAGTTTGGGAACAATAGTGTAAAAACTTTCTTTTTAACCATTTTCTTAAAATCATAATAAAAATGGAGCACTCACCGTTTCCAGAGTTATATATAATCAAAGATTTTTCAACCCCATTGAAAATCAAGTTTATTGTCAAAATATACAGACTTTCAGCTATTTTCAATGAGAAAATCAAACAAAAGCAATTAAAATAGCTAAACACAACGAATGCTTCAAGTGGTTTCCCCAAATTCAATTGAAAAATGCAATTTCTAATGACTTCTCCGGTCTCAAGATTCTTCAACCCCCTAAATAGAATCCCTCACAGCAGCATCCAGTGTCCAGGTACCCCACCACCAGCAATGGGCTTTAACTCTGAAACTCATACTAAAGCGCTGCACATGCATACCCCAAGCACCATACCAACTTAAAATCACTGAAGTGGTCTGGTGCAATGGAGTAAGCCTTCAAAAACTGCGGTTCACTTATGGTTCCATCTATCCTAATAGAACCTTAGCAATAGCCAAGCGGAATGGTCTGTGCCCAGATGTGTGAAGCTGATAGAAACTTACCCCACTGCCTTCTACCCAAAGTAGCACTGGCACTGGATGGGGGGGACTTTTAAATGTTATTTATAATGTGTAAAATAAATAGATTAAAAAAGTAAAAATTCATTTTATTTCCAATTTGTAACTCTATGGAATGTGGAGATGACTGGAGGAGGGTGTGAATGCTTAAGCAGAGCCCTCTTGAATTGTGTAAGTTTAATAAAGTGTGAGGTAAAGGATGAATCCAATGCAGGTGTTCGATCCACCATTTTGTGCATTTGGATACATACCGAGAAAGCTGGTAATGAAGTTGTTCAAAATGGGAGGCATTCTATAAGACAGGTACAGCAGCCATGTTGTGCTGGCCGCGTTAGATTTTCCTCATACTGATCATAGGCAGCACAGTAGCAATTTTGAAATGTATATGTAGCATTCATACGCTGCAGCAAAGACATTTCCTTTTAGAAATCCTTAATTCATTATACTATTCTCCCGCTATATGCTGGTGTTTTTTATGTCGGATCGCACTTTTCACAATTCCAATTGGCTTGGGAATATTGAAATATATAGTGAATATAGTATTCACTAAACTGAGAAGAACTCATGGAGTGAATTCATGGAGAATTTAAAATTGAAAGCCCATAGCGGATTTAAAGAATTCCTCCAATTGGGCTATTTTGGCCTTAAAATTGAAAGTCACGAATTCTCGCTTTAGTAAATAATCTGTTAGTGTGATTGATGACAACAATTACTTTAATCAATGTGAATGACTAATTTCAGAACATATTCCATATAAACAAAATGTTGATATAAACCTCAGTTTGTTTTACTCTGTTCACTCCCTAAAATTGATCTGATTTGATATCCATGATATCAATAATGACCAGGAATAAATAGTGCGTTTTATAAGTTAAACCTTAATGAAACAGATAAAATGTCACTGAGACCTGTACAGCTCTGTATTATGTTAAATAAACCGCCGGTTTTTGAAGCCCTTTAAATCTAACTCTACAATACACCAGCTGAGGTGAATCAGGGGTTAGGCTGGCAGTGACACCAACTTGACCCCCTTCACCTCAGAGACTCCCACTTAGAGCTTCCTCCCCGCCCTGAGCTGTTTTAAAAATCCTCAGCAGGCCCCGCCCACCCGCACATCGCTTTCCTATTGGCCACTCAGTCGACAGTGCAACTCCTTCGCCCATTCGCTCAACCGCGAGTTACCACCTGGTGACGGCGAGCCCTCTCCCGCAACGGCTTCTCATTGGTCGACTCGGCTGTTTGGGTGGGCGTGGCTGCTGCGAGCGTGCTGAGTTACACAGGACACAGTTGCTTTTTTTAAAACGAATAAAAAAAAATAAAAAAAAACAACACACGCGCGTACCACGTGGGTGGTGGAGGCCGTGACGTCACAGGTTTCAGCGCAGAGGGTGTCTCGAAGCGCAGTGCGCGAGCTGGTGAGCGAGCGGACTGGTTTGGCCGTTGGTTGGCTAATTGGCACCTGGACGGAGCGTTGTCTCGCGGGCAGCTGACCGTTGGGCAAGAGCGGGAAAAGCCCAGTATATAAAGAGGTGAGCTAGGGGAGCGCGGTCCAGTCAGCGAGTCCCTTCAGAGGGGGCGCAGCAACATCATCTGTTAGGGAGGATGCACCTGTCACTGTCAAAACCGCACAACACATACACACTGCTTGCTGCCTCGCCCGTCACAATCAGACACAACCCCAGACAGTGTACGTGACATCTCCGGGCAGCACTGGATGGATGTCAGTGCCATTGTCATGTATTGGAGCTTTCTGGGCGTCCGTGGTTTACATGTAAAAGATTGAACCATGAACTGTGTAGCTTGTTTGTACATACATTGCCCTAGAAACCTCAGAAAATCTGGGAGGGGACAGCCTTTTAATAAGAAAACAAAGCATCTCCTTAGATAACTTTCTTTAACTGGGATATAGATGTATATTTTTGTGTTTTTAATACTCTTTAACAGTAGCTACAAAGTCACGATTGGGATGGGGGAGCTGTTCAATCTCTGCCCCCTTCAAAAATCTCACTTGTATCCCCCCCCCCCTCTTTTTGTATAACCTGTATCTGTAAAATTTGATCAAATGTAAGAACCCCTTACTACTTTGTGCAAAGATCTGTGGGTTGATTAGTAAACTGAACCTTCAAAATTTGGACAAAATCTATTTTATTTTTTGGCAATTTGGATTTCAAGTCACTTTTTACCTTTAACTTTAACAAGAGATTTGTGGATACTTATTCATAACAAACTTGTAATTGTGAGATTGGTGGGAGATATTTTACCCCTCATGCTTGCAGTGTTGTGTAAAGTTTACAGAGGAAAACTGCTAATTTAGAGGATTTTTTCCAGTTTAGCAATTTGAACTTTTAAATTTTGAAATTCACTTTAAATTCACGTCGCATTCTCCCCTTACTTGGTGAATAATCCTGTTTGGTAGAAGTGGGAAACATGGAATGGTGGTGGGTTTATATATGGAGTCCAAACTGGCTGAACTGGAAACAAATACGATTTCCCCAATGTGTTTTGTACAAATCCTCTTTGTTCCTGCGCCAAAACCTCTTTATTTTAACTCCCAAATGTAGGTCTTGTGGTCAGGTATGGTGCAGTATGTGGACCATGGAGAGGAGTTTGAATGTTCAGTATTTGGTTAGAATCCGTAGAATCTCCGAGTTCTTAGTGACAGAGAGCAATGGATACTTTGCTCAGAAGCTGTTCTCCAAATATCTCTCAGGTCCCAAGATGAGTGAATCAGAACAGTGCTTTGTTTTGTTAGGGTTTTTGGCAGGTGATGTTCTCCCCATCAGACTTGTATTAACGGACCAAAAAAACTAAATGTATATATTTTAATTCCAAGGTAAGGGCAGTAAGGCCGCAGAAACTAACCATTCTCCGATGATGTAATCAATACCGATTACTTTTGTCCTGTAAGATACCCCCTCGTAGAGAAGCATTGAGGACATACATGACAATCTGCTAATCTAATGCTTCTCATATACCAACACTGAATCCAATGCTTTTCTATGAAATGTATTGGCGTTCTGCGTTTTTAAGTGGTGCGTGATTTCACCAAACGTGAAGTCCTTGTAAAAATAAAGATGTAAGGAGGAAGAGCCACTAGTGGCCTATCTGTCTGACAGGCACTAGAGGTTTGTTTTTGGCCAAATGCAAACTTCTGTTTCTTGGAAACTTCAATCTTTTCCATCATCAAAAGGACCGATTCTATACGCCAAATACACTACATGTACACTATATGTCTTTTTTTAATTTTTTTTTGTCAAGCACACAACAAGATTCTAATTATTTTCACTAAATTTAGGCAATGTAACCTTTATTGAATATACCTGTGCACTGCCTCGCCTTTTTATTCCCCCAGTCTTGCATGTCATGTATTGATTGCTGTCTAGTGTCTGAGAATTTAAGATGACATTTTGTAATACAGTGCTGCAGAATATCTCGGCTCTCCATCAAAGCACCTATTTCCTACCAAATGCCGTGTACTAGTAGCCATTATTGAAGAATACCACATACAGATTCAAGTCCTTCACTCCTCGCTATTGTTGCTGACATATTTTATTGGGACTCTTCAAACCCCAGAACTATTGCAACATGTTACATTATCACTGCTTATTATAGTGGTTGTGAGTGACACTCGGAGTTTATGGGTGTAGTCTCTCCAGTTTTTGTTAAATGGTTTTCAAGAGGTTTAATAAAATGCCTTGACACGTTAAACCCAACCTCAGATGGAGACATGGTAATAAAGTAGCTCCTCTTCCTGGTCATGAATCCAAATAATTGTATGGCATTGTATTAGACTTGTGGACAAATCCTTTTCACCTGTGAGGAGCGAACAATTCCTATTAATCTATGCCTGATCGAATCTATCAGTCTGGGATTTACACTATAGATTGATTAATTTGAGCAAAGATTAACAGGAATTTTATTAATTTGTCACAGGTGAAAAGGAATTGTGTAGAAGTTGAACGCTCACATCATTCACCAAGATGCTTTGAGCATTAACTTATAGGTGGTTTGGCTGATTACATTTCCTTATTATCGTCTGCAGCTGGGGGGCGAGTTTTGGTTGTCTGGGAATCCTACAGAGTTTGTCTTATAGTTTGAAAGTGTTTTGAAAATAAAGTAAAATTGCCTGACCGAAAATGCTGCAGGCAGAAAGAAAACATGATTTCGAATAGCCATGGATAGTTACAAAATTGTGGCTGGGATAAGGACTAAGGTGCATAAAGATGGCTGAATGAAGGAGGGGAAGGAAGGCATTGGATTTCTTAAATTACAATATACATGGATTAAAACAAAATAATGAGATGGCATTTGTAACATAAAGATTATACGACGATTTTAAAAAGAATTATGACATTGTTCCTTTAAACCGGAGTTGTACTTGGGCTTCTGTAGAGAAATGCATTATCTTCCTTAGAGCCACATGCTTCTACTTGCATTGCACCGTGTGGTCAAAATTCATTTAGATGTTCCAGGACAGCCATGCATATACAGTGCAAAAAAAAAAAAAAAATTTGAGAAGTTTAACAAAAACCAGCTTAGACTTTTCCACTGTAATGAAAATCTAAGTGAAAGCATTGTTCATACACTTAAAGGGACACGTCAGACATGTAAAGCACTTCAGCTTATTATGTGTCATTTGTGACTGGTTATAAAAATGCCAATTTCAATAGAAGTCAGTACTTTTATAAAACTTGGCTGGAACTGTTCCCCAGCTGGGTAGATATACGATCCATTAGATTGTCACAGAACTTATGGAAGCGGCAGGCACGCACTAAGCGTGCGTCTGCTTTCCTCCCTTATCAATAAGCTGTACCCATATAGGGGGTATCGGAAAGCAGGTCATGTGTGGACGAGCAAAGACGTTTCTGAACGAGAAGCCTGTCATTGGTCGATTGGCGAAATAATAGAGGGATTGAAGAGCATGCAGTCTTCAGCTTTTGCGAGATGATAAAAAAAAAAAAGCCGAAAAAATACATGCAGGTTTCCTTTAGGGGTACATCTGCTAAATAGTTTTTAAACGGGACAAAATTGAAAACAAGAGAAATCTCAATGTATCCTTCCTGGTAAAATATTTTATAAGTAAATGATTATTGATAATTTATTATTGGAAAGTAAGGCTAACGTTTTCTTGTAGTGCAAGGGGACCAGGCTAAAATTTGCCTAGCAGTGAATGTGGTTTGCCTTCGGTAGTTGCCAGATTAGCCAAGCTTGAGACTTTCCCAGCTGTGCCACGTGACTCTATATAAATAAATGTATACTCACCAAGAATGTGTACTAATGACAAGCCTGTCTCTAAGGATTACTGAGATATATTTAAAATGCACCTGTCACGCACACATTCTTTAAAATAGATGCATGCTCTGCGCCAGACAATCAGTAAGATGTCATGAGAAAGAAACGTATTTATTAGAAACCACATCAATTATCTAGGCATTTATTCACTAAACTGCAAAATGTTGAGAATTAATAAAGGAATAGCAAACTTTAGGTCATTTTGTTTCAGTGGACGGCAATCGTAGGCTAAATGCCTGGGCTAAGCCACCCGCCATAGAGCTAATGAAGTACCGGTAATTCAAGGTTTTTTTTAAATCAACATACCGGTATTCCCTCTGTTGTGGGGCTAGAGCTTTGGTGCAAGGAGACACAAAACAGAGTGACATCATCCAAAGCCTTGATTCCCTTTCACTGTTTAGTTCATGTCGGCGGTACACAGTTTAAGGAGTGGTTCTTGGCCTATGGTATTACAGTGGATGGAACAGGCATATAATATTTATAAGGCTGTAAAAAACTGCCCATAATAAACTAGATACTATACCAGGGGTAAGCAACCTTTTAGCAGCACTGTGCCGATATAGGATTGTGATGTCCTATTTTTTAAAATTGAGGTCTGTATGCTGCAGTATTTTGCTTTTGTTATTTATACTGTAATTGCTTTGTATATTTGTATTTGTGCGGATATGAGCTATTATATTGTATATGTTCAGGAGTAGTTTGTGGTATCATGTATGATACATATGAATGTGGGCTGTGTATTGGGGCTGCTTGTGGAATTGTGTGTGTGGATGGATGTCACATTGTGTGTTTGGTAGTGTGTGTATGTGTGGGGTATTGCATGTGGGGTTGTGTGCATGTATGTGGATTAACGGGTTACGTTTGTGCGGATTGTGTGGATGTTTGTTTGTGGGCTGTTCATATTATTTATATGAGGGGAGGGTTATTGTGCATTTCTGTGTATATCTAGCAGTATGGGTGGCTTCCCTAGGTTCCAGTGGAGACCAGTCTGGCCAGGTACAGGTGAAGGGCAGGAGCTGCAATATCCGCTGTGGGCTGCTCTACCACAGTGTGAATTTCTATTCACAAGTGCTGGGAGGAAGGGACCTGAGTTCACTTACTCTATGTGCTGCAATGCATAAATTGAGGATTTTCCTTTTCGTATTAGCAGATATCTGAAGTTTCCTGGGACTCTTGATAGGCCAGAGCCTCTAGCAGCCTTGAGTGCCGTGCAAAGACACCTTGAGTGCCGTGCATGGCACTAGTGCCGTAGGTTGCCTACCCCTGTACCCCTGTCTGTCTCCCCAATGGCAATTAAGAAAATGGTGTTTGTTGTGCACACGATTATAATGCACAGAGCATGTTCTATTCTTTGGCCAAAGCACATTCCAACACACATACTGAGTTTGTAGTGTCAGCCATTCCTTCAGATTTGTCGTAATTTCCATATTGACTATTGGATAAGTTTGATTTGTAATATGTATACAGATTACACGGATTAGGTTTATTCACTCATTCAGCCCACCAGCAGGACTATATGTATTAAATGGAATTAGCATTCCATAACTGGCGGCTGTTTATTATATTGAATGTAGCAATATCTGCTCCACAGCCTTTAATCCTGCACAAAATGTTGCATAGTACTACAATGTATGAAAGTTTAATTCCCAGCTCTCTGATTGGCCTGTTTTACCAGTGCTCCAAGCAACATAATTTAAAATAAAATACTTTTAGGAATGTTATCATGGCTGGTGTTTTTATCTGCATATTTGGAGTAAGATGAGTGATAGACCTAAACTTTGTGTGTCATTCACAGCCTTCTTCCTCCCAGAATCCCCATGTTGCTCCAGGAGACCAGCGCTGGGGACCGCCTGACACGAGCAGCAGCTCAGGGAGACCTCTCGGAAGTCAGGAGACTTCTCCACCAGGAGCGGATCCACCCTGACTGTCTCAACAGCTTTGGGAAGACTGCTGTTCAGGTGGGATTTCATCATCGAAAAAAAAACATGGAAATCAGTCCAACTAGGGAACAAACTCGCTGTTTATAAAATGTCTTTACTGAAGCGATAACTGTGATACAATATAGATCACATTCCATTAGATATATATATGTATTTATTTTTATTAAACCGCATATCATGCACCACTTGTTTAATGTGCATTTTATCTGTTAATTGCGTTTCTCCTGCATAGTGTTCTTTTGATGCAAGGAAACTGTCCAGAAACAAAACCTGTACGGTTTTGGTGGCTGCCTTACTTTGAACACCAGCTACCTTTTTCCAGAACCTTAATTCTTTATGACCTGAACAGAAGACAGACTCCCTTGGGCTGGGGTGGGGTGTCCCCATTGTTTCTGGTGCTTTTAAGGTGATGGCCAAATCCATTGTTGGGACACTCCCTTCGTTTTGGGTGTGTGTTTAATTACCTGACAGTGTTATCCACACCCAGCAAGCAGGGGTTAATTAAAATTATCATCCTGCCCATGTAAGAGACATTTTATTCCTAGCTCATTATTTCATTTTGCTTCTCTTCACATGTAAAAATCTGCATCTACTGCTTCCTATTCCTAGAGCTTACGTGGATTTCATTTGTTTTTTTGGAAGCTTAACTCACGCTTGCTTAGTTTCTAACCTTTCATGTAGTAGGCTACCAAAGTACCACATGCCCAGGCTTTCTCCAGAACACCTAGGACCTCTAAAACACCGCTTATGATTCCATATTTTTAAGGGACATGGTCAGTCATGTTCAACCCTCAATGAAGTTGTTATGGGGGCTGGAGCCATCTTGGCTTTAGGGGTTAAACTCGTTTTAAACTGTTTGTTTAACCGTGATCTTCCAGAATCTCTACCTCCTCTGTCATCCTCTCGCAACCTGTGATGGTCTGAGAGCATCACTTGACACCCTCAGCTTATGACTGGCCACCCATTGCAAGTAATAGTACTTACTGTGACTCCCAATGGGCGGCCAGTAACTGGCTGTGAGGATCAGCTGATACTCAAAGCCTATTATCGTCCTCCAAGGCAAATTCTCTTAGACTGTTCAGCAGCTAGGGGAGGCAGAGCTGTCAGATGCAGAGGCTAACTTTTCATTTAAACTGGTTAATAATGGTTTAAATCCTCAAGGTAAGATGACACCCAGGAAATCTTGCCATCATAGCAACTTCATTTTAGAAGTTAAAGAAGCTTAAATATAAAAAAATAAATAAAAAAATCATGGCAGGCTTCCTTTATTCAGGTAATTGTCATTCCTCTTATACTCTGATTTCATGCAGCTGTTATCTCCTTTTTTTTTTCTATTTTTCCATAAACTAATTGGACAATGTATCTCTTGCTGTTCAGGTTATGATGTTTGGCAGTACACCAGTGGCATCAGAACTCCTGAAGCAAGGAGCCTCACCCAATATTCAGGATACCTATGGCATAACCCCGGCACATGATGCTGCTCGCACTGGCTTTCTGGATACCCTGCAAGTCCTAGTTCAGCATGGAGCTGACCTTAACACCCCTGATGCCTCTGGGTCCCTGCCTATCCACCTTGCTCTCCGTGAAGGCCACATTCCTGTTGTTGCGTACCTTGCTTCTCGCTCTGACTTGGAGCACTCAGATCGTGAAGGCCACACACCACCACAGCTGGCTGCCATCTTAGATCCTCACCTGGCAGCCATCTTGGAACTTAGCACGTAGAGGACACACATTTACGCTACTTGAAGTGCCACAGGAACAATTGGCATGGAACTCTGTACCATGGCCTAATGCAGTACTTGTACTAATCATTTTATAGATGCTCTTTATCTCTGTCTAGGGCAATGTGTCCATTGGTAAGAATATTCAGCGTTATTTTTACTCCCCACGTAAAAAATGGGTCTGGCCTGGTATCATTCATTGTGTGGGATGTAAAATAACAATGTAAAATAACGAGGTGTGTATGTATGATTGGGCTGGACAGTTGCCCTCTTCAGCTGCCATGCTGAACCTCCAATCACTCTCAATCAAAACGTGAATTTTAGCTCATTCACAGTTCATTGGACAGTATTTCCTCAACCCTGCTTTGAAAATAGTGATGGGTCAATGCTAATGGTTTCTGAGCACTTCTGTGTTTGCATGCGTGTGTGTGTGTCTTTGTATAGTGTGTGCATGCATGTGTACAATATGTGTTTGCTTGGTTACGTACAGTTATTTTAATACTCAGGTCATGTTTATGTTCCTTATTTGCACTCTTTCAAACTATACTTGGACAATATTTCCCCCTATCCATAATGCATTAGCAAATATGCATTGGGTTTTATTGAGTAAATTGGGAATGGTGAAAAACAAAATTGCAACTATTGAGATGGCCAAGCTAAAAGAATATCCACATTGAAAAATTATTCTAATCTAGCCTAAAATGTGTGATTATTGTACACAATTCCTAGTTTAATAAATAAATCCCAGAGTCTATAAATGTGTAATCCCTACATCTAATGACATTTTCCATGACCTCTATTGCCTAATTTGTATTTTTTTTTTTTTAAATCTCAGTTTTAATCAGATTAAAAATACAAACTGTATTTAAAAAAAGAAAAAAGTCACTTCTTTAGAAGATATCAGAAATGTGAAAATATCAGCATATTGTAGCTGTGTAGAATTCTTACTGTGGCTTCGCACATTGCCCCGCCATACTGCTTTTCGGGAGGGGCTCATTAAAGAAGGGTCATGAAGTCTTCTTTAGTCCACATAGAACGAGCATCAGAAAAATGAGCAGTTGACATATCTCCAAATAAAGAATTTTCACTTATCCCTCTCACATAATGAATTGTAAATCCCCTCACGCCTCTGCAAAACATTCATCCACATTTCTCAACAATCTGTGTGGGAGGCCTGTGATATTTCTAAACTGCTTAACTGCTGCCTTCATTGTAATTAGGGACCATGGCGATGATGCAGAAACACATTGTACATAACCCTATGCTAACCATGGGTTTCTGTAAAGGCTCAAATGGGAAACAGGGGGACTGAGATGCTGCAATCATTAACAGTATATGTGTCGGACGATAAAAAACACATTGTAGAACAATGATGTGTTCACCCCTGTTTTGCTACTTCTTGCAATAAAATTTGCAAAAGTGCATTTGAGCAGTTTAGAATAAAGCTACAGAAATGGCCATGGATACGTCACAGAATGATGTAAAAGAGAAGGGAAGTTGTACAGCTTGTGTGCTCTGAGCAGGCACACACTCATGATTAAGAGACGGGTGGGCTTATAGCTACAGAGTTTTTTGCAAGGTGCTTAAGTCATATAAGTAACTCGAAGAAAGCAGACCAGGGACATCCTGATGGGATCTATTAAAAAAAATAATTCCAGTAGTTTTCTAACAATATACATATTTATTCTTGTCTCATACTTTAGAATAAAATAATAGCTTTCAAAAGGACAGGCGCACTGGAAAAAGAAAGTATCTAATTCTAATAAACTATTATGCTAACCAGCATCCATAGCCTTTGCGATTTGTGCAGAGCTCTTAATCCTGTAATATAATTGCTCTTCTGGCAAATGTGCACGTTGGGTGCTTAGCATGCAGTTTACCGTGGTGACAATTAAAACCCCAGGTATAAAGTTTAAAATTACAGACTCCGTTTGCTAAGCTCAGTCCTGTGCAGTGCACAGTTTAGTCATCAATGTTCTTGTTAAACTTGTGATTCAGGAAAAACTCTGAGGAGTTTTACTGTAACTTAGAAGTTAGTTTGCAATAGGGCTCTGCTGAGTCCCTTCTGTTTTCAGGGAAGGTCTATCTTTTAATCCCCTTTGACTTAATATTAAACTCTGCAGCATCCAAACTGTCTATGTATCCTGCGGAACTCTCATTACCTATCTGGACAATTTCATAAACAGTGGAGGACTTGCATCCATCACTTATCTTGTTTGCCATGAACACTTTTATTTCTCCAATTGTTGTATAAGACCCTCGGTAACTTTACGAGTATAGGGTGCTAAAATCCCATGTGAATACTTGCCACTTTACAGTCTTATTCAATATTGCCATTTTCTTGATTCTTGAAGAGTTAATAAAATACACAGGTAATTTTAACAAATGTATGGATGAATGAATTGCACATCCAAAAACAAACTGCACAATGATTACAAACTGTATTAAATATGTTTTATTATAAATACAAATTAATTTCCAAATGAATTCTTAATATAGATTTTTTTTGTATTATTATTATATATTATATATAATATTTATTAAGCATTTGAAGAAACTGTTTGTATTTTACTGATTTTTAACTATTAAATTAATATTTGTGGACTTGGATTTTATTTTTTGCGTTCTGGATTTGTTGTTTTATTTATAGATGTCCGTTCAATTCCCAGAATATTGTAAAAGTCAACATTTATGAGCTGTTTTAACAATGAATAAACATTGTATAATGTAACCTTCCGCCTGGCATTCCTAAGTGTGAATATGTTCTTTGTTATAATTGCCCGGTTTGGAATTGTGTGGGAAGGAGAAACATTTTGTGCAAAAATTAAGGACATTTTTGTCATTCACTCTGTAGTTTGAGCAACAGACTCCATGTCCCATAGTCCTCTCCTGTCTGTGTGACCCGGTGGTGGGAGGGATAGATTCTGTGTGCCATGGTTACCTCCTTTGTGTCACCCTGTGCTGGGAGGGACAGGCTCCGTGTGCCATGGTTAC
Organism: Pelobates fuscus; assembly: GCF_036172605.1. Lineage (NCBI taxonomy): Eukaryota > Metazoa > Chordata > Amphibia > Anura > Pelobatidae > Pelobates > Pelobates fuscus. The sequence continues at coordinate 377,193,313 of NC_086319.1, read as the reverse complement.
CTCCTGTCTGTGTCACCCTGTGCTGGGAGGGACAGGCTCCATGTCCCATAGCTCCTTCCTGTCTGTGTCACCCTGTGCTGGGAGGGACAGGCTCCATGTCCCATAGCTCCTTCCTGTCTGTGACACCCTGTGCTGGGAGGGACAGACTCCATGTCCCATAGCTCCCTCCTGTCTGTGACACCCTGTGCTGGGAGGGACAGACTCCATGTCCCATAGCTTCCTCCTGTCTGTGACACCCTGTGCTGGGAGGGACAGACTTCATGTCCCATAGCTCCCTCCGGTCTGTGACACCCTGTGCTGGGAGGGACAGACTCCATGTCCCATAGTTCCCTCCTGTCTGTGTTGCCCTGTGCTGGGAGGGACAGACTCCATGTTCTATGCATCCTCTGTGTTTACCCTTTAGCTCTCCTTTCTTTTTAGGGCTAGCCCAGTATGATGATCATATGATATCACGGGTATCTCATGTGAGATGAGTTATTAACTAAACTGTGACTTGTGAGTGGATTACAAAGGTTATGGTCAAATTATCTAGATGGAAATAATCCTATGAACTGGACATATTGATCTCAAACAGTGTTTAAGTTTTGCAACAGCAGATCTTTTTTTATTTACGTTGGGATTAAATAATGTATAAAATCCAGTCTGCTGCATCTCCACCTATTTGATTCCAAACTATACTAAGTGAAATAAATTTAATATAGAACTTGTATGTTTTACGTAACGTACATTTTCCACAAATTCCTAATCCTTAAATTCTTGTGTGAGATTACACACCAAGACACTGAATGGAATAATGGGCTCTATGCACTAGAACAGCCTTGGACTGTTCTCCGGATAATATTGGATTAGCCATGTTTTGTGCTTTGTCTGAATAATTATTATTAACTGTGTAACATGCACTGAAACCCCTAAGAGGAACACACTTTATATTGTAGCCTTTATCTGCGGAGGCGGAAAAAACAAACATTACCATGGTGTGGTGCTCCTAGAGATGAAGGTTTACAGAGATATGAGCTCACACCAGAAAAGCAAAGTGAGCAAGTGGTACCTCTATTCTTTTCTTTGATAAAGAGTTAAGAGACACAAAGTCTTGTTTTTGAAAGTACATTACGGCTGATTTTATTAAACTCATATGGAGTGTCATGTGATTGAAAACGTTCTAAGACCAACACGAAATTAAAAACATTTTTTTAAACAATAACCGCTAAATGTTGGCGATTATGTTTGTGCAAAAATCTTACAAATATCAGTTCCTCTTTAAAAGAAAACTCTGTATAATGTTTTTAAGCACTAAAGGAGTAAGACGGAAATCGCCAGTGAATTAAGACATAGCAAATTATTGAAATGTGCCCGTGCCCTTAAAGGTGAACTGTCGATTTTCTGGAAATTAAACCATTGAATAAAATATGAAAAATAACCTACAACTTGTGCAATTGTATTGTATATGTGACCTTACATTTTTTTTATTTCATTTTATATAAATGTATATAAACTATTACATGCCTTTGTAGTGGTTATGGTGCTTGCACACTGTAGATGGCATCCTCCAGATCTGGGTAAAACCCTTTTTCTGAGAGGTTTCCCAAGGTGCGCACACATCTTGCCCCTGCTCGTCCGATTACGAACGTGTAACTGGGGCTTTTGTTACTGGCAATATCAATATTGTCCATATATCAGCAGTGTCGATAGGCTGGGTGTGCCATTTTATTTTTCAGACCGCACAAATACTGATTTGTTATGTATAGGGGATAAGTAAACAATATAAAAAATTCGGGAAAGTGACAGTTTGCCTTTAAGGTACACTATAGCCCTTGCCATGAAAAGGTTAATAGTATCCTAGGTTTTGCCTTTTCCATTTACTTTTCATTAGGACCAATGCATTTCTGAGTTCTGGTGTCAGGTCTCCTTTAAATCGTAGGGGGCGTGGTTCAGTGGAACGCTCCAAAGGGCTTTTAGCCTGCTTCCAGAGATGTGATTGGCTGTCTTTGGAACGCATGGAGAGTAAGTTCGGTATCACAGGATTGGCTGGTTAGGAGGGAATGGAACGCTCAGTGCGGTGGGCGTGGTCTCAGCCTATAACGTGGTTCCGGGTCACCCAGCATGGCTGAGCTGAAGATAAACCGCAAGTTCGCCGAGCGCTATGATCGGTACCGGGAGAAGGAGGAGCTGCAGCGGCGTGAGTCCCCGGGGCTTCATACATCGCCCCACCTTCTGCAGGCGTTATTTATTGAGCCCCAGTGATAGCTCCAGTCTGCTGTGCTGGGTTTACTATTGGCCCATATTACTCTATAGTCTTTATAATATGACAAGTAAACACACACTGAATAAACTGCAGATACAGCTGGCTCAGCTAGGCATCCATACATCCCAAGTGTCCCTGTTAAGGAGGGACAGTCCCTATTAATGCCCAAATCCCTCTTTTCTAGGAGCTCCATATTGTTGGTGTGTCTGAGTGTATAACAGAGCTCCACAGCAATAATACTCCTAGTAATGTGTCTGAGCGTATAACAGAGCTCCCCAGCAATAATACTCCCAGTAATGTGTCTGAGCATATAACGGAGCACCACAGCAAGAATACACCCAGTAATGTGTCTGAGCGTATAAAGGAGCTCCACAGCAATAATACTCCCAGTAATGTGTCTGAGCGTATAACAGAGCTCCATGGCAATAATACTCCCAGTAATGTGTCTGAGTGTATAACAGAGCACCACGGCAATAATACTCCCAGTAATGTGTCTGAGTGTATCACAGAGCTCCACAGCAATAATACTCCCAGTAATGTGTCTGAGTGTATAACAGAGCACCACGGCAATAATACTCCCAGTTTACAGGACATAAAGCATTGATCCATTCTGATGGGCAGCACAGGATGAGGAGTACCATGCTGCAAGTATTAAAAAAATATTTAAAAACAACAAACCAGGAGAAATTACCTTGGCTAAAAAACAAAACATGATTTCCTTGTTGATTCTTTGCCATTGGCGTGATTACTTTGAGAAAAGGAGTGTGTTTTAGCCTTGTTCAAGCATTCAGAATCCGTTATGCATAAAAGATTTGGAGGTACAATAGCTTGTATTCAACAACTTTCAATGATTATTAAAAGCAATATGCTAGAACCACCCTCCACCATCTTCCAGGCAGGATTTCCAGTGTGATTAAAGATGGATGCACAAAGAAAGGAGAGCAGAATTAATGTCTGTTTAATCTTGCAGTGAAAGATCGCTATGGGGACACACAAGATAGTGATACATCGGGCTCAGAGTCAGAGGAGGAAGAAGAGTTGGTGAGTGAAGTGTATAAACAATGTAATTGTAAAAGTCTGACTCTGTGGAGAACCTTTTATGTAATTAATAATTGCTGTTTTCTCTTTAGATGATTGATCCTAAGTTGGACAAAGAATTTTATCGTACCTTGTCTCTGCTCAAAAAGAAAGATCCGAAAATATACCAAGAGGATGCCACCTTTTATACAAGTGAAGGTAATGATCTGCATCCTTTCATTAAATTCTTGCGAAACAAGCTCACCTGAGACTTTAAACCTGTCACGAGTGACAGCTGACGCTCTCAGCCCATCACTACCTGCTATTGCTGGTATGATTTGGTATGGCATAAGGTGTAGCATAACCCCCCTTAGCCGTTTTGTCAGAGGGGTCTGGACTACAGGTGTCTGTGGACCCTAAATCCCAGTTAATTAATAAAGTGTTAAAAAAAAATATAAAAAAATAATCACTTAAAATTTTCCTTTATTTTAACGGCAGGACAGACTCCCCACAGATATGTATGTACATATATTACCACACCTTCCCTTAGTACCCCTTTTTCTCTCCCCCTTGGTCCCCAGTAAGTCTCCTACCTTTATTGTAGCGTGGCTTAGCAGAGTAGACCGCGGTACAGGAACTATAGTTTCCTGTATCCGGCTGGACTGACAGGAAGTGCTCGCTCAGTGAGCACTTCCTTTTAGTCCGGCCGGGTACAGGAAACATAAGTTCCTGTACCGCGGTGTGTGCTGCTCCGCTCGGCCACGCTACATAGAGTGCCTGGCAGAAGGGAGTGCTGTGCGCCCACCTCCTGCCGGTCACTCTGATCCAGTGCGCCCTAAGGCGGCCTTTTGTGCCACCTTATGAAATCGCCGTCCCTGTTCAAATTGTAACGCTATGCTTATTGACTCTAAACGTAAATTATATCTTTGGTTTTAAAAAGTTTTCAGTGAGGAAGCACCTCTAGTGGCTGCCTGTTTGATAGCCATCAGACTAAGTTTTTTGCCTTCTTTTGGATCAACAGCAAAAACATATGTGAGGAAGGCTGAACTTGATGGACGCAAGTCTCTTTTCAGCTATGTAACCATGTAAGTGTGTTGTCTGACAAATGTCAACATTGATATTTTCCAGAAACGCACCAAAACCACTTAATTCCAGCGTGCTGTAGTGATTATGGTGCTTTAAAAAGTGGGTTGTACTTGTGAACTATACATTATACACAAAGTATCTCCTATGCAATTTATTTTATTGTTCATGCTAATGTGCTCTACTGAGAGGGAACAGCGGGAGTTTTTCAGCATTACCGGTATCTCTAGTTGCAAATGCTGATAAATTTCAAGTACTGCAGAAATATCATTCAACTCATTTTCTAATAATAATTGTTATTAATAAAAATCACATTGTAATGAAAGGGCTAATATATTAAATGTACATCAAATACGTTAACGTTTTATTAAATCTGTTTGACTTGGCATTCAACTTTATGAAATGTGTCTGTGTGTCTAGAGCTGGCTGATGTTAAACAGACAAAGTCCGTTAAAGAGAAGCCTATGTACCTGAAGGACTACGAGCGAAAAGTTATTCTCGAAAAAGAAGGGTATGTAGCACATCTGAAAAAGATTATGTGGCCGAATGCCTCTTCAAGCATTAAAGGGTTTCTCCCCTAAACAAATTTAGCTTACGGAAAAGCTTTGTATGAGGAGTGTGTCCTCTTTTTTTTGTGTGCAAAAAGTGCAGATTTCTTTAGATATATTATTATATAAATTATTTATAAATATTTATAATGTGTGTGTATATATATATATATATATATATATATATATATATATATATATTGACATAAATTAACCTGGTTACACCCCCTTGGCTTTCAAGTATACAACAAGTAATGTTACTTCCTGGTTTTGTTAGCTCAATGCAGCTGACCTCAAGATGCTTTAATTGCTCAGAGCACCTGACTTACACAGAATTCTCATTGAGCTGTATTTGGAAGTCTGTGATTGGACAGCCACAGAATGTATGGATGGGGTTAGAAGGAGAGGGCTTTGAAAGGCAACAGACAATAGAACTGCTGATTTTAGATATATCCCCAATAAAAAAAATACATAATTGAATGCATGCAAGTTTTCATTTTGGGTATATCTACTAAACAGTGATGTTTATATATTTTGTATTTGGGCAGTGGAGCGTCCCTTTAACATAGTATCAGGGCTCTGGTATGCTTTAAATTAGGTGCAAAGTATTCTAGTAAACAAATAAAATAAAGGAGCGATGATGGCACCACAGGAATGGATAGTGTAAAGTCACCCAGTCACTCCACAAAGCGCAGCAACTCAGTGAATAACCAGATACATACCTTGTGTGCACTGACATCTTGTTTATGGTTATTTGCAAAGTATTCTAGTGTCCAATCATTTGTAATAGAGGGGAATCTATAATCACCTAGGCGACTTCATCTCAATGCATCCCTTGCCTAATCTGTGTTGTTCTGCTGTCAATAAACCATCTCTCACTTTTTTCACCATGTGTCCTAGCTTGTCACATTCTTGTACGATGTGTCTGTATATTGAGTTAAAAAGGAAAGAATATAATCCCATAGCAATACAGATTAGTGCCGTGTTAACTTGTAGCTGGGTAATACAAGTTAATCATGGATTAAAAAATATGAAAAGTATCAAAATATCACCCCTGTATCTGAGTCAGTCATTTTTTATCTTTCATGGCTGTACACATATTTGAACGAATGGTGGCTTCAAATGATTGCTTTAATTTTTTGTTTTGTAAAGAAAATACGAGGATGAAGAAGATTCGGAAGAAGATCAAGATGATATTGAAGATCAGGTATTTAGCAATAGGCAAAGATTAAATAATGACATTCACACAGTGACAGGCCCTAGAAATACACACCTACATTCACACACTGCCAGACCACAGAAATACACACCTACATTCACACACTGACAGACCACAGAAACACACACCTACATTCACACACTGACAGACCACAGAAACACACACCTACATTCACACAGTGACAGACCCTAGAAATACACACCTACATTCACACACTGCCAGACCACAGAAATACACACCTACATTCACACACTGCCAGACCACAGAAATACACACCTACATTCACACAGTGACAGACCCTAGAAATACACACCTACATTCACACACTGCCAGACCACAGAAATACACACCTACATTCACACACTGCCAGACCACAGAAATACACACCTACATTCACACACTGACAGACCACAGAAACACACACCTACATTCACACACTGACAGACCACAGAAACACACACCTACATTCACACAGTGACAGACCCTAGAAATACACACCTACATTCACACACTGACAGACCACAGAAATACACACCTACATTCACACACTGACAAACCACAGAAATACACACCTACATTCACACACTGCCAGACCACAGAAATACACACCTACATTCACACACTGACAAACCACAGAAATACACGCCTACATTCACACACTGACAGACCACAGAAATACACACCTACATTCACACACTGACAGACCACAGAAATACACGCCTACATTCACACACTGCCAGACCACAGAAATACACGCCTACATTCACACACTGCCAGACCACAGAAATACACGCCTACATTCACACACTGCCAGACCACAGAAATACACACCTACATTCACACACTGACAGACCACAGAAATACACACCTACATTCACACACTGCCAGACCACAGAAATACACACCTACATTCACACACTGACAGACCACAGAAACACACACCTACATTCACACACTGACAGACCACAGAAACACACACCTACATTCACACAGTGACAGACCCTAGAAATACACACCTACATTCACACACTGCCAGACCACAGAAATACACACCTACATTCACACACTGCCAGACCACAGAAATACACACCTACATTCACACACTGCCAGACCACAGAAATACACACCTACATTCACACACTGACAGACCACAGAAACACACACCTACATTCACACACTGACAGACCACAGAAACACACACCTACATTCACACAGTGACAGACCCTAGAAATACACACCTACATTCACACACTGCCAGACCACAGAAATACACACCTACATTCACACACTGCCAGACCACAGAAATACACACCTACATTCACACACTGACAGACCACAGAAATACACACCTACATTCACACAGTGACAGACCCTAGAAATACACACCTACATTCACACACTGCCAGACCACAGAAATACACACCTACATTCACACACTGCCAGACCACAGAAATACACACCTACATTCACACACTGACAGACCACAGAAACACACACCTACATTCACACACTGACAGACCACAGAAACACACACCTACATTCACACAGTGACAGACCCTAGAAATACACACCTACATTCACACACTGCCAGACCACAGAAATACACACCTACATTCACACACTGACAAACCACAGAAATACACACCTACATTCACACACTGCCAGACCACAGAAATACACACCTACATTCACACACTGACAAACCACAGAAATACACGCCTACATTCACACACTGACAGACCACAGAAATACACACCTACATTCACACACTGACAGACCACAGAAATACACGCCTACATTCACACACTGCCAGACCACAGAAATACACGCCTACATTCACACACTGCCAGACCACAGAAATACACGCCTACATTCACACACTGCCAGACCACAGAAATACACACCTACATTCACACACTGACAGACCACAGACATACACACCTACATTCACACACTGACAGACCACAGACATACACACCTACATTCACACACTGACAGACCACAGACATACACACCTACATTCACACACTGACAGACCACAGAAATACACGCCTACATTCACACACTGCCAGACCACAGAAATAGACGCCTACATTCACACACTGCCAGACCACAGAAATACACACCTACATTCACACACTGACAGACCACAGAAATACACACTGACAGACCACAGAAATACACACTGACAGACCACAGAAATACACACTGACAGACCACAGAAATACACACTGACAGACCACAGAAATACACACTGACAGACCACAGAAATACACACCTACATTCACATACCAAAGAAATATGCAATTTAAGTATGTAAGTGAAAGGTATAAGATGTGGTAAATCAAAAACTCTCTGTGCTCCTGTGTTTGTATTAGTAAGTAGTTTTAGGCTGGGTTTGGAGCTTTGCACATTACATTTTGAGTCTAAAACCTATTTTTGGAATTCTGTAATAATTCTGTAAAACTGTATATTAATCATTGTAAATGCTAATATTGGCTAAAGCAGGGACCACAAACACTAGATCTCTATTAGACTATGCTCCCCATAATAAGAATTTGGTGACGTACAGTGTAACAGTAGCTGGAGGGCTTATTAGACCCTCTTGATAGTGTATTTCTTTTTTTTTGGTTTTTATTCTTTATTTTGAAAGATTTTTTGGTTGTTTTTTTTTGGGGGGGGGGGGGGGGGGGGAGAGGTACAGAAAGAAAGACAGGGGGGTAAACATTTGTAGTCCAGTTTTCACAACATGTACATATACTTGTTATAACATAGATTTATAGTGTACTAAAGGGATATTCTAAGCTAGACTATGCAGTAATGGATTAAAAAAAAAAAAAAAAAAAGCTACTTACATTGGAACTTGCTGCAAAACTCTTGGTTGTAGATGACATTATTTACAGCATTATTAGCAAAAGGGGAAGGAAACACTGCATGTTCAGGGGGAGGCGCAGAAAGGATAGATTTATAAAGCAAAACCAATGTTCTTTACATTGTTTAAAATTAAGGAAACACTTAATGTAGACACTGTCTGCTTCATCTCACTAAACTGGTTATAGTGTCTGGAAGGCTCTGGTGGAGTCATTTCATTCAGCATTAAACACATTTAATGTATTAATGATTAACAAGAGTCCACAGCAGCCCATCCTCTCTGTCCTGCTTTGGGTAATGAGGAAGTATTAGTCCGAGCAGCAATGGGCAGCTGTGATTGGCTGAGAGTGTCAGCTGACTGACCTAGCCTATCAGAGCTTCAACTGACGGTATAGATAGAGGATATGACTATTAGGAAGTGTGTAATCTCTGCCTTAGCCACACCACTAGAAGGGACCGGACTGTGGGTGACCAGGGACCCATATTTAGTGTTAACTGCTCAAAAATGGTTCAGCACTGAATTGAGGGACAGTGTCCGGGGACTCCAGGCACTATAACCAATTCAAAGAGCTTAAATGGTTATCGCGACTACAGTGTCCCTTTAAGAGAAATTCCCCTGCCAGCATTTGTGAGGGACTGTATTTTAATCAAGTTGTGTGTGGCTGCACTAACTATCACTTCTTCCTGCAGAGAGCCCGATCCCCAACTTACCTTGAGGAACAAAAGCAAATCCGAGATAGGTGAGTGTAAGTGGGGGGCGGGGGTTTGGGACACTTATGTTATCATACAGTGTTAAATATTGTGTAATCTTTTTAAACCTACAAGTACTACAATATGTGGTACTGTGTTAGACCCTTCCATGCCAACTTTTAAAGAAGCACATTGATATTTATGTGCTGTATTCAACCCTCAAAACACTACTGAAATGTATAGTTTATCAATCAGCAAGCATTACAACGGCAGACACAGACCGTGTCTATGCCCTGCCATTACGTTTTGTCGTTTTTTTTTTTTTTTTTTTTTGTTAATGTGATTGTGTTAGCAGACTTGTGTTTACGCGTTTCCCTGCAGACCCACCTTGTGAAAGTTCATTGGCAATGCTTGATTTGTTTGGACATATTAATACTCCATTGATGTCAAAAATCAAATGAAAATTAGCAAGCATGTGTCTGTTACTTGTCTCTGTTTCCCCCAATGAGAAAAGTGTGACCGGCTGCTATAAGCTTATTAAACAGTTCAATAATTAGATCTAATTAGAGCTAAACAACATTTCCCATTAATTTCTGGGAAACCAGGGTTTTTTGGATGAGAAAAAAAAACCAAAACACTCGTACCCCACAATGAGATGCTCCTGATTGGTGTAGACCAGGGGTAGGCAACCTATGGCACATGTGCCATGCACGGCACTCGAGGTGTCTTTGCACGGCACTCAAGGCTGCTAGAGCCAAACAGGCTCTGGCCTTTCAGGAGTCCCAGTGAAACTTCAGATATCTGCTAATACGAAGAGGTGGTGAAGGACAATCCTCAATTTATGCATTGCAGCACGTAGAGAAAGTGATCTGAATGGGAATCCACACTGTTGCAGCTCCTGTCTCTGACCTGTACCTGGCCAGCCTGGTCCCCACTGGAACCCAGGGAAGCCACCCACACTGCTAGATATACACAGATATGCAGAATAACCCTCCCCTCATACAAATAATACGAACAGCCCACACACAAACATATACACAATCCCAACAAACTCAACACTAGGGATCGACCGATTATCGGTCTGGCCGATATTATCGGCCGATTTTCGGCAATATCGGTATCGGCCAATAGAGATGCCGATAATACATACCAGGACCGCCGGGCCTATTACAAGCCCATTACAGCACACTCTTACTTACCTTCCCAGCAGCTCCCTTCCGCTCCCCTGTCTAAATCTCGCGAGTCCTGCGGCCGTCAGAACATTGCCACGGGTTACCATGGTAACACTTCACGCGGCACACAGGCCGCGAGAGTTAGACAGGGGAACTGAAGGGAGCTGATGGGAAGGTAAGTAAGAGCTTGCTGGACCCCCTCTGCACAGTCCATGCCACTGGACCACCAGGGAATGCCATATCCCCCCTCCCTGGCCAGGTAACAAGCACGGAAATGGGAACTAAAACACTATTTACCTTTTTTTTTTTTTAAAGGTAAAATAAAAATGTGCTTCCCCCCGCCATTTTACACATTTAACATACCTACACAAACATACACTACGCAAATACACACACTCTGCATTCATTATATACACACTACACACACTCATTGCACAAACACACACTCTGCATTCATTATATACACACTACACAAACAATCACGGCACAAACACACTGCATTCACTATACACACACTACACAAACACACACTTTGCATTCACTACACAAACATACAATGCATCCACTACACAAACACACACACACATTGCATTCACTAATCAAATACTCTCACTGCATCCACTACACACACGCATATTCTTGAAAACGTAAAAAATAATCACACTGACATATATTTTGTGCATTTGCCTTAATTCATTTTTTTTTTGCAAAATAAATAAAATAAACATGTTCAGTTAACAGTAGATTTGTGAAGAAATAGTTAAAGCGGCACTGTCATGCCGAACTTACCTTTCCTCAATCTCTTCCTCTTCTCCCCCTCTCTCAGGATCTGTTATTCTTTTCTTCCTGTCTTCTTTAGTTTTCTTTAAAATCATAAGACAAAGTAGGGACTCTTTGTCTTATGGAGGATTCCTCCGCTTGACCAGCTCAGACCAGCGGAGGAGCAAAGTGTGCTTCATTTCCGCTGGTCAGAGCAATTTTCCCATGATCTCTAGCTTTCCTCCCTGTTCCCACAATGCTTCCTGTCAGTATTGCCGAACGTCCTGTCACTTAGACAGAACGCCGGCAAAACTGCCGAATTGCATCCTAACAAAATGAGAAGAGTTTCTCCATTGGTGTTAGGATGCAATTCGGTACTTTGATCGTATCGGAATTTCATTCTAATGAATGAAACTCCGATCCTATTCATTGCCACGGCTGCATCTTGCAGCCGCTTAGTAGAAAACTCCCTAATTCCCACGGTATCAGGGAGCTATCTACTAAAAGGCTGAAAGACCTAAATTGGTCTTTCAGCCAAATGTACTAATACTAAGTAAAGATTACTTAGTATTAGTAAATAATATGCCCCTACTCGCTATACCATGAGTAGGGGCATGTCTAGTAAGCAGTGAGCAGCCTGTGGCTGCTCACTGTAAAAAACAAAACAAAAACCTAATAAACCCCCCCCCTGTGCGGGGGTTAAAGATGGGGGGGGACCTACTGTCCTCCCCCCTGGCCCCCACCCCTGCGTGGTGGGTGGGGGCCCTAATAAAACAATAAGGGGGGGGGGGGGCTACTGGCCTCCCCCCTGGCCTCCACCCCTGCGCGGTGGGTGGGGGCCCTAATAAAACAATAAGGGGGGGGGACCTATTGTCCTCCGCCCCCACCCCTGCGCGGTGGGTGGGGGCCCTAATAAAACAATAAGGGGGGGGACCTATTGTCCTCCGCCACCCCCCCTGGCCCCCACCCCTGCGCGGTGGGTGGGGGCCCTAATAAAACAATAAGGGGGGGGACCTACTGTCCTCCCCACCTGGCCCCCACCCCTGCGTGGTGGGTGGGGGCCCTGATAAAACAATAAGGGGGGGGAACCTACTGGCCCCCACCCCTTCACCTACCCACACAAAGATGGCGGCGCCCTGAATAAAGATCGGGGCAGAAAATAAAGAATAAAAAATAGGTAATGTGGGGGGATTAGGGGCATTTGGGAGTGACTAGGGGGTCAATTGGATGTAGGGGAGGCGGGAGGGGGGTTAAAAAAAAAAAAAAACGGGATTCGGCATGACAGTGACGCTTAAATTTTTTTTTAAAAAGGGTAAATGTACAGAATATCAATAAGTTATCGGCTATCGGCCTGAAAGTTCACAGAGTATCGGTATCGGCTCTAAAAAATCAATATTGGTCGATTCCTACTCAACACTACTAACAATCCACATACATGCACACGACCCCACATGCAGCCTCTCACATGCAATACCCCACACATACACACACTACCAAACACACAATGTGACATATCCATCCACACACAATTCCACAAGCAGCTCCCATACACAGCCTACATTCATAGGTATCATACACAACACCACAAACTACTCCTGAACATATACAATGTAATAGCTCATATCCGCACAAATACAACGATACAAAGCAACTGCAGTATAAATAACACAAGCAGGATATGGCAACATACACACCTCAATTTTAAAAAATAGGACCGGCACGCTACGGGACATAACAATCTTATTTCGGCACAGTGCTGCTAAAAGGTTGCCTACACCTGGTGTAGACTGTGGTTTCCGCTTGCAACATATTAGCAAAAGCAGCAGGAACGTTTAAGGTTAATATTTTCTTTTCTATTTTGCATATTTCTCATGCATTATCTATGCATTTAAATGGGGATCTGGAAACCCTATACCTATACCTGTTGCCTTTTTCCTTCACTAACTTTATAGAGAAAGGAAGTGGTCTATGTTTATGTTTCTAATTGTATATGTTTCTATACGTTATATCTGTTATTTTCTGTTGCCGGCTCCGAAAGCCTTAGACCTAGCTCAACCCCATAGCATCCCCCAAGCGACACCATGCGACACGCTAGCTTTAAAAATAGCAGCCCTCCGGGTACCCAGAGCACAACTCCCACCCCCAGATACAGCAAAACTATCCGGGAATCCACACCCGGCACCAAGGGCTCCCCTACCCAATAAAACCTTTATAACGTGCCTCAATCTGGCCTTGGTATCAAGGCGTACTGTAAACTAGCCACAAGGCACATAAGGCCCAAGTTTACTGCCCCACCCTGTCGCAAGCTTAAGGAAGACCGCTAGGGACACCTGGGTGAACCCGCATATACCAAAAATTAAAACTGAGTTGAATAAGCTAAGTGGCGAAATTATTATTGTACTGTAAAATTGTTTTATCTGGTGATCACAATATATGTTACATTGGATGCAAATACTCGCAAAAATAAAGAATTAAAAAAAATAAAAATAAATGGTGATCTGGGCTCTTTGGAGACTATGAATTTCCCCCTTTATCAGCCCCGCACAGGGTGACACAGACAGGAGGGAGCTATGGGACATGGAGTCTGTCCTTCCCAGGACAGGGTGACACAGACAGGAGGGAGCTATGGGACATGGAGTCTGTCCCTCCCAGCACAGGGTGACACAGACAGGAGGGAGCTATGGGACATGGAGTCTGTCCCTCCCAGCACAGGGTGACACAGACAGGAGGGAGCTATGGGACATGGAGTCTGTCCCTCCCAGCACAGGGTGACACAGACAGGAGGGAGCTATGGGACATGGAGTCTGTCCTTCCCAGGACAGGGTGACACAGACAGGAGGGAGCTATGGGACATTGAGTCTGTCCCTCCCAGCACAGGGTGACACAGACAGGAGGGAGCTATGGGACATGGAGTCTGTCCCTCCCAGCACAGGGTGACACAGACAGGAGGGAGCTATGGGACATGGAGTCTGTCCCTCCCAGCACAGTGTGACACAGACAGGAGGGAGCTATGGGACATGGAGTTTGTCCCTCCCAGCACAGGGTGACACAGACAGGAGGGAGCTATGGGACATGGAGTCTGTCCCTCCCAGCACAGGGTGACACAGACAGGAGGCAGCTATGGGACATGGAGTTTGTCCCTCCCAGCACAGGGTGACACAGACAGGAGGGAGCTATGGGACATGGAGTCTGTCCCTCCCAGCACAGGGTGACACAGACAGGAGGGAGCTATGGGACATGGAGTCTGTCCTTCCCAGGACAGGGTGACACAGACAGGAGGGAGCTATGGGACATGGAGTCTGTCCCTCCCAGCACAGGGTGATACAGACAGGAGGGAGCTATGGGACATGGAGTCTGTCCCTCCCAGCACAGGGTGACACAGACAGGAGGGAGCTATGGGACATGGAGTCTGTCCCTCCCAGCACAGTGTGACACAGACAGGAGGGAGCTATGGGACATGGAGTTTGTCCCTCCCAGCACAGGGTGACACAGACAGGAGGGAGCTATGGGACATGGAGTCTGTCCCTCCCAGCACAGGGTGACACAGACAGGAGGCAGCTATGGGACATGGAGTTTGTCCCTCCCAGCACAGGGTGACACAGACAGGAGTGAGCTATGGGACATGGAGTCTGTCCCTCCCAGCACAGGGTGACACAGACAGGAGGGAGCTATGGGACATGGAGTCTGTCCCTCCCAGCACAGGGTGACACAGACAGGAGGGAGCTATGGGACATGGAGTCTGTCCTTCCCAGCACAGGGTGACACAGACAGGAGGGAGCTATGGGACATGGAGCCTGTCCCTCCCAGCACTGGGTGATACAGACAGGAGGAAGCTATGGGACATGGAGTCTGTCCTTCCCAGCACAGGGTGACACAGACAGGAGGGAGCTATGGGACATGGAGTCTGTCCTTCCCAGCACAGGGTGACACAGACAGGAGGGAGCTATGGGACATGGAGCCTGTCCCTCCCAGCACTGGGTGATACAGACAGGAGGGAGCTATGGGACATGGAGTCTGTCCCTCCCAGCACAGGGTGACACAGACAGGAGGGAGCTATGGGACATGGAGTCTGTCCCTCCCAGCACAGGGTGACACAGACAGGAGGGAGCTATGGGATATGGAGTCTGTCCCTCCCAGCACAGGGTGACACAGACAGGAGCGAGCTATGGGACATGGAGTCTGTCCCTCCCAGCACAGGGTTACACAGACAGGAGGGAGCTATGGGATATGGAGTCTGTCCCTCCCAGCACTGGGTGACACAGACAGGAAGGAGCTATGGGACATGGAGCCTGTCCCTCCCAGCACAGGGTGACAGACAGGAGGGAGCTATGGGACATGGAGTCTGTCCCTCCCAGCACAGGGTGACAGACAGGAGGGAGCTATGGGACATGGAGTCTGTCCCTCCCAGCACAGGGTGACAGACAGGAGGGAGCTATGGGACATGGAGTCTGTCCCTCCCAGCACTGGGTGACAGACAGGAGGGAGCTATGGGACATGGAGTCTGTCCCTCCCAGCACAGGGTTACACAGACAGGAGGGAGCTATGGGACATGGAGTCTGTCCCTCCCAGCAAAGGGTGACAGACAGGAGGTAGTTATGGGACATGGAGTCTGTCCCTCCCAGCACAGGGTGACACAGACAGGAGGGAGCTATGGGACATTGAGTGTGTCTCTCCCAGCACAGGGTGACACAGACAGGAGGGAGCTATGGGACATGGAGTCTGTCTCTCCCAGCACAGGGTGACACAGACAGGAGGAAGCTATGGAACACAGAGTCTGTCCCTCCCAGCGCAGGGTGACAGAGAAAGGAGGAAGTTATGGGACATGGAGTCTATAACATCTGTGTTTTGAAACCATTTACAGATAATTAACTGTGTTTGTTTTTTTACAGCTTCCGTCAGTTTGTTACAGATAGTGATAGTGATAGCGAGGAAAATGAGGGCACTACAGCAAACCTGCTAACAAAGCGTGTCAAAAGCAAGAAAGAGCAAGTGAGTATAGATCAGTAACTGCTGCTTTCTCAGCTGAAAACTTTTACTGCAATCTGTCCATTAAAAATAATTCATCAGACGAACATTCTTATCGTATACCAAACTATAGCAGATTGCCATTCTGACAGTTTGTCAGAGCTCTATGTTTAGAATTGTATAATAATCTCCAAACCCTATGTAGCACCAGATAAATAAGTACTTTCCCCCCACCAGGAAAATGAAGAGGATGAATATGTGGCTTGGCTGAAAGGCCAGAAAGACATCACGGATGAAGATGAAGTGAAGGAATTGGTGAGTAGAAGGATGTTCCTGCTCGTCAATACAGAACATTCATAGAAAGGCTGAGGGCGGCTGGAAGATCAGTAACCAATGTCTTGGAATTCATTCTGGAACTGCTATAGATAAGACACCTCATATCTGATTCCCACTCCATATACATAACTTCAAACCGGACTTTACATAGGACACAAGGCCATGCGTTTAGACTGGAAGAAAGAAGATTTCGTCTAAGGCAAAGGAAAGGTTTTTTTACTGTAAGAACAATCAGGATGTTGAATTCTCTGCCTGAAGAAGTGGTTTTATCAGAGTCCATACAGATGTTCAAACAGCTACTAGATGCATACTTGCAAAGACAGAATATTCAAGGATATAATCTTTCAATGTAGGGTAATAACTGCTTGATTCAAGGATAAATCTGACTGCCATTCTGGGGTCAAGAAGGAATTTTTTGTCCTAGCTTGTTGCAAAATTGTGCTTCAAACTGGGTTTTTTTCTTTTAACAGGTGTGAGGAAGGCTGAACTTGATGGACGCAAGTCTCTTTTCAGCTATCTAACTATGTAACTAACTATGTAACTAAACACGGGAAAAAGGAAGGTGTGGGGGCAGGGAGAGAAATGTCTAAAACTGAATGTACAAGGTGACCAGTGGTGATATATGTACATAAATACATGCACACATTGGTAGAAATCATAAGAGTGCTGCACTAAGGACTAGGCAAAATACCATTAGAAGTCCTTCATTGTACATGGTGGCCCAGGACATGATCAACGTCCCCGGGGTTTATAATTAGTATGTGATAGTTGTAGGGCTATACAGTGACTCTTTATTATACACCCACAGGGTTATCTGAAAGACTACTGGGCGAATCCTACTCTGGACGAAGGGGAGAAATTTCTGCGTGATTATATCCTTAATAAGGAGTATGTAGAAGAGGATTCGGAGGAGGAGGAGTGGTGAGTTATACTTTGATAAATACACTACAATAATTCCAAATGTTTTCACACCAATAATGTGTGCAGAGATACTCATACAACTATACATTGCAACGGTTCTGTACCTGTGTGTAGGTACTTAGCATCACTATATAGTGCATCATGTTCTTAAAGGGATTCTATAGTGCCAGGAAAACAAACCCATTTTCCTGGCACTGTAGGCTCCTGCAGTGCCCCCCTCCCTCGCGCTCCCCCTCCAGCAGTGCTGAAGGGGTTAAAAATCCCCTTCAGTCACATACCTGAATCCAGGTCAGGTCCAGCCCTGCTCCTCCCCCGCTGACGTTGGCCCACAGGGGAGACCTAATGCGCATGCTTGGCAATGGCCGCACTCGCATTAGGATTTCTCCATAAGAAAGCATTAATCAATCCTCATGCAGAGCGTCAGATATCTGCACTATATAGTAATATTGAGTATCTATACACTGATAATGAACACACTGCACTGTATAATAATACTGAGTATCTATACACTGATAATGAACACACTGCACTGTATAATAATACTGAGTATCTATACACTGATAATGAACACACTGCGCTGTATAATGATACTGAGTATCTATACACTGATAATGTACACACTATAATAATCCTGAGTATCTATACACTGATAATGAACACACTGCACTGTATAATGATACTGAGTATCTAAACACTGATAATGTACACACTGCGCTGTATAATAATACTGAGTATCTATACACTGATAATGAACACACTGCACTGTATAATAATGCTGAGTATCTATATACTGATAATGAACACACTGCGCTGTATAATAATACTGAGTATCTATACACTGATAATGAACACACTGCGCTGTATAATAATACTGAGTATCTATACACTGATAATGAACACACTGCGCTGTATAATAATACTGAGTATCTAAACACTGATAATGAACGCACTGCGCCGTATAATAATACTGAGTATCTATACACTGATAATGAACACACTGCACTGTATAATAATAATGAGTATCTATACACTGATAATGAATACACTGCGCTGTATCATAATACTGAGTATCTATACACTGATAATGAACACACTGCGCTGTATAATAATGCTGAGTATCTATACACTGATAATGAATACACTGCACTGTATAATAATACTGAGTATCTATACACTGATAATGGACACACTGCGCTGTATCATAATACTGAGTATCTATACACTGATAATGAACACACTGCACTGTATAATAATACTGAGTATCTATACACTGATAATGAACACACTGCACTGTATAATAATACTGAGTATCTATACACTGATAATGAACACACTGCGCTGTATAATGATACTGAGTATCTATACACTGATAATGTACACACTATAATAATACTGAGTATCTATACATTGATAATGAACATGCTGCAGTGTATAATAATACTGAGTATCTATACATTGATAATGAACACACTGCGCTGTATAATAATACTGAGTATCTATACACTGATAATGAACACACTGCACTTTATAATAATACTGAGTATCTATACACTGATAATGAACACACTGCGCTGTATAATGATACTGAGTATCTATACACTGATAACGAACACACTGCACTGTATAATACTACTGAGTATCTATACACTGATAATGAACACACTGCACTGTATAATAATACTGAGTATCTATACACTGATAATGAACACACTGCGCTGTATAATAATACTGAGTATCTATACACTGATAATGAACACGCTGCGCTATATAATGATCCTGAGTATCTATACACTGATAATGAACACACTGCGCTGTATAATAATACTGAGTATCTATACATTGATAATGAACACACTGCGCTGTATAATAATACTGAGTATCTATACACTGATAATGAACACACTGTGCTGTATAATAATACTGAGTATCTATACACTGATAATGAACACACTGCACTGTATAATAATACTGAGTATCTATACACTGATAATGAACACACTGCGCTGTATAATAATACTGAGTATCTATACACTGATAATGAACACACTGCGCTGTATAATAATGCTGAGTATCTATACACTGATAATGAACACACCGCACTGTATAATAATACTGAGTATCTATACACTGATAATGAACACACTGCACTGTATAATAATACTGAGTATCTATACATTGATAATGAACACACTGTGCTGTATAATAATACTGAGTATCTATACACTGATAATGAACACACTGCGCTGTATAATAATACTGAGTTTCTATACACTGATAATGAACACACTGCGCTGTATAATAATACTGAGTATCTATACACTGATAATGAACACACTGCACTGTATAATAATACTAAGTATCTATACACTGATAATGAACACACTGCACTGTATAATAATACTGAGTTTCTATACACTGATAATGAACACACTGCACTGTATAATAATACTGAGTATCTATACACTGATAATGAACACACTGCACTGTATAATAATACTGAGTATCTAAATACTGATAATGAACACACTGCGCTGTATAATAATAGAGTATCTATACACTGATAATGAACACGCTGCACTGTATAATAATACTGAGTATCTATACACTGATAATGAACAAACTGCACTTTATAATAATACTGAGTATCTATACACTGATAATGAACACACTGCGCTGTATAATAATACTGAGTATCTATACACTGATAATGAACGCACTGTATAGTAATACTGAGTGTCTATACACTGATAATGAACACGCTGCACTGTATAATAATACTGAGTATCTATACACTGATAATGAACAAACTGCACTTTATAATAATACTGAGTATCTATACACTGATAATGAACACACTGCACTGTATAATAATACTGAGTATCTATACATTGATAATGAACACACTGCGCTGTATAATAATACTGAGTATCTATACACTGATAATGAACACGCTGCGCTGTATAATAATACTGAGTATCTATACACTGATAATGAACACACTGCGCTGTATAATAATACTGAGTATCTATACACTGATAATGAACACACCGCACTGTATAATAATACTGAGTATCTATACATTGATAATGAACACACTGCGCTGTATAATAATGCTGAGTATCTATACACTGATAATGAACACACTGCGCTGTATAATAATACTGAGTATCTATACACTGATAATGAACACACTGCGCTGTATAATGATACTGAGTATCTATACACTGATAATGAACACACTGTGCTGTATAATAATACTGAGTATCTATACACTGATAATGAACACACTGCGCTGTATAATAATACTGAGTATCTATACACTGATAATGAACACACTGCTCTGTATAATACTGAGTATCTATACACTGATAATGAACACACTGCGCTCTATAATGATACTGAGTATCTATACACTGATAATGAACACACTGCGCTGTATAATAATACTGAGTATCTATACACAGATAATGAACACACTGCGCTGTATAATAATACTGAGTATCTATACACTGATAATGAACATGCTGCAATGTATAATAATACTGAGTATCTATACACTGATAATGAACACACTGCACTGTATAATGATACCGAGTATCTATACACTGATAATGAACACACTGCCATGTATAATAATACTGAGTATCTATACACTGATAATGAACACGCTGCGCTCTATAATGATACTGAGTATCTATACACTGATAATGAACACACTGCACTGTATAATAATACTGAGTATCTATACACTGATAATGAACATGCTGCAATGTATAATAATACTGAGTATCTATACACTGATAATGAACACACTGCGCTGTATAATAATACGGAGTATCTATACACTGATAATGAACACACTGTGTTGTATAATGATACTGAGTATCTATACACTGATAATGAACACACTGCGCTGTATAATAATACTGAGTATCTATACACTGATAATGAACACACTGCACTGTATAATAATACGGAGTATCTATACACTGATAATGAACATGCTGCAATGTATAATAATACTGAGTATCTATACACTGATAATGAACACACTGCGCTGTATAATAATACTGAGTATCTATACACTGATAATGAACACACTGCGCTGTATAATAATACTGAGTATCTATATACTGATAATGAACACACTGCGCTGTATAATGATACTGAGTATCTGTACACTGATAATGAACACACTGCGCTGTATAATGATACTGAGTATCTATACACTGATAATGAACACACTGCGCTGTATAATAACACTGAGTATCTATACACTGATAATGAACACACTGCGCTGTATAATAATACTGAGTATCTATACACTGATAATGAACACGCTGCAATGTATAATGATACCGAGTATCTATACACTGATAATGAACACACTGCCATGTATAATAATACTGAGTATCTATACACTGATAATGAACACGCTGCGCTCTATAATGATACTGAGTATCTATACACTGATAATGAACACACTGCACTGTATAATAATACTGAGTATCTATACACTGATAATGAACATGCTGCAATGTATAATAATACTGAGTATCTATACACTGATAATGAACACACTGCGCTGTATAATAATACGGAGTATCTATACACTGATAATGAACACACTGTGTTGTATAATGATACTGAGTATCTATACACTGATAATGAACACACTGCACTGTATAATAATACTGAGTATCTATACACTGATAATGAACACACTGCGCTGTATAATAATACTGAGTATCTATACACTGATATTGAACACACTGCGCTGTATAATAATACTGAGTATCTATACACTGATAATGAACACACTGCGCTGTATAATAATACTGAGTATCTATACACTGATAATGAACACACTGCGCTGTATAATAATACTGAGTATCTATACACTGATAATGAACACACTGCGCTGTATAATAATACTGAGTATCTATACACTGATAATGAACACGCTGCGCTGTATAATAATACTGAGTATCTATACACTGATAATGAACACACTGCGCTGTATAATGATACTGAGTATCTATACACTGATAATGAACACACTGTGCTGTATAATAATACTGAGTATCTATACACTGATAATGAACACACTGCGCTGTATAATAATACTGAGTATCTATACACTGATAATGAACACACTGCTCTGTATAATACTGAGTATCTATACACTGATAATGAACACACTGCGCTCTATAATGATACTGAGTATCTATACACTGATAATGAACACACTGCGCTGTATAATAATACTGAGTATCTATACACAGATAATGAACACACTGCGCTGTATAATAATACTGAGTATCTATACACTGATAATGAACATGCTGCAATGTATAATAATACTGAGTATCTATACACTGATAATGAACACACTGCACTGTATAATGATACCGAGTATCTATACACTGATAATGAACACACTGCCATGTATAATAATACTGAGTATCTATACACTGATAATGAACACGCTGCGCTCTATAATGATACTGAGTATCTATACACTGATAATGAACACACTGCACTGTATAATAATACTGAGTATCTATACACTGATAATGAACATGCTGCAATGTATAATAATACTGAGTATCTATACACTGATAATGAACACACTGCGCTGTATAATAATACGGAGTATCTATACACTGATAATGAACACACTGTGTTGTATAATGATACTGAGTATCTATACACTGATAATGAACACACTGCGCTGTATAATGATACTGAGTATCTATACACTGATAATGAACACACTGCACTGTATAATAATACGGAGTATCTATACACTGATAATGAACACACTGCACCGTATAATGATACTGAGTATCTATACACTGATAATGAACATGCTGCAATGTATAATAATACTGAGTATCTATACACTGATAATGAACACACTGCGCTGTATAATAATACTGAGTATCTATACACTGATAATGAACACACTGCGCTGTATAATAATACTGAGTATCTATATACTGATAATGAACACACTGCGCTGTATAATGATACTGAGTATCTGTACACTGATAATGAACACACTGCGCTGTATAATGATACTGAGTATCTATACACTGATAATGAACACACTGCGCTGTATAATAACACTGAGTATCTATACACTGATAATGAACACACTGCGCTGTATAATAATACTGAGTATCTATACACTGATAATGAACACGCTGCAATGTATAATGATACCGAGTATCTATACACTGATAATGAACACACTGCCATGTATAATAATACTGAGTATCTATACACTGATAATGAACACGCTGCGCTCTATAATGATCCTGAGTATCTATACACTGATAATGAACACACTGCACTGTATAATAATACTGAGTATCTATACACTGATAATGAACATGCTGCAATGTATAATAATACTGAGTATCTATACACTGATAATGAACACACTGCGCTGTATAATAATACGGAGTATCTATACACTGATAATGAACACACTGTGTTGTATAATGATACTGAGTATCTATACACTGATAATGAACACACTGCGCTGTATAATAATACTGAGTATCTATACACTGATAATGAACACACTGCACTGTATAATAATACGGAGTATCTATACACTGATAATGAACACACTGCGCTGTATAATGATACTGAGTATCTATACACTGATAATGAACATGCTGCAATGTATAATAATACTGAGTATCTATACACTGATAATGAACACACTGCGCTGTATAATGATACTGAGTATCTATACACTGATAATGAACATGCTGCAATGTATAATAATACTGAGTATCTATACACTGATAATGAACACACTGCGCTGTATAATAATACTGAGTATCTATACACTGATAATGAACACACTGCGCTGTATAATGATACTGAGTATCTGTACACTGATAATGAACACACTGCGCTGTATAATGATACTGAGTATCTATACACTGATAATGAACACACTGCGCTGTATAATAACACTGAGTATCTATACACTGATAATGAACACACTGCGCTGTATAATAATACTGAGTATCTATACACTGATAATGAACACGCTGCAATGTATAATAATACTGAGTATCTATATACGAAACACACTGCGCTGTATAATAATACTGAGTATCTATATACTGATAATGAACACACTGCGCTGTATAATGATACTGAGTATCTGTACACTGATAATGAACACACTGCGCTGTATAATGATACTGAGTATCTATACACTGATAATGAACACACTGCGCTGTATAATAATACTGAGTATCTATACACTGATAATGAACACACTGCGCTGTATAATAACACTGAGTATCTATACACTGATAATGAACACACTGCGCTGTATAATAATACTGAGTATCTATACACTGATAATGAACATGCTGCAATGTATAATAATACTGAGTATCTATATACGAAACACACTGCGCTGTATAATAATACTGAGTATCTATACACTGATAATGAACATGCTGCGCTGTATAATAATACTGAGTATCTATATAATACTGATAATGAACACACTGCGCTGTATAATAATACTGAGTATCTATATAATACTGATAATGAACATGCTGTGACAGTACATTGTGTTTTGGTTTTTCTCAGCCCCCCTGCTCTGGAAGAGGCTCCACATGTATCTGACTCTGAAGATGAAGGGGAACTTTTTTTAAAGAAACAGGAAGACTTTGAGAGAAAATACAATTTTCGATTTGAGGAGCCAGATTCAGACTTGGTAAGTACATTTAGCTGATTGGCTTTCTTTCCATGTGTGCACCATACAAGGATAAACTTCATGGCTCATTGACTTATTACATGCCGGTATTTCCCTGCAAGCATCCAATAAGGGATGGCTTATCTGCCCTTCTCATCACTCTATTTTCTGCATGGCCCCTCGGTCAGGGCTAGGCAACCTTCGGCACTCCAGATGTTGTGGACTACATCTCCCTTGATGCTTTGCCAGTATTATGGGAGATGCAGTCCACAACATCTGGAGTGCCGAAGGTTGCCTAGCCCTGCTCTAGATAATCCGTGCAACACATTTAGCTCGGATCACTCATTAAAGGTCCACTATGCGAACGTGTTGCTCTGATGAAGCATTATTGCCAGATGCTAAACGTGGTGGCGTAGATGGTTGCCCAATGGGGCTTAAACTGTTCGATTGTGATGTTCCCACTTTTCAGGATGCCGATGCACATTTCTAGACTGATTTATAAGTGGGTTCATGTTGATTTCCTTGATGGAAACATTATAGTACCTTTTATTGCAATTTAGTGTTATTTTCTTTTACCCATATGCGTACATCTCAGTGTTCGTGACCTGATCTCTATCTGTTATTTCTTCTCCTAGGTCAAGACATTCCCCAGAGCCATCGCGCAGTCCGTGAGACAGAAGGATGATCGGAGAAAGAGGAAGAGAGATGAGATAAAGGAGAGAAAGCAGAAGGTTAGGAGTCAGATATGCTAGAATGGGATAAAAGGATGGACACGGTGGGGAAGCTCTAAATGCAGGGTTTGACATAGATATTTAAAGGGGCAATCTAAGCACTATAACCCACATGCCCCTGACACAGCTGGAGTTACATTTTCGCAGCATTCATATTCTTTGATGAA
The DNA here is from genome assembly GCF_036172605.1 of Pelobates fuscus. NCBI lineage: Eukaryota > Metazoa > Chordata > Amphibia > Anura > Pelobatidae > Pelobates > Pelobates fuscus. Next base: position 377,166,857 of record NC_086319.1, on the reverse strand, counting down.
GGTCATGCCACTGGCACCCAGGGGACCCTCAGTTTATGTAAAGCCATTGATGTGGCATGAAACAGAAATGCAGTTATTGTACCAGGGGTGGGCTGATACCATAACCTTTTATAATGGTCTGTGGTAGAATGCTGCTTTAACAAGATATTGCCACCTCTACCCTGAGCACAGGATAAAGAGAAGAAACGGGAAGAACTGAAACAGCTGAAGAACTTGAAGAGGAAGGAGATACTGGAGAGACTAGAGAAGCTCCGTGAGCTGACTGGAGAAGGTGCGCTGGGATTGAAAGAGGAGGACCTGCTGGAGGACTTCGACCCGGAGAAACATGACCAAATCATGGAGGTGAGACCAATAATTCGAAATAGTATGACTGAGGTTCTGACAAATCCATAATGCCGAGTGTGAGAGGAAGTTGACCACAGCTGTATCTGTTCCATCAGAGGATTTCTTTTTTGAACACTTTACATTCTTTCCTCCAATAGAAATTTTTTGGTGATGAGTACTATGGCGTAGAAGAGGGAGAAAAGCCGCAGTTTGAAGACGAAGAAGGATTGGAGGGTAGGCTTCTCAGTTTCGTACTCATTTTTGATATATTCGTTTATTTTGTACAGGAATTCAGGTTCATACTTAACTTCTATTACAAATGCTTTACTGGTTGTACCCCATGTTTACCTTCTCCCCCATTTCACACAGATGACTGGAACTGGGACACCTGGACAGGTCCAGAAGAAGAAACAAATAATGCTCAGTGGGAAGAAGGAGAGGAGCTAGAGCCCAACTGGGATGACCCTGAGTTTGTGGTACGGTTTGCTTCCTTATTCCTTCGTACTCCTTTCTCGGTCTCTAGTATGGATGCCTAGAAGGGTGTCATGGGTGACAAAATACAATCATATGCTAACCAAATTGGTAAACAGTTTACATCTCTGTTCCATCAATAGTTATAAAATACTAGGATGGCTGTTCTGTTGTGACTGAGTATCTGTGTATTCCCAGAATTTTCAGCATGGCCTCACACAGTCTAATACACAGCGACGTTCATAGGATTGTAGGACCCCGTGCTTGTCATTCTGGAAGCTCATCGCTGCAGACTTCAAGCAAATATGTATTTTAATCACTGCACGTGCTGGTGATTTCACCATAACAATATATAGATAAATAGTGTTACCAACCTCAAGACCCACTTGCTCTCCAAACAGTTTGTAGATAGGCCCTACTTAAAAATTTAAAAATGAACAGACAATTATGTTTCCATGTGTCATCTGTCACTGTTTGGATAATAGTTTGTGATTTTATATTTTTTATTTAGAGTAGCATCTTTGACGATTTCTCTTTTGTTCAGATGGATGCAGACTATGATCCGAATGCTGCTCCCGGACCATCTCGCAGGGAGAGGAAGAGAATGCAGATGGAGGCTGCAAAAAGTGGTAAAAAGAAGAGAAAGTCCAAATTTGCAGAAGCCGTGAGCAAAAAGAAACCAGTGTTCGACCCAGGTAATATTGGGAGTTAAATGGACAGCTGCTCAGCCATTTTAATACGAAGCATGGACCCAGCTATCATCCTGATCTCTAGATTGGTTAATTCCGTGCTCCGGCTGGGTTCTGGGGGAGGATTGCCCTCTCACCTTTGGTATATGTAGGTACTCTGATCACTCTGCATGTTTGAGATGGTTGGTCAGTCAAAAAAGCTTAGACTTTTAGCAAAAACATTGGACACGGATAATAATGAGTAAGTTCTCAAGCCTAAGATTAATAGATGGAGAAAATAAATATTTGGGAAAAAATAGGACTTTTGTTTTCAATGTGCAAGGGAATAAATTAGGTAAAAAAGAATATGCAGCTATATTCCCAAACTGAATAGATACAGGTATATCCTGACGAACATGAGTAAGCAGGGATCAGGTGACCATATTATCGGTGACCTATTGTACAGAGCTGAGGAATTTGTTGGTGCTTTATAAATAATAATATTAATTGGTAAGGAAAAGCCGCGGTCTGCTTACCCCATGACGTGCAGAACCCTCTGTGCTTGTGTATGCACTGATTGGGAACTTCATGGACTTGCAGCACAGGCCAAGTGGTTGAGTCAGAGAGAGAACTCTGTATCCATCACCTTGTCCTGCCAGAAGTAGCCTCACAGTTTCTGTTTCCTAAACCGAGCTACAGTACCCTGAGGTTCATTGTCTGCTTTACCCAACCCTTTTTTTAGTGTAAATTCTTTAGTGAGATGGACATAAATTACTGCGTAAGGGGAGAAATTGAGGTTTCCGTGTGTGTTTGGTTCTTCTTTCAAACTGCATAAACTTAGTGAAAGAGATGTGATTTCACCATGTTAAAGGGACATTCTAGACCCTTATGTGGGATCTCTTTATATGTGAAGTTTTTCTTTATTTCAATAGAAATTGGCACTTTTATAAATTAACCTGGTTACATCTCCTGGCAATCGGTGAGACAATCAGTCCTGGTACTTCCTGGTTGTTTCCTCTGTAGAGTTAAACTCAAGAGGCAGCAATTACCCAGAAAACCTGCCTCGCAAAGACTTCTCATTGAGCTGCATAGGGAAGTCTGTGATTGGACAGCCACAGAAAGTTTGGGTGAGGTGGAGGGCTTGCAAAGGTTTCCAGAGATTTGCTGATTTTTGTTTTTTTACATATAACCCCCAATAAAAAAAGTGCACAATTAAATGCATGCATTTTTTCATTGAGGGTATATCTACTAAACAGTGATTTTTACTTTGGCAGTGGAATGTCCCTCTGTGGGACATTTTGTCTGAACCTTGATTTTTGACATCCTTAACCCCTTAAGGACACATGACATGTATAACATGTCATGATTCCCTTTTATTCCAGAAGTTTGGTCCTTAAGGGGTTAAAGTAAGATGTATTGTGTGCCTGAAATAGGCACGTGACATTTGCCATTGAATTAAGGTCAGCCAGTTCATGTGAAGTTGTTAATGTCTCTTGCAGAGGATAACACTTTCCAGCAATACCTGAATGAATATTACCAGCTTGATTATGAGGATATCATTGATGATCTACCGTGTCGCTTTAAATATCGTCAGGTCATGCCTTGTGACTTCGGACTCTCAACTGAGGAGGTACGTGTGGTTGGTACATAGGTTTTAAACTTGAAATATTTAATACTTGTATTTGGTGAGGGGTGTACATGACCAGGTTCTCAGTCAGATATGCCATCATTTCTGAACTATTATGTGTAGTCCTGTTTGAGTAAGACAATAGGTTACATTTTAGTTATTTATTTTAGTTGCAAAGTCTGCCCTTTTATGACACTCTGTTATGGTGGCAATGTTTGGAACAGTAGGATATATCTACTGTCAGTTATTTGCTGAAGTATAATTGCTTTGTGCACAAGATTGGTAAATTTAGTAGTAATGCAAATTAATAATTATATGTATATACATGCACGCAACACCATCTGGTCCGGATAGTTTGCCTTTGATTACATAGGCTCAGCTGCCTGTATGTAACCTGATGTATATGTGCGTAAACCTCAGCCTTATCTATCCTTATCTATAGATTTTAACAGCAGATGACAAGGAGCTAAACAAATGGTGCTCATTACGAAAGACCTGTATGTACAGGTGAGTCATTCTTATCCCAAATGGAGGGCTTATAATGAAATGTAACATTTATGGAACCAAGGTAGATCTAAACATTTCATGGCTGTTTATTGGAAAGCCCAGATCAGTCATTTTAGCAAGTAATAGTGTCTCATACAGTGGATTTTCTAATCAGTATGTGCAATGTCTTGTTTGTAGATCTGAGAAGGAAGAGAGTCACGATATGAAAGTTTTCAGTCAGAAATCGCAGAACGTCTGGAAGAAGCAGCAGATCCTAAAGTCCCTCACACAGAGGTGAGCAATTTTTAAATCTAATAGATTTCCCTTCAAGAATTCTACACATCTTTCCAGTTGCTGGGAACCATGAATGCACTGTGCAGTTTTCCCAGCATTATCTAAAATTCTCAGCCCAAACGTTTGGATCGTTCCAGCGGACTAACTACACCTCCTGTGATCTTCTCAAACTGCAGGCTCTCTGAGGATAATAGGGATTAGAGTAAAATTTGTTGGTAACCCCATATTCTGTTTATCTTCACAGTGATGACAATGATGAGGCTGCAACAGCATCAAAAAATAAAGTAGGGAAGAAGCGGAGAGACAAACTGAAGAACCTGGAAGAAAAGACATGTGACGATGTTTTGATGTCAAGTGAAAATAATTCAGATGACAATGAGCTATCAACAGACGGTATTCCTACCACACCACCACCTGTGGAGCTGGTGTTTGGAGACCAAGGACAGAACAAAGGAAAGAGCATGAGCCAGGATTTATTTATTAAATCGGGATCCAAGACCGCAACAAAGACAGAGTCTGTGTTAAAACAGGGACACACGGCAGCCCAGGTTGGGGAGATGGCAACTGCCAAGCAAGGGGCAAAGAGAGTGCTCCAACAAGAGGACAAACAAAATGTTTTAGGGGAAGCTGGCATCGCACTCTTACCGAAGGAGAAAAAGAGGCGAAAATTGGTCCGGAAAGGTGGCCGGTTATTGGGCAGCAAAGTGAGGCTGGGTGGACGGGAGTTCAGTGGGCAGAGGCTGCGGGCATATGGGTTAAATCCAAAGAGGCTAAAATACAGGCAGCTGGGCCGGGAGAGGAGAAAGATGAGGGAGAAGCAGGGGAAAACCAAGGGCCCAACAAAAGGACTAGAAACCTCATGAAATCTTTGTCAACAATGAAGCAAATTTTTCTTTCCATCACTCAGGATTGCTGCAGGCACCGTGTAATATATCTACGTATACTGTGATAGAAATAAAGGATTTTAACAAATAGCCTCTTTAAAAAAGTTTATTGCCCTACATAAATAAAACAATTTCAGAATATACAGATTTAATGCTTTGCTCCCCGTTTAAAATGGACATAGACAGACATGTATTCCAGTGTAGACTGAGACGCTCTATATTAATAAGAGCACGTGTCTCTATTGCCACTGTACATAAAGATTCAAACACCTCCTAATGCTATTATAGCTGCCCATTCTCCAGCATTCGTTCCTGTTGTAGAAAATAGACCCAGATATGACTGACCTATAGGCCGTCCAAATGACAAAGAACTGTAGGTGGCACTCGGGTCGGGGAGCCTAAGGTATGAAATTATTCTGCAGGGACAGGTTCTATAAATAAAGTTAGCACTACACCTGTCTTCAACCTGATTTACTTAAAAGTTTATAATAAAGAAAATAGAAAAAACAAAACACACAATATTGCTCTTAATCTGAAAAGTCTACTTCATTCCAAACATCACCATAAACATTTACTGCAATATTCCCCTAGAACTAGGAGACAAGTGCAGACGTTCCTTTAACCCCTTAAGGACCAAACTTCTGGAATAAAAGGGAATCATGACATGTCACACATGTCATGTGTCCTTAAGGGGTTAAAGGAGCTTCTTGTGTGCTGTGTGGCAGCTGAAGGTGATTATTGTTGCTTCCCTTGCGTCATACATGCCTAGACAAAGCTACCCGAGGAAAATAGATTTTTGGATATTGCCAGTGTCTAAATGTAAATAAACAAACTTAGATTCTTGTATTCTAAGCAAACAGAGTGGCTTGGTTTTTCTCAGCCTTAGAATAAATATATTTTTCAGATTAAAACAACTTTTGTAAATTCTAATTGTACCTTCGAGGGAGATTAGGATGTTTTCTTGTAGCAGTGCTATCTTTGCTAGCACAGAGTCCGGAAATAAACAAAGCTTTTTTTTGTTGTTGTTAAACTCTTGTATTCCCTTTCCCTCTTCCAGTGTAAGATGGTGGGACCCAAATCCTCTCACTTGGGGATCACCGACTAGGCTTTAATTTATACAGATGCTGGGATTTAACATCTAAACGTGATTAATTTTAACCTTGAAGGCACCCTAACTATAAAATAAAGTTTTTAGACGGTAATGTTCCACTCATAATCCTTATGGTATCCCAACCTGTTTCAAGTAAGACATACAGTGGTTGAGGCCAGATGCCCTGCGTTTTCCAAGACACACATCACTTTGATATAGCGAAGGGCAGCAAATAACACACTACCCTTCTGTTTGTAGAATTCATATGCTGGAGATATGAAGTTAATTCAGTAATCAAAGCAATCCAACAGGAAGGGCAGAGCTTTCAGTGTGCCACCCACTTATTGAAAGTGACATGTCCAAGAAAACAGTGTTCTGGCAACACTAGATGAATAATCACCCGATTTAACTCCTGTACCGAGTAGGAATCTGGGTTTGATGTTTATAGGAACTCAAACTCGTCTGAGTTAGGCCTCATCAGTCTTCTCGATGTTTTGTGTTGAGTTTGTATATTCGTATATTGTGAGCCCTCCGCCCCGCTGTATTCCTGAGCTTTTCCATCTGAAATACTGAATACAGGATATTTCTCCTCTCCTGATGGAGAACTCAACACCTACAACAAGAAACCAGCTCTCTCAGTGACGGTATCATATTAGTTAATCACATCCATGAATAATTAGAATCTTGTGTATATGTATAGCAGTCTATCAGTTCTATATATTTTATATAAACCATGAGTATACCATATTTGGTAGCTGACAAGAATGAACTGCAGTAGGTGGTACGGTAAATCTGTTACTCTCCATAGCTGTGTTTCTGCGTAATCAATGAACCACTCACGCCAGCACTCCACACACTAACACCACATCCTTTGCAACTGGAATCCATCATCCAAAAGCCCCAGTCATTGTACGCTACTAGCAGGCCTTGTCCAATTGTGTGCGTGCGTCTATATACATACTGGCAAACATTCTATTATAATGTATGTTCCTGGGGTTATTAACATGGGGGAGGAGGGTAGGGGGTACTTCAGTCATAACGAGTGCCTAGAATGACTTGCCTTCATTAGATGATCACACAGTAAGCCAAAGTCTGTTTGATTTCTGGCATAGAAAGCAAATGTACAGCTGGGATCCATTCTGGTAATGGGCATCTTCCGTGGAGAATTACAGTGAAAAGACTGGATAAAACAGTAGCGAGGTTACAGAAAAACAAAATGAGTTAATGTTGACACAGAATAACACTTTGTTGCTACTGTTTACACAGTTAACTACAAAGTTCTCAAATCTTACAGCCTAATATCTAAACCAACCATGGGGTCCCATTCTGCAATTGCAATATAAGATAATCGGATCTGAAAACCCTATTCCTTACTCTTCCCATGGTCTACACTGCACTGGTAAAGGTTGCCTTGCGACAGTAAACCATTTTGTTGTTTGACGATTCAAAGGGTCTGAGTAATATGTGACTGTTCTAATCACTACACACCCAATAAGCTAGTTTCCAGCCTCGTTAATATTATAGTTGCCGTAAAGCAGCACAGCCATTTCCTCTCTCCAAAATTAGTATTTCATGAATATAAAATCTCTTTATGAAATACTCACATTGACTGTGTCCGAATTTGACCCACCTTCTCCTGCGCCCCTCGGATACCTCACCACCATCGGGGGTAATTATGCAAACACCCCAGACAGTGAAAGGTCTATTTAACTGCCGCTGTTAATGACAGCCAGTACCTTGTAGCAGCTACTAGATAACATCTGGTTTCCAATTTTGTTGCTAGTTTTTACCAGTTGATGGGCTTATAACATTTGCTTGCAAAGACACTGACCAATCGCAGATTAGTTAATGTACAGAAGACACTGGTATTGAGTTTTGAAAGTTAGCGCAGTTTGTAAAATTAGCCGCATGTTTGGAAATATACAGAATAATGCCACTAGATACTGTTTATCGACTTATTTTGAAGCATCAGCTGAAAAAATTGCTGTTGCTGCTGATGAAATTTTGACGCTGTTAAAACAGCCACTGCTCACTAACTGTAGTGACAGGCACTTTAGCGAGTACCGGCTGACTGGTAAAGAGTAGTGACAACATTGGAAAATCAGGGGTGAACTACTGATCCACTACCTATGGTCACACCGAAAGGCAGTCCCATAACTATTCAGAATAAAAAATCACCAGGGCACACACTGACTCCTGTTCATCCACATTTACCTCTAGAGGAAATCCATCCTTGCTGGTATCGATGTACGGTTGGCAGTAATGCGGATCCAGGTATAAGAGATTATTATCTGGGAAAGAATATCCAGTTCTTGGTACTGACATAATGTAAAACACTCCAATAAGGAGGGACAATGTGCTTTAGAATAATTGAAACTAAAAATCTATACATACCTTGGTAACCAATGAAATACAGGGAGTGTTTTGGTTTTCCTCCAATAATACCCAGACAGGATTGCATCCGCAAAAACTCCTAAGAAAGAAAATTTAGATAAATATAAAATAAACACATTTAATCAATTGCCCTGATTCTTACGATAAGTGAAGCATAGAAAGGGGAAATTGTAATTTTTAAAGTTCCTCTGTGTGTACACACAGTATTTCCCAAAGCCCCTAACCCATCCTGTCCTTGTCACAATCTCATACTTCCCAACTGCCCATGTATTTGTGGGGCATACCCAAATTCAGGTTTATGTCCCACAATGGGGGTCAGTGTCCTGCATCTGAGAATACCAGAGCAATGCCCCCAATCAGTGCAGAGCGAGCGTAACAATAGAAGGTACTGTTCAAAGCTGAGTAAACCGAGTAGCGCATAAAGTCCACGCACAGAGCATTTCAGCAGTACTCGGACAGGTACTGTGGCAGGCCCCACACTGGACAGCCCATGTTGAGTCAGACTAACATGCCAATTTAATGACTGCTCTATCGCTTTATCAGGTGGACACACTTCTCATCAGTCTGAATAGAAGGAGCAGGCTGTAAGTCACTCTGCTGATCATGCACCAATCAGTGACACTGTATTGAGAGGAAATCACAGATACTTTCTTCTTACCTTGACACAGTGTTTATACACAGGATTGAAGGCTTCTCCCCCTAGACGCACTGGTACCAGGACTATAACTGCCCTTCCCACAACGCTGCCGTCTGACGCAGGATCTTCACCGAGCAACTGCTCAACATCTCCCCTGTACACTGGGTTACAGAGTGCAATCCATTAATAGCAAACAGAAACTCATAATGCCACTGCACACAGAGTCTCTGTTATATACCAGTCACGCAATGAGAGTATTGTTACCTACATGTGTGCATCACATAGACAGACTCAGTGCTAGTTTCATACCTGTGCAGTCCTGAGACACGTAGACAGACAGCTCAGGCACTTGAGATGCTCTGTCTAACGCTTTCCTACAAGAAAGAAATTGATGTGAGAAACTGATAATAGGGGGAACGGTCACATCCCAAAATCATTTATATTAAATTTACTTTTCGCTATATTTAAAAATGATGTATTTTATGAGGTGTGAAATGGCACTGAATGTAGAAATGCACGGCTCTTTATCCTGCAATGGGAACCTCCATCTTGTCTCCCTGTCAGTCACTGTAATCATACAGAGAAGATGAGAAATGAAACAATGTTTTGGTTTTTCTCCTTTTCATTTTCAATGTTTTCCCTGGCATTGCCGTTTCTGCACTGGATTAAGATGCTATGTGCTAAATCTTGAATGTAAATATAAATATAAGAGAAAACATCTCATGAAAAAAGGTTAAGATATGTTACAGGTGATTTTTAATATTTTATTCAATATGCGTAAATTTCAGAGAAGTGACAGTTCCACTTTGAATCCAACCATAGTGCTGTGATGTCACACTCTGCTGTTGGTGGGTTCCATCGTTCTCTGATGATGATGTCACGTAACATTCCATGGAATGTTTTCAGGTTGCCAGGCCAGTGTGCTCCAAACTGACCGGGCAGCAACAATGAATGAGAGATGTGGCAGAAACACAAGCTACCCACCCAACTGAGGGTTAAAGGTTAGTTTCAGTTTTAAATGATCCGGACCAGCTTTTTAACAGATCAGGGTTATGCACAGCAGTGTATACGGGCAGTAATTCAAATGGATATTGGCCTACAGGCTAAAACTCTAAATGTTTTTAGTTTGGTTGTTTTGGTCAAAAAATTGAAAGTTCACTTAAATTCACTTAAGCGAATACCTCCGAGGGCTTTATTTGCTAAACACAGAAGTGTAGTGAATTGAAAACCGAATTACAAAATGGAGGATGAAAACAACCATAGCAGTGAACAAGATTTTTTTTCCAAAACGTCCATTTTAGTCTAAATATTGAAATTTGGTGTTAATTCACTTCAATTTTGTTGTTTATTAAACCCCAATGGTCGAATCGTTTTCATAAATTGCTTTATATACTGGGTAAATCTGGTTCATATCTTCTAATATATATGGATATATCCCATCTAGTCCATCATGTCACCCAACAAGATTAATTTTGGAAAGTTTCATATGAGTGTACTGGGATCTTAGCATTTAACACCTAACGCAGCGCAGGCAATGGTTGTTCACTAACGTGAGAATAATTTAAAGTAAATTTCAAATTTAAAGCCAAAGTAGCCAAAATGAAATTAGAGCCGAGTGTGAGGAATTTTCCACTTTGGCCTTTTATTTGAAATTCACTTTGAAACCACCAGTTAGTGAATAACCGTGAGAAGGTTTTTTTTTCTAAATTTGTTCAAAAACTATTGAAAAGTTGTTTAGATAAATACAAATTGTGGACTTATTCTCTAGGCCAGGGGTAGACAACCTTCGGCACTCCAGATGTTGTGGACTACATCTCCTACAATGACTTAAGTCCATAATGTTAGCAAAGCATCATGGGAGGTGTAGTCCAAAACAACTGCAGTGCCGAAGTTTGCTTATCCCTGCTCTAGGCACTATCATGTAGTATTTATGATTTCCTGGTGATGTCACGTTTGTGACATCACAGACAATGCTATCACAACATACAGATAGGATGCTCTTTGTGATGGACCTTTTCTTCTTAACATACATTAAAGGAGCGCTATAGTGCCAGGAAAACAAACTCGTTTTCCTGGCACTATAGGGTTACTATGTTCCCCCCCTCCCTCGGAGCCCCCCTCCCGCTGGTCTGAAGGGGTTAAAACCCCTTGAGCCACTTACCTCTCCTCCCCCTGCCGATGTCAACTCCGAAAGCACATGCATGGCCAGAGCCGCGCGCCTATTAAAACCGCCCATAGGAAAGCAGTACTCCATGCTTTCCTATGGACGTCCAGCGTGAGTTCAATGAGATTTTCACATTGAGGATCGCGGCCGCTAGAGGCTGGATTAACCCTCAACATAGCAGTTTCTCTAAATCTGCTATGTTTACAGCTGCAGGGTTAAAACTAGGGGGACCTGGCATCCAGACCACTTCATTGAAGCTGAGGTGGTCTGGGTGCCTATAGTGGTCCTTTAAAGATTTTTTTGTTCTTGCAGGGTAGATTATTTGCTCACAAACACACATCGTACATTGACACATTCATACGGTCTTCGAAGGCAAAATAAAGGTTGGGAAGGAATATTAGTGTTTATATATTAAGTGATGAAAATATTCCATTGCCTTCCTCATATAAAACTGATCACAGGTGTCCAATATCACCTTTCAATAACAGCTGTGCAATAACAGTGTGTCACTTTTGTGACCCACTATTTTGTATTTTTTTCATTATAATTAGTTATTTTTAATTATAAAATAACCATAGTGCAATAACATAACAATAAAATTAATCTGTAATAAAGTTGAAGATGATGACAACTGGAATCCCTCCGGCAGTTTGTACTGGAGAAGTTAGACCAATCATTCTGGTGGCTAACGCAGGTTGAAATCAACATTTACAAAATTCCTTTCACCTCGTTAGAAACTTTGTTTCTGAAAATGTGGGTGAATCAGGAAGTGATAACATATGTGCAACACAGCAGCAAAGGGAGTGAAAGGATAAGGAGATCAGGGTAGCTGGGAGGATAGAGAGAACTGGGATTAAAAATACAAGACACACAAGAGTAGAATGTCACTTATGAATACAACAGAAAGATTGTCAGCTGTGGATTACAACTACAATAATATCTGCTGAAAAAAACCTGAAGAAAGGATGTGAAAATGCATCTTTCAACTGCTCAAGTTTCCTGAAAACACAATCAAGGAGGCAGGAAGAACATTGGAAAATTACTGCCTGCAATTCTCTATCTGTGGTTCTCACCGCATAATGTGTGCCACGATACTGGGACCATACCAGTCTCCGGCCTTTTTGCCCATACTTCCACCCAAGGATACCATGTGGTGCAACCCAAATGGAGCTGCTGGGTGGTCAGAGAGCCAGCGCAGTATGTCTCGATGGATCTGCTCTTGGTGAGGGTACTGTACGACGCGTTGGTGAGGCAGAGTGTGCCACACTGAGCGGCTTCGTTCCTGAGGGTATTTGGCGGAGGAAGGCACAGGGTAGTTGAGGGTGTTGGATGGAGAAGATGATCGGATGGGTTCCATGTCTACTAAGTGCGTGTATAAAGCATTAGGCCAGAACCAGTCTAGGTGAAGAAGACACACAGTTTCAGTCTTACAGTGGACAGCCCATTTTAACATGATAAAATTGATTATATATTTCCTACCTGTTCTATGTTAAATTTTGTATTTATTGTGTATTAACATTGTTTTTGTATTTTATTGCACCCTAAAGTAACAATGCAATGATTTGTGGACCCAGGACATACTTGAAAACGAGAGAAATCTCAATATATCTTTCCTGGTAAAATATTTTATAAATAAATATGAATAAATAAATAAAAAAGTCCTGGGGGTGCAATTCTACCCTCCTGCTGTGCGAACCTGTAGCTTCTAGAAACCAAGGCAGCAATGTGAAAATTGTGACATTACTCAATCATGTACAACATATCTGACTCATTCTTAAAGAAGAAATGAAAAGATGAAAAATAAGAAAACAAATCTAAAAATAGTGCAAGGTCATTTGTACATATACAAAGAGCATACGTATATTACATACTCACATCTGAATATCCTTTTTTTCAGCAAATCCATAGGACCTGCTGCTTCTGCAGTCATCTTATTTTCAATCAGACAATGGCTGAGAATGACTCCCAGCCTTTCCATAGTGACTAAGGAAATAGCAGTAAAACCTATTGCTGCCAGAAAGGATATGCAGGTATTTTATTCTTCTCATAATCCCAAATTCAGCACCCCACAATACATCCTAGGCATCGTGGGATGCTGTGGTAATGAGGTGGGTGCATGTGACTGTGGCATCCAATTAATCTGCCTCCTTGATGGATGGAAGCAGAAAATTCTACGCATGTTTCATTCTATCGGGAGGGTGCTCAGGCCACTGTGGCCAGTGGTGTATCCTGGTTTTGTGCTGCCCTAGGCAGGACAAAACTCAGGCGCCCCCCCTCCCCCCACCCCCATCCAACCTTTCCCCCCACCCCGCATTATAAATACACACACACACACATTCACTGACAGATACACATACACTAGCTAACAGAAACACACACTCGCTAACAGAAACACACACTAACAGACACACACACACACTCGGTAACAGACAAACACACTCACTAACAGACACACACTAACAGACACACACTCACTCACTAGCAGACACAAACTAGCAGACACAAACTAGCAGACACACACACACTCACTAACCTACAAACTAACAGACACACACACACTCACTAACCTACAAACTAACAGACACACACACACTAACAGAAACACTCTAACAGACACACACACTAACAGACACACACACTAACAGACACAGACACTAACAGACACAGACACACACTCACTCACTAGCAGACACAAACTAGCAGACACACACTAACAGACACATACACACACTAACAGACACACACTCACTCACTAGCAGACACACACACTCACTAACATACACACACACTAACAGACACACACAGTCAGACACACACACTAACAGACACACACTAACAGACACAGACACACACTAACAGACACAGACACACACTCACCCACATTAACACGTTTTTTTTAAATTTATTTAAACCCCCCCCCGCCTCCTTACCTTTGGGAATGCTGGGGGGGGGGGGGGGGGGGGGAGTTGTCTCTTCCTCCCTGGTGGTCCAGTGGCTGCTGGGCGAGCGGCACTGGCTGGCGGGCGGGCGGCTGGCAAGGGAGCACTTCCTCTGAGCTGTCTGTTTAGCTCCCTCGCGCGCCGCAGAGTGAGGCTGGGAGCCGGAAGATGATGTCATATTCCGGCTCCCAGCCTCACTCTGCGGCGCGCGAGGGAGCTGAGCAGACAGCTCAGAGGAAGTGCTTCCTCGACAGCCGCCCACCAGCGCCGCCCGACCGCCCAGCATGCGGCTAACAAGACATTTGCCTTGGGCATTTGGGGGCGGCTTTTTTTGCCGCCCCCTGGAAAATGCCGCCCAAGGCAAATGCCTTGTTTGCCTCGCGGCTAATACGCCCCTGACTGTGGCCATTCTAATAAAATACATCAAGTTTGTTTCACCAGTGACACTACAAAGGTATGGGTCCAGCAACTACATAATATTAATTACCAAGTTAGTTATACGTTGGATTGTACTTTTTTTTTTTTTTTTTAAATTGACCAAGATAAAAACGAGATTGCAGTTTTAGGAAAACTCATCCTTACCTCTGGACAGAAGGTGCACCAGCAGGCCTTGTGCCAATAGCATTTGGCCGCTCCTGATCATACAGCCCCAGCCACAGTCCGTTGTGAGAAGTGTTCCTTCCAAGGCTGGAAAGTCCTTTCTATAAGTCATCCAAATTCTGGACACAAAGTCTTTTTGGAAGCGCTCAATGTCATCTGTTTAAGGACGAGATAACAAGACGCCAGGTTCGTTAATGTCACCATAAAATAACAGATATTTAGTACATTTTGTATGAAACCAGTGTAGCCATACTCAGTGGTGTATCCTGGTTTTGTGCTGCCCTAGGCAGGACAAAACTCAGGCGCCCCTCCCACCCTCCTCCCCCCCCCCGCCCCGCATTCTAAATACACACACACACACACACATTCACTGACAGATACGCATACACTAGCTAACAGAAACACACACTCGCTAACAGAAACACACTAACAGACACACACTCACTAGCAGACACAAACTAGCAGACACACACACTCACAGGCAAACACACACAGTCAGAAACACACACTAACAGAAACACTCTAACAGCCACACACTAACAGACACAGACACACACTAGCAGACACACACACTCCCTAACATACACACACACTCACAGGCAAACATACACACACAGTCAGACACACACACACACTAACAGAAACGGTCTAACAGACACACAATAACAGACACACAATAACAGACACAGACACACACTAACAGACACAGACACACACTAACAGACACACACTCACTCACTAGCAGACAAACTAGCAGACACACACTCACTAACATACACACACACTCACAGGCAAACACACACACTAACAGACACACACAGTCAGACACACACACTAGCAGACACAGGCACACACTAACAGACACACACTCACTCACTAGCAGAGATGTCTCTTCCTCCCTGGTGGTCCAGTGGCTGCTGAGCGAGTGGCACTGACTGACGGGCGGGCGGCTGGCGAGGGAGCACTTCCTCTGAGCTGTCTGCTCAGCTCCCTCGCGCGCCGCAGAGTGAGGCTGGGAGCCGGAATATGACGTCATATTCCGGCTCCCAGCCTCACTCTGCGGCGCACGAGGGAGCTGAGCAGACAGCTCAGAGGAAGTGCTTCCTCGCCAGCCGCCCACCAGCGCCGCCCGACCAGCATGCGGCTAACAAGACATTTGCCTTGGGCATTTGGGGGCGGCTTTTTTTGCCGCCCCCTGGAAAATGCCGGCCAAGGCAAATGCCTTGTTTGCCTCGCGGCTAATACACCCCTGGCCATACTACAACCTACATCAGGGGTTGTCGGCTTTCATGGTGGGCGGTGGTGGATTTTGTGGCACAGGCCATGCTATGAGCTCTCTCAGGCCCACTGGTACTTAGTTCCAGCAGAGGGAGGGAAGGACCAGGGAGGCAGTGTGTTCCTCTCACAAGCAGGCTGGTTGGCAACTCTCCGATACAGTGGCAACTCTCCGATACAGTGCTGTGCTCGGGGGAGGACAGGAGAGTCAGCCTACAGCTAGAGGAGCTGATGACTAAAGTGTACATGCCACCACAAAACCACCATAGCTTGCAGCGTTATGTATCCATTCCCTCAAAAAAGGCAAGAAGAAGGGAGGGGGAGACCGTAGGATAAATTTTTTCACATTTCAACCACCCACACACAACATTGACCCTATGCAACACACAGACACACACACAAATAGAAAATAGAAAAAAAGGGGGGGAGGGGGAATTAGAAAAAAGGGGAGACCTTTGTTTGTTCTATACGAAAATTAAACCAGATATCAAATATTTAGTCTGACAGCACCAGCCTCAAAGATCTCATTTTTCATTAATTAAAGGGTCATTTAGATTTACCTTTTTTCCCTCACATTTAGCTTTATAAAGTTAAACATTATTAACATGCATAAAGTAGAAATATATATATATATGTATATATATATATATATATATATATATATATACACATTTCCGTACATATTTTTGTAAAAAAAAAAAAAACATTTGCACTTGTGCAAAAAACAAAACTAAACAATAGTTACTGCAACACTGTTGGGTAGTAAGGAAACTTTACCATCAATAAAGATAGAAAAGCGGGTTAGGTATTAAAAGGTTGACGATCCCGGACTACATGATCCCAAAGTTCTGAACTAATTATTGCCCTTCTGGTTGGATAGTATAGATATTTATAATTAAGATGCAGAAATACCCTATTCTCCAGGCCCTGCTTTTGTCAAACTGTTTAATAATAATAATAATAATAATAATAATAATAAAAACACCTACAGGACCATTACATTAAATAGTAGTGGTTAGGGTGTGCTTTAAATAGGTGATCTCTTACTGTGACAGTCCTAACTGGATTAATATGCAAAATAAAAAAATAAAAAACAAAAACATTTATAGCTCCTACAGCAAGAATATAACAAATATCTCATAAAATAAATTACTAGAAAAATGGTGCAATATGTTAAAAGTATGAATGTTACTATTGGTAGTATAAGTGAATACTCAAGTATCAGCACTTTGCTGTTCTTGTGCAATAAGGACATTTGCAATGGAAAGGGAGCAGGATGATAACATGTTTGACAGTCACTCGTCATGTGGAGGAAGAGAACCAGTTATACATCACAGCCCATTATCCTCCAATTATTTGTCTGTTGTCACTTTCACTCCTTTTATCACTTGCCACTTTGAGGGACATAACAAATGACATTGGAAAGTAGGAGACAAGTGATGTGTAGCGGGGAAAAAGGATGTAAACATACCTTTGCACTCACACATTTCCCATTCACACTTTCCCCCCTGCATACACACACACTGACTTCAAAAATTCACAGACACGACTGCATACACAATGTCAATCCACACATACATCCATGCAACACACTGGCCCTCCACAAACATACATCCCTGCATTGACACACTCACCCTCCACACAAACAGATCTATTTCGGCAGACATACTGGCCTGCCACAAATATACCTCTGCATTCAAACACTAAACCAACAATAACATTAGCACTCCTGCATACACATACATACCCACTGGCCTTCCACACACTTACTACACTACATTAATACACTCACTGACCCACCACAAAAATATATCCTAGACCTAGCTTACTTAAGACAGGAACACTAAACCGTTAGTATACAGGTTGTATTCCTAAAACTCTAGTATTTCTTTAAGTAATTGTATTGCCAATAGCTCAATTTTTGTAGCTGTGTAAACGTGTAACTTCTACAGATGGGTAAAAATATTTTTTTGCAAATTGAAGAAAAAGAAAACAAAAAGTGAAAATATGCAAACAGGGGGGGCGTGGCCGGGACACTGAAGGGAGCAGACGCATGTCGGACAAGCTCCCGCTACACAAACAGCAAAAGCAAGCTAAAAGGCGATTTCTCACCCTCACACCACTGGGGACCAGACCCAACAACACCCGAGATGGGCAAGAAGACGAAGAAACTCAAAACCCTCGCGGGGGACGGCTCCAGAAGCATCTGCGACATGCTGCAGCAACCGCGGCCTAGACCCAAAATGGCATCGCCTGCGGACTCCACCTGTCCCTCCTCCGACGAGGAAATCCTCGATGCCCCTGATGCCATCCCGAGATCGGTGGGCCCAAAAGCATCCTCACTGCAAGGTGACCCTCAAGCCCCAGCTACCAAGGGCGATATTCAGGCCCTGATGAACAACATAAGGGCCTTTTTTAACGCAGACCTAGACATCATCAGGGAGGACATCTCTATGGTCACGGCCAGAGTGCGAGGTGCAGAGGAGTCTGTCTCCACCATAGCCCAACGCCAAACAGGCGAAGCAGAGCAGATCCTGCAACTTCAGACCGCACAACATTCCACCCAACTTCAAATGGAGGCGATGGAAGATGCGAGAAGGCGCACGAACCTCAAGATTAGAGGCATTGCAGAATCGGTGGACAACCAAGAACTGCCGCATTTCATACGCCGCCTATTCGCAGCCATATTGCAACAAAGAATAGCCAAAAATATACAACTAGACGGCTGTTACAGACTAGCCACCTCAGCTAGAGCCCCGGCAGGGGCACCTCGAGACGTGATGGTATGTTTCCTTATGTTCCGAGACAAGTTGGCGGTGCAAAGAGAGACCAGAAACAAAACACCTTATCCCTTCGAAGAGATGCAGCTCCATTTCCTGCAGGACCTATGCCGCTCCACCCTTACCTGGAGAAGATCCCTCCAACGGGTCACGCAAGCACTGAGAACAACTGGAACCGCATACAACCCTGATAGCCACGAAAGACGGCCGCAACCATACTATCTCCACGGCGGACGAAGCTACATCTTTCCTGCAAAAGCTAGGCATTGCTCGGCCCGAGCCGACCGCCTTGGGACATACAGACACTTGGGACGTTTCCGCGATAGTCCCGTTTACACCCCGAGCCGGGACTTACACAGGCTGAAGCCGTAGGGGACACTTGATGGCGAGAAAATTGCAGACCGAAAACCACATAGTAACACCCTCTGGTTACCCATGTATTTAGTTAAAGTTAGATGTTGTACCCTTCAGTTTGCTTGTTTGCTCCCGACAGCACCACGCCGGTCTCTATAACATCTTAACCGGTGCCCCTCCCGCCCCCCCCCCCGCGCTCAGGGGTCACTGAGCGGCACCCCACAATACATAGTATATGCCTAACGACGCTTATTGACAGCCATTAATGCTCCTGACTCTTATGTCAACATATGTACCCCTTCCTGGTATATGATATCCAACATTAGCAGCATATATACTCCTTATAAATTTCACAAGCCCTGTAGTGATCACAAAAATACTCCGCATTCAAATGCATAAAAGTCACCCATGGTCGACATGCTCAACGCTTAAACATTCTCAAACTAGACGTTATAGCCACCCTTGCCCTTACAACCATACATATTATCAACACGCGTCCCTAAGACTCCTGTTACATGCTCGTGTTATTATAGGCACGCAATGACAGCACAGATATTCCTCAACGGCACATAAAACGGCATAGTGTCAGCATTTATAAACCTTGTATGCTTCAGAGCTATGTATTATATGTATCAGCAACTGTTTTTACTTATTTCACCCTTGTTTTAATTTCTTATTCTTTATTTTTGAATATCCCATGTAACATCAGCACTGCAATCTTTACATGTTTATATGTTTATACAGTCGTCCATTCTCAGCGTAGATACGCCTTCAATGTCTCTAAAACCTTATGTTCACGACACTTTTGTTCCTAAAACGTTATTTCAGTTATACAATGTCGGCATGCATAATACTGTTCCACTTGCCTTACAAAAAAAAACAAAAAAAAACAACGGTGCTGCTCTTCATAACATGTTAATGGATCTTTTTACTCGAAATGCCTTTGATAAAATGTTAATAACATGTCGATGTAATGCCCTGATACTATTTGCACCACAAAAATAAAGAATTGAAAAATAAAATTAAAAAAAATATGCAAACAGAACAAAAGTCCACTATTTGGAATATATTCAGTAAAATGTGAGAATTGGAGGTATCTAAATAATTTTGTCAATGCACTGTATATTTCTTGCAGACGTGTCATTCAGCGGGTATATAGTTTGAGCCCAACTTTGATGATACTTTTTCTTTCTGGTTTATTTGTTTTTTAAACTTTGTTCACATGGTAGAAACAAGCAACATGATATCAAATATGTTGAGGTAGGTTTAATTTAATCAGTTTAGCCAAAAAAGAAACAAGCAAACAGAATTTATGAAAACACAGACATAATTTAAGATCCTGATACTTGCTTACAAATCTCTACACAATGCTACACCGACCTACTTATCCTCACTCATACACAAATATGTCCCATCTAGGCCTCTACGCTCTGCAGGAGACCTACATCTAACCTCTGTTCGTACTCCTGCCTCTAATGCGAACCTTAAAAACTTCTCTAGGGCTGCACCGTTCCTATGGAACACTCTCCCCCTCTCTGTTAGACTTTCACCCAATCTCCACTCCTTCAAAAAATCTTTAAAAGCGTACTTCTAGAAGAAGACCACAAGCTTACCCTCAATAGACGAAATGAAAGCATTAATGTCTTTGACTACAGATTATGAGCTTACCATGTGGAACCAGACCAAAATTGGGAAACTAAGCCTAAAAGTAGCTAACTGCTGGAAAACCTATATACATATATAAGAATGATATAAGCTAGTTACTATCAGAATATAACTCAGTAAAAATCATTAAAAATCAATAATAACTTTTACATTTCGGTTTAGCCCCTTGGGGACCAGGCTTCTGGAGTGAAAGGGAGTCGTGACAGGTCACACATGTCGTGTGTCGTTGAGGGGTTAAATGAGCCTCTATTACTCACCCAGGCCGAGCTAAAACAATCTCAGATATACATAATAAGTAGGACATATAATCCATTTAATAATAAGCAACCAAACTAAATAAATATAAGTCTCTACTATTAGACCGGCTTAAATACTTGAATGCTATGGAGTGAACCTTCTCCTTTTTTTTTTTTCTCTCTCTCTCTCTCTCTCTCTCTCTCTCTCTCTCTCTCTCTCAATTACAGAGTGGACACAGTGGTACCCACTAGGTTAAATACAATAAATATGGAGAGGATCTCTATACTCATTATTAAAATGCAATATGATAAATGCATAATATTGTATGAACAATTGTATTGCTAAACTGATTAGTCAACGCTACTGACTGTATCCCCATCCCTTTCTTTTTTTTTTTTATAATTTGGAAAAATAAAGAAAAAATGCAAATTGCACAAAATAAAAGCGTACTTCTTCAGGAAAGCATATCAATTAAACTGTGAACAGCTTTCACTCCCCGCACCCTGATTCCTCTCCTGCAACTGACATCAAAACAAACACTAAGCCCTCAATGAACACTATCCTAACAACCTACTTTTCTACCCTACCCTTACCTTTTGTGTCACATTACCCCACTCCCTCTAGCATGTAAGCTCATTGAGCAGGGCCCCCAACCCCTCTGTTCCTGTGTCCAATAATAATAACAGGGGGAGGGGGTTGCAGGCGCTTGTCACTATCTTATCCTTCCCCACTTGGATTGCTTAGGTCACTAAGGTATGTGGTATGGGTACTCTATAGTCGCACATCAGACTGATCCCAAAAGAGTTGTCCAGAACCAAAATGCTGCCAAGTACTCCGTATACAGAATGAAGCAGGAACTACTGAATTAATGCCAGTTCTTAGTGTTCACATACATTCTGTTCTTGTTTAATTTATTTAAATTGTTAACTAGAACACTAACACACAATGCTGCCTTTGCATATGTTTTTTTTTTAAGTTTATCATATTTAATCTCTGTGCTTTCCTAGAAGAAAAAAGGAAGCAAGGACAGTAAAAAGGGTAATTTGTATTCGCTATATTACTGGAAATCACGAATTTGTCAAAACAAGATTATCCTATTTAGTTAAAACCTTCCAGTTTGCATATTACCCAAAGCTATTTTATTAACAGAAGTCAGTTTGTTTCTTTATAGTCCTGGGTAAACGTGTACATCTTCTCCTGCTTTAATTTAAACAACAGGATTTCTGGCCACTAAAAAAAACAGAAAGCCAAAGTGTCCTATTACTGGCCACTATGACAAATACTTGAAAAAGCTCTACTGTAGACTCAAACTTGATTGAGTTTGCAAAATTTTCACATTATTAACTAATACACACATAACTTTACAAAAACAATATTGTGAAGGAAAAATAAGTTCCACTGTATTTCTGGAGGATTCTATAGCCAGCAAATAGCTTCCTCTGTACAGACAATTACATGAGAATCGGAATATAAAGCCCAAATCCAATATCCACCAGATACTCACCATCAAATCTGAAGTTATAGAGTTCTCCAAGTAAATAAAGGGGCATCGTTGTACTAAAATGAGTTTTCATTTTCACTGTCCATCCTAGAAAAGAAAAAAGGAAAGCAGAATTAAATGACCCTTAGGTAGCATGCTTGTACCGTATACATTTTTCCCATGTCAGATTAATCCACCGCCGTTGACCATTGCTCATTCCAGTGTCGTGGTCGAAAGAATGCCTAGATGAACCAGAAATGCGAGGAATGGATATACAACATGTACATTCCTTGATTTGCCAGTAATTACTGGGACCGTAGGAAAAAGGCTGCGCGTCCCAGCTTACAGAAATTCTTACCATATTTTACATTGTTCCACGCGGTCAACAGCTTGCTCTTGATCTTATCCACCTCATCAGCCTCACCATCCCGGGAGGCTCCTTCCGAACCCATCTTGGTTTGATCATTACGGCTGCTAGGGTTTTTGTGTCCCATTGTTCGTCGTGATGCTTCTGGGCTCCCATATTGAACAGCGGTGGGGGAAATTGAATTCATTTAATTGCTGTGGCCTTCCAAAAAGAGGGACTGTGGTAACGGTCACACTGAGGGAAGAAAGGGGGCATTTAGTCAGATTGTTTGAATTTCTACAGGTTTTACAATTCTACACTGATCAGTCACAACATTAAAACCACCTGTCTAATATCGTATAGGTCCCCTTTTTGCTGCCAAAACAGCTGTGATGCGTCAAGCCATGGACTCCACAAGACCTCTGAACATGTCCTGTGGTATCGGGCACCAACACTGTACTTTTTTATTAACTTCTTAAAAGAAACACAAACGTATTCCTGACCCTGTAGTGTCAAAATCACTATCTAGCCACCCCCTATCCCCCTTAAATATAATAAAATTGTGCCTTTATTCCAGTCTGCAAATGCTGGCTCTGCCCATGATCTGCCTGCTTGGCTAACATCATCAGAAGTTATGATAATCTGAGCCAATCCCAATGCTTTACCATAAGAAAGCCTGGTGTGAAGCCAAATGCCACCCTGGCCAATCAGCATACCCTCATCAAGATGTAGTGAATCAATGAGATTGATAGGAGAAAAGATCAGTGTCTCCATGCAGAGTTTGGAGACACTGGGTGGCAGTAACACTGTGCAGCACTGACCCAGGAAGCACCAGTAGCAGCCATCTGAGGAGTGGCCAGTGGAGCTATCCCTAGGCTTTAATGTAAACACTGTCTTTTTTTTCTGAAAACACAGGGTTTACTGCAAAAAGCCTGAAGAGAATGATTATACTCCCCATAACAAATACAATAAACTGTAGATGTTCTAGTGACTATAGTGTCCCTTTAATAATTTATACAGTGCTAACAAATTAATCAGCTCTCGATGTACTGCATACATGGTATATTATCGATATTTAGTTTGACAACCTGATACAAGTAAGTAATTTAGGTATTAACGGCCTGCAGGCTTCCAATTGAATGTGCTTGGCAACAGATGTAAAATGCAAATGCCAAGGGAGTACAGACACAAATTCCATTTCTCAAGCCTCACATTGTGTCTATGAAGATGCTTAGTATCACAGCCTCATAGTTCAGGATGAGGACATCTGAAGGACGTAATCAGAGGTAGGCTGACTAAAGCATAAGCTGCATTGGCTGTAACACACACACACACACACACACACTGAATTTGTGGGAACTCAAAATTGATTTTAAATTGTAAGCTGAAAACTGAATTGTAATTTATTTTATATTAATATGCAAGTAATTTAAAACTTTTACACAATTCAAAATTTGTGTCAACCTCATCCTCCCCCCACTCCCCATGGTGCTGGTGAGCTGAACTCTATAAATAGATAGGAAAGGTCAATGGTTACTGGACACAAAGGAAGACTTGGCTAAGACGTGTTAAGGTTGACACATCGTTCGATACAATCTTTTTGACAATTGCAACTGTGCACCTAATTTTAATTTTTAGATTGCATGCCCATTCACCTTATAGAAGGAGTAACAACGTTGAATGGTCCCAGGTATTCATACACCAAAATCACTCCAATTCATCCTATACATCAACCTCCAATGTCCACTTTGCAGGAGCCTCCATTGAGGTCTACAGAGCCACCTCCAATGACACCGATCCAGACATCTCCAATCACACCGACACAACCGTCTCCAATAACACCGGCGCAGCCCTATCCAGTGACGCCGGCACAGCCCTCTCCAGTGACGCCGGCACAGCCCTCTCCAGTGACGCCGGCACAGCCCTCTCCAATGACACCGACACAGTTAACACAGACATCTCCAATGACGCAGCCATCTCCAATGACGCCGCCGCAGCCATCTCCAATGACACCTATACACTCCTCTCCATTGACACAGCTAACACAGCCCTAAATGACACCGACGCAACCTTCTCCAATGACACCGACGCAACCATCTCCAATGACACCGACGCAACCATCTCCAATGACACCGACGCAACCATCTCCAATGACACCGACGCAACCATCTCCAATGACACCGACGCAGCCATCTCCAATGACACCGACGCAGCCATCTCCAATGACACCGACGCAGCCATCTCCAATGACACCGACGCAGCCATCTCCAATGACACCGACACAGTTAACACAGACATCTCCAATGACGCAGCCATCTCCAATGACACAGCCATCTCCAATGACACAGCCATCTCCAATGACACAGCCATCTCCAATGACACAGTCCTCTCCAATGACACAGTCCTCTCCAATGACACAGTCCTCTCCAATGACACAGTCCTCTCCAATGACACCTACACAGCCATCTTTAATGACACCTACACAGACATCTCCAATGACACCTACACAGACATCTCCAATGACACCTACACAGACATCTCCAATGACACCTACACAGCCATCTCCAATGACACAGTCCTCTCCAATGATACCTACACAGCCATCTCCAATGACACAGCCATCTCCAATGACACCTACACAGCCATCTCCAATGACACAGCCATCTCCAATGACACCTACACAGCCATCTCCAATGACACAGACACAGCCATCTCCAATGACACCTATACACTCCTCTACATCTCCATTGACACAGCCCTCTCCATTGACACCGACACAGCCCTCTCCATTGACACCGACACAGCCATCTCCAATGACACCGACAAAGCCATCTCCAATGACACCGACAAAGCCATCTCCAATGACACCGACAAAGCCATCTCCAATGACACAGCCATCTCCAATGACACAGCCATCTCCAATGACACAGCCATCTCCAATGACACAGCCATCTCCAATGAAACCTATACACTCCTCTACATCTTCATTGACACAGCCCTCTCCATTGACACCAACACAGCCATCTCCAATGACACCGCCATCTCCAATGACACCGCCATCTCCAATGACACAGACACAGCCATATCCAATGACACCTATACACTCCTCTCCATCTCCATTGACACTGTCCTCTCCATTGACACAGCCCTCTCCATTGACACAGCTGCACCCCATGTTACCCATACAGCCACTTCCAATGCCAGCTATATACCGCCCCACCCCACAAACTAATTCAAAGCACCCAGTTATTAAACCATAACAACACTAAGTACCCGGAACTGTGATCCCAAACCTACCCTACCCCCCTGAGACAGAATAAAGCCCATGGGAGCAGCTCTGTGGTTTCTCACCTCATCTTCCAGTAACACCCCTACCGGAAGTCAGGGCACCTGTCGCTGCCAGCACCTGAGCCGCCCCGCCAGCACCACTAAGCCACTCACAGAGAGCGATACTTCCTGGTGGGCGTGTGACGTCACAGGCATAACTCCGCCTCCAGTCACAAGCCGTGGATGTACAGTGCTGGAGCCGAGCATCGGCGGCCATTTTTCCGAAGTTCAACTCTCACGTTTGCTGAACTCCGCCAAAATGGCGGCTAAGGGTGTTTTATAAGTCTCTTTGTGCAAAGCAGGGACAGATTATAGTCTTCAATGTGGTTTAACCAGCCTGGCCAGCATATCAGGTCATAGGCACAGTTAAAACAGCTGGTGTCATATTCTACGTCATAATTACTAATGTGAGGGTTGGGATTTGTGTAATAATGACAAAGTTACAGAATTTAGAGTTTAGTGCTGGTTTTATTTTATCATGGATGTGTGGCTGCAGGAGACTCTGAGAGGGTTGTATATTAAATAACAAACTGTAGTGAATGGAAAACAATTACAAAATGTAGTCAAGAAAAAAATAACAACCCACTATACCGCAAACTAGGTTTAAATTAAATAGACGGCAAACAAGACACATGACTATAAGTAATCAGAGAATAGTAACAAAATATGATAATATATTGCATACGTCTGGCACAGCGGTCAATGTACTTAATTTTGGTTTGTCCTACTCAATCCTATCGACTGATTTCTGTTACAAGTTTAACATACGCAAGGCAAGGTGCTATCAGAAGTCGTACTGCAAAACATATTTTAATCCTTTAATTTATTGCTTAACCCCTACCAAATATGTCGACCCTACACTTAGAATAGCTGTGTTTATCAAATTGTTTGAGTTGTGTGTGCAATTCGCTGCTCCCGCACAACTTGGTACGAGCAGAATGAATGATACAAAAATGTTAGGTTTATTCACTAAACACTGAATGCAAGCTGGTTAGAACAGGGCTGCCCCCTCCTCCTATTACAGTACATCTGCCCTGCCTTATTGCAACTTCTTGTTTGTTAGTCGGGGGAGAGAAAAACAGACCTTCCAACTGCACCCATGTACGTTGTGAAAGTCCCAATTTTGGCACCCTGTCCCGCCATTCTGATTTTGTTGTCTGGTGTACCTTATTCGAGTTGGGGGGCATGTTACAGGAACTCCATGGCCAGAACAACGCTCCCAAAAAACACAAAGATCACATTTCTACTCACCAATTACCATTATGACAGGAGGCTTCATAGTTTGCATTCTGTCTTCAATCCATTTCCAATAGCAGCAAACAATAATTATCAAAAATCAGAAAAAGAAAAACTTAATAGGCAGAACATTAGGAACCACTTACTCTGATGTTCCTGCCTCCCATCAGGGTTATATGTACTGCTCAGAAATGCATTATACTTAAGTGCTTACAGAGTCTCTAACCCTAAGTCACCCTGTCAGTGTGGTCTACCTTTATTTTCACCTAATAATTGTCTCTACCCTGCCACCCTGTCAGTGGGTTCTGCCCTTATTCTCAAACACTCCTGCTTGCCCCTTGTTCGTTTGGATAGTCTGGGGGACTCTCTAGGTTATCGTTTGTCTCTTATCCACATAAGAAACAAATTATGGTTTGTATTTTTATTTTATGGTAGTGCAATTATCCAGACCTCTCAAAGCTTCTGTTCAATTCGGGCCGTGCCTATTTTGGTACCACATGACGGCTCAGCCCCAATAGCCATTTTGCGGCTCCCGCGTCGTGGCAATCTTGGTACTTGTGTAGGTGCAGTGGCCATTTTGGGTCTGTAGGAAGTCTTAGATTCTGCATGATTAAGGCTCTGTTGAGCCGACACATCGCACTTTGCACATTTTATTAGGTGGTCTATCCGTAAATAAACTTACCATCCTGAACTTGGAGTGTTGCCTGTGTTCATCTTTTTTGATATATTCAGAATTGTACATATACTAGTTAAACTATATAGGTTAGTTGCCTTTGTACATTTCTTCTTAATTCAAAGGAATCCCAACCATCTAGTGATTTGCAAGCACTTATCAATGCTGCAGTTGCACAATCAGTGGAGAAGTCCCTGGCCTGGGGATTCATGCCCACCAAACCAGTGGGACCCCATCCTCCCGGCCCAAAATTACCAAAACCGAATTTCGATGGGCCCATGGACTCAGATGGCTCTTGCAGGGAGTTCACTAGGCCTTCAAAAAAGCCTTGGAAAAATGTGGCCATGCATGCTATGGACAAAGCCTCCAGCCAAACAGAGCAAAGTTACCCCTCCCCTAAAGTTCAAGGGGACAATAGACGATCATTGAATGAGGATGACAGCTATTTCCTACCAATTTTACCAATGGTAAATGAGTTATGAGCAGATAAATCTGGCTTATAAGGTGACAACTTGTCTGATGAGGCCTTTGGTACTTCACAGTATGTGAAAGAGTCATTTGCAGGTGACTCCCACCTAGCTGGATCTAAAGGGCCTAGCCCTAAGTAAAGTGAGGAATGCGATATCATTACTGATGCAGCAGAGACGGCAAAAAATAAACCATTCCATGGAGTGGACACCTCTGGCTCATATTGCCAAATTCATATTGTTTGGCTTCACAAGCCCCTCAATAAAGAAGTTAGAAACCATTTGCGCTTGGAGAGTCCCAGGCCGGTGTTTCTGGACAAAATCTCTCAAACTCCTGATTTCGAAAAGGCAATATTCACCTTCATGGCACATTTAGGTTGAGATGCTCACAAGGGCATCAAAAAAGGCCTCAAACTTACCTAAGACAAAATGCATGACATATTAGGCCCGGTGTCTCCAATTCTTTACTTGGCATTTGTTGATATGACCTAGGCATCACCCTAGCTCAGAATTTTATTCGGTAATGTGCACTATGCATCATCTATTTAACAAGCAATGCTATGATTTCAGAGAGGTGTAAAAGCTGCACTCCTTCGGATAGATCCAAAGCTGGCAGACCTGAGTTTCATGGGAGCTGGGACCCCAGGCACTGAGGTTGTTATTTGGAGAACCCTTTCTCATAAAGCTCCATTAACTTGTAAAATTTTTTCCTCCTTAAACAAAACTCAAACTACTCTCCAGATGATTTTTCCCCATCTGAGCATGAGGTGTTTTTTTTCCCAGGTCTCAGGTCGAAAAATTATCAAACCTTAATCCTTTTACCAAGGGTTCCAACACACATCCGGCCACTCCAGCTTCCAGTCCAAACAGGGTTCGGATACAGGCTGAGGATACAATGGAGGTGGTCGAGCCAAATTCCCAACAGGTAAGTCATCGTCCTTTAAATCCTTCTTTCCAGTGTTTACTGTGTCTCGTATTTCCTTTATCGTACAGAATTGGGCAACCATCTCGACAGACGTTTAGGTTCTTCAAACGGTACAGGGCTACCTGATCGAGTACCATTCTAATACAAGAGCAGGTACTGTTACCATTGCAGATAAAACAGCACCAGCACCAACTACACAAGGAAATCCTTTTTTTACTCGGCAAAGGTGCTATCAAACAAGTTCACAACAGGGTAGGATTTTTCAGCAATATCTTCCTGGTCTCGAAAAAGACTGGAGATTTTCATCTGGTGATCAGTTTTGGGGCCCTCAATGCTTTCGTGGCCTACTGCCATGTCAAGATGGTAGATATCCATATACTGCTGAACTTCCTACAAGAAGAAGATTAGTTTACTTGGTTGGACCTCAAGGATGCCTGCCTGTTAGTCCCCGTACATCCAGGAAGCCATGGTTTTCTCTGATTCTAGTGGATGGGTGCTCCCTGGATTGAGTTCTGCCCCATGGCACTTCACCAAGTTCTTAAAACCAGTAATGACCCACTTACTATCCAGGTGTCAAGATCGGGTCAGGGATCCAACACGCAAAGTACAAACAGGTACAGGGTACGTATACCGGACCTTAGAATGGCCGGACTAACGTACAGAGAGTATAGAGAATGGTCAGAGACAAGCCGAGGTCGAGGGAACGAGAGGACAGGTAAGCGAGTAACAAGCCGGGTCAAGGATAACAGCGGTAAACAGAGTAAGTCAAACAAGCCGGGTCGTAACCAAAAGGATAACTGAAAAACACCAGAGCACTGTGTGACTAGACAGGCTAGAACCACGACAGGGCAATGAGCAACAGGGCGAAGTATGTTTAAATACCCTGGCTAGAGAGGATAGACACGCCTCCGACGAGTCCTGATTGGTCTCCAACGGATTGAGTGACAGGTCGTTCCGGATTGGCGTCATGACGTCGGTCTCCGGGCACCATGCTACATAAGGAAGTAACTCCCTCGCGGCCGGCGTCTATGTGAACGGGTCGACCGCGAGGAACAGGAGAAACATGGCGTCCGGACGGATAAACGTCTAAGTCTCTACCTCTCTCGGAGGTAGAGACCTCAGGTACCCTGACAGTACCCCCCCTCTCAGATACGCCCACCGGGCGGAAGGAACCGGGACGAGATGGGAAGCGGGAGTGATACGCCCTGCGGAGACGAGGAGCATGAACATCCTCTTGAGGTACCCAACTCCTCTCTTCAGGACCATAACCCTTCCAATCGACCAGATATTGAACCTTCCCCCGTGAGATTCGAGAATCAATAATAGAGTTAACCTCATACTCCTCCTGACCCTCCACCTGAACAGAGCGAGGAGGGGCTGTTGTGGAGGAAAATCTGTTGCATATAAGTGGTTTCAGCAATGAAACATGAAACGAGTTAGGGATGCGTAAGGTAGCAGGAAGAGCTAGACGGTACGCAACTGGATTGATCCGAGTCAGTACCCTGTAAGGACCAATATAACGGGGAGCGAACTTCATGGAGGGCACTTTTAAACGGATGTTCCTTGTGCTCAGCCATACCCTATCACCTGGAACAAAGACCGGAGCCGCCCTTCTACGTTTATCAGCGTGTTTCTTAACCAGCATAGAGTTGTGCATAAGGATTTGTCGAGTTTGGTCCCACAACTTCCTCAAATTGGCCACATGAACATCAACCGACGGCACCCCCTGGGAAGGAGAAGCCGAAGGAAGAATAGACGGATGAAAGCCATAATTCATGAAGAAGGGGCTTGAATGAGTAGAATCGCAGACGAGATTGTTGTGTGCAAACTCCGCCCAAGGAATCAAACCGACCCAATCGTCCTGGTGTTCGGAAACAAAACATCGTAAATATTGTTCAATTTTCTGGTTGGTACGTTCAGCAGCTCCGTTAGACTGAGGATGATAGGCAGAAGAAAAGTTCAACTTGATACCTAGTTGTGAACAGAAGGCCCTCCAAAATCTGGAAATAAATTGAGAGCCTCTGTCAGATACAATTTGGGAGGGTATCCCATGTAGACGAAAAATCTCCCTAGCGAATATCTCTGCCAATTCGGGAGAAGACGGTAGTTTAGGCAGAGGAATGAAGTGAGCCATCTTAGTGAATCTGTCAACCACGGTGAGAATAACAGTCTGTTTTTTAGAGATAGGTAGATCGACAATAAAGTCCATGGCCAAACAGGACCATGGTTTCTCTGGAACCTCTAAGGGATGCAGGAATCCACAAGGGAGTGTATGGGGTTGTTTGGTTTTAGTACAAACCTCACAAGCAGCGATTAAATCTTTAGTATCTTTACGTAAAGCAGGCCACCAGAAGTCTTTGGAGATCAAAGCAAATGTTTTGCGAATACCAGGATGTCCCGCCATCTTGCTGTTATGGAGACACTGCAACAGTTCCAGTTGAAGAGCAGGAGGAACGAAATGTCGACCCGCAGGAGTCTGTTTAGGTGCTAGATGTTGCAGCTTAATGATCTTGGCCAGTAACGGGGAGTGAATCCTGAGATTCGTATTAGCAACAATATTGCATTTCGGAACTATAGAAGAAAGAACCGGTTCCGGTATAGTAGAAGGTTCATATTGGCGAGATAAAGCATCGGCTTTAGAGTTCTTAGAACCAGGTCTGTAAGTCAGCACATAATTAAAGTGAGTCAGGAATAAGGACCAACGCGCTTGCCTAGAAGACAGACGCTTGGCCTCCCCAATATAGGACAAGTTTTTGTGGTCCGTCAAAATAGTAATAGGGTGTAAGGTCCCCTCCAATAAATGTCTCCACTCCTTTAAGGCTTTAATGACCGCTAACAGTTCCCTGTCTCCGATGTCATATCTGCTCTCAGGCCCAGAAAGTTTCCTGGAAAAAAAACCACACGGGTGTAGTGGTTTATCCACCCCTAACCTTTGTGACAGAACCGCACCTACTCCTGTCTCAGAGGCATCGACCTCGAGTAGAAACGGCAAAGTCGTATCAGGATGGACTAAAATTGGAGCAGAGGCAAAAAGTTCTTTGAGATTCTTGAAAGCAACGAGAGCTTCAGTAGACCACGTCTTAGTATCCGCCCCCTGTTTGGTCATATTGGTAATGGGCGCAATAATAGACGAGTAACCCTTAATGAAGCGCCTATAATAATTGGAGAACCCAATAAACCTCTGAATAGCCTTGAGTCCCTTAGGCAATGGCCAATCTAGAATAGACTGGAGTTTGTC
This sequence comes from Pelobates fuscus, assembly GCF_036172605.1. Taxonomy (NCBI): domain Eukaryota; kingdom Metazoa; phylum Chordata; class Amphibia; order Anura; family Pelobatidae; genus Pelobates; species Pelobates fuscus. Next base: position 377,134,276 of record NC_086319.1, on the reverse strand, counting down.
AGGATCCATCTTAAAGCCTTCCCCAGAAATCACGTATCCCAGAAAGTCTATCTGGGTCTGGTCAAAACTGCATTTCTCCAACTTACAGTATAAACCGTGTTGCAGAAGTTTGTGTAACACCTTTCTGACTTGTCTATGGTGAGTCTCAATCTCTCTAGAGTGTATGAGTATGTCATCCAGGTAGACAATAACACAATCATGTTGGAATTCCCTAAGAACTTCGTTAATCAAATCTTGAAAAACTGCAGGTGCGTTGCAAAGACCAAAGGGCATGACCGTGTACTCATAATGACCATAGCGGGTATTAAACGCTGTCTTCCACTCGTGGCCTTGCTGGATTCTCACCAAGTTATATGCCCCTCTGAGATCCAACTTGGTGAAAATTTTAGAATCCTTTAACCGGTCAAAGAGCTCGGTAATCAGGGGAATAGGATAGGCATTTCTGATGGTTATTTTATTCAAACCTCAGTAATCGATGCAAGGTCTGAGTGAACCATCCTTCTTTTTAACAAAAAAAAATCCAGCCCCGGCAGGAGAGGAAGATCTCCTAATGAATCCCTTGTCTAAATTCTCCTGAATATACTCCTCTAAAACAGCATTCTCTTTAGTGGATAGAGGGTATACATGACCCCTGGGCGGCATGGTACCAGGTAATAGATTAATTTTACAATCAAATGTCCTGTGTGGGGGTAGCGTATCAGCGTTCTTTTTGTCGAACACTGCTTTTAAATCCAGGTATAGAGGGGGTATCTGTATCCCCTTAGACTGGGTAGAACTGTCTGGTGTGTTAATTACAGCCAATGGGGATACCCTGCGTAAACACCTCTCCTGACAACCCTGACCCCATGAGAGTATTTCCCCTAACTCCCAATCGATAATAGGATTATGTCTCCTTAACCATGGGTACCCCAGAACTATGGGAACAGAGGGAGACGAAATGAGCATAAGTGATAAGTTCTCCTCGTGTAAGATACCAACAGTCAAGTTAATAGGTATAGTCTCACGCGAGATAACAGGCTCGAGAAGCGGTCTACCATCTATGGCCTCAACGGCCAAAGGTATCTTTCTTAACTGGGATGGGATAGTGTGTTTAGTAGCAAAGGCTTGGTCGATAAAATTCTCAGCAGCACCGGAATCTATCAAGGCCATGGTCTTTAGCACTCCCTTCTCCCACGTTAAAGAAACTGGTAACAGCAACCTGTGATTTTTATAATCATGAGTAGAGGACAAAATAGAAACACCCAAGGCCTGTCCTCTAGAGAAACTTAGGTGCGGGCGTTTCCTGAGCGAATAGGACAATTCAGGCGCAAGTGACCTGTGACTCCACAATACATACATAATCCCTCCCTTCTCCTGTACTGTCTCTCCTCCTCTGAAAGGCGAGTATTGCCTATCTGCATAGGTTCAGGAAACAGTGAGGTATTGGAATCAGGACTTTGAAATGCGGGTGCTAACTTAAAGGTAGGTCTAAGATTCCTCTCTCGAGTGTTCTGTCTCTCTCTTAAACGCTCATCAATGCGAGAAATGAACGAAATTAAGTCCTCTAAATTCTCAGGCAGCTCCCTAGTAGCAACTTCGTCAAGGATAACATCTGATAACCCGTTCAAAAATACATCTATATAAGCCTGCTCATTCCACTTGACTTCTGCCGCCAGAGACCTGAACTCTAGTGCATAATCCACAAGTGTTCGGTTCTCCTGTCTCAGGCGCAACAGTAATCTGGCTGCATTGACCCTCCTACCAGGCGGGTCAAAAGTTCTTCTAAAGGCAGCTACAAAGGCATTATAATTATATACCAACGGTTATCGTTCTCCCATAATGGGTTGGCCCATCTCAGAGCTTTCTCAATGAGTAAGGTGATAATAAATCCAACCTTTGCCCTATCGGTAGGATAGGAGCGAGGTTGTAATTCAAAATGAATACTAATCTGGTTTAAAAAACCACGACACTTCTCCGGTGAACCACCATAACGTACTGGTGGGGTAATACGGGAAGAGGCACCTACAGTGGCTACCTCTAGGCCTGAATTTACAGAGGAAATTGGAGTAGTACGCGTCTCCTCTGGTGGGTTATTAGCACGAGATAATAACGCCTGTAGTGCTAAGGCCATTTGGTCCATTCTGTGTTCCATGGCATCAAACCTGGAATCAGAGGGACAAACCTGACTGTTTGTACCTGCAGGATCCATTGGCCCTGTCGTAATGTCAGGATCGGGTCAGGGATCCAACACGCAAAGTACAAACAGGTACAGGGTACGTATACCGGACCTTAGAATGGCCGGACTAACGTACAGAGAGTATAGAGAATGGTCAGAGACAAGCCGAGGTCGAGGGAACGAGAGGACAGGTAAGCGAGTAACAAGCCGGGTCAAGGATAACAGAGGTAAACAGAGTAAGTCAAACAAGCCGGGTCGTAACCAAAAGGATAACTGAAAAACACCAGAGCACTGTGTGACTAGACAGGCTAGAACCACGACAGGGCAATGAGCAACAGGGCGAAGTATGTTTAAATACCCTGGCTAGAGAGGATAGACACGCCTCCGACGAGTCCTGATTGATCTCCAACGGATTGAGTGACAGGTCGTTCCGGATTGGCGTCATGACGTCGGTCTCCGGGCACCATGCTACATAAGGAAGTAACTCCCTCGCGGCCGGCGTCTATGTGAACGGGTCGACCGCGAGGAACAGGAGAAACATGGCGTCCGGACGGATAAACGTCTAAGTCTCTACCTCTCTCGGAGGTAGAGACCTCAGGTACCCTGACACCAGGAGTGTAAGATCGAGTACCATTCTGGACAATATCTTACTTTTTGTCAAGGATCGTCAACTGCTTTGAGATCAAACACTATGAACTCCATAGAGCACGGTTTACCAAACTGTGGGACCCATCAAAAATCAGCTGGCGACCCACAGTTTGGGAAATTGTGCTCTTTGGAGTTCATAGTGTTTGATTGCAAAGCAGTTGACGATCCTTGACAAAAAGTAAGTTATTTAGGAGGGAGAGGAGAGACCACTAAAGGTGGGGGATAGGAGAGACAATGAGGGGGGAGAGGAGAGACCACTAGGGGAGGAGGGTGGAGAGGAGAGACCACTAATGGAAAGGGGGGAGGAGAGACCACTAGGTGGGCAGAGGAGAGCAGAGACCACTAAGGGGGGAGAGGGGAGATTACTAATGGAAAGGGGGGAAGAAGAGGAGAGTACACTAAGGGAGGCGAGGGAGGAGAGTAGAGACCAATGAGGGGGGGGGGAGAGGAGAGACCACTAAGGGACAGGGTAGGAGAGGAGAGACCACTATGGGGTAGGTGGGCTCTATGGGGTAGGTGGGCTAGGAGAGAGCACTAAGGGATGGGGGGGAGCACCAAGGGACGGTGGGAGGGTAGGAGAGAGCACTAGTTGACAGGAGCGGTTGCGATCTAAGGGACGAGGGGAGAGCACTACAGGAAAGGGGGCAAGGAAATCAATAAGGGACAGGGGAGATCACTAAGGGACAGTGGGGCAGGGGAGAGCTCTAAGGGACAGGAGAGGAGAGAGGTTGAGGAAGGGGGGAAAGAGAAGCACAAAGGGGCTGGTAGGACCCCTATCCTATCCCACAAACTCTCTCTTAAACACTACACACACAATGCTTCCCTATACATACACAGAAACACACAATGCATCCCTACACAGACAGAAACACATCATGCTTCCCTTACACACATTGCAAAGACAATGCATCCCTTGCACACATACACAGAAACACACACACACACACAAACACACACTGCTTCTCTTACACACACACAGAAACACAATGCACCCCTTACAGACACACACTGCATCCCTTACATACACAGAAACACACCTTGCATCCCTTACACATACAAACACAGATTCACACAATGCATCCCTTAAACACACCCAGAAACACACAGCACATCCCTTACACAAAAACACACACAGCTTTCTATCCCTTACACAAAAACTTTCTTACGCAAGATGCTGCCAAGGAGCTTGTTCACACTCTCTCCTAATTGGTCTCCCCAGAAGCAGTACTGCCCCCCTACAATCTATGGTGAATGCTGCTGCCAGGCTGATCTTTCTCACCTGTCGCTCCTCTCATACCTCACCCCTCTGTCGATCCTTACACTGGCTTCCTGTCCCCTATAGGTGTCAATTTAAAATACGAATCCTTACTTATAAAGCTCTAATCAACTCTAACCCCTCTTACATTACTTCACTAATTCACTAACTCTCGGTCTCTCCGCTCTACTGGTGACCTTCTCCTGTCTGCTTTTCGCTCCCTTACTGTAAATTCACACCTGCAAGACTTCTCACGGGCGGCTCCTTTCCTTTGGAACAGCCTCCCTACCTCTGTCAGACTCTCCCCTAGTCTTCAATCCCTAAAAAGTCCCTCAAAATTCATATTTTCAGGATTGCTTATGGCCTCCAAGAGTAACTTCGATCTCTCAAACCTTCCTCTTGTTCTCTCCTAGACTGTAAGCTCGTTTGAGCAGGGTCCCCAACTACCTACTGTTCCTGTTACATTTTTGTATTTTCTCATTTGGTAAATTCCCTTTTTATTGTAAAGCGCTGCGGAGTAAGCTGGCGCTATATAAATACCAATAATAATAATAATTCTGTCTGTTTATTAAGTTACTACTTATCCTTGTTTGCATTTTGTAATGACTGTCTAGTCATTTATTGAATATTGGTGTGTCAAGACTAATTTTCGATTCTTCACTTTCGTTTACGTGTCGCTGAGGACAAGAGTTCTATGTTTTGAATTTCAATTTAAGTTGGACTTTTTCACTTCAAACAAAAAGAGAGAGTGGTTCTTGATGTTCTGCATTTGGTATGGTTTTTTTTCTGACTTTTTAATTGTTGATTTTTCATTATTATTGTTTGCTGCTATTGAAGGTGGAGTAAAGAAAGAATGCAAACTATTTGCCTCCTGTCATTATTAAAATTAATATGATTTCTTCACTTAAACTTGAATATTCTACAATTTGGAACCTTCTCTGTATGTACATATAATATATATTTTTCACATGTCATACTGTTATCCACCAGCAGAGGTCAGTTTGTGCTAGTGCTTTTGTCTGTCAAAGGGATGTAACTTGCTGATATATATATATATATATATATATATATATATATATATATATATATATACACACTGCTCAAAAAAATAAAGGGAACACTTAAACAACACAATGTAACTCCAAGTCAATCACACTTCTGTGAAATCAAACTGTCCACTTAGGAAGCAACACTGAGTGACAATCAATTTCTCATGCTGTTGTGCAAATGGGATAGACAACAGGTGGAAATTATAGGCAATTAGCAAGACACCCCCAATAAAGGAGTGGTTCTGCAGGTGGTGACCACAGACCACTTCTCAGTTCCTATGCTTCCTGGTTGATGTTTTGGTCACTTTTGAATACTGGCGGTGCTTTCACTCTAGTGGTAGCATGAGACGGAGTCTACAACCCACACAAATGACTCAGGTAGTGCAGCTCATCCAGGATGGCACATCAATGCGAGCTGTGGCAAGAAGGTTTGCTGTGTCTGTCAGCGTAGTGTCCAGAGCATGAAGGTGCTACCAGGAGAGAGGCCAGTACATCAGGAGACATGGAGGAGGCCATAGGAGGGCAACAACCCAGCAGCAGGACCGCTACCTCCGCCTTTGTGCAAGGAGGAACAGGAGGAGCACTGCCAGAGCCCTGCAAAATGACCTCCAGCAGGCCACAAAGGTGCATGGGTCTGCTCAAATGGTCAGAAACAGACTCCGTGAGGGTGGTATGAGGGCCCGACGTCCACAGGTGGGGGTTGTGCTTACAGCCCAACACCGTGCAGGACGTTTGGCATTTGCCAGAGAACACCAAGATTGGCAAATTCGCCACTGACGCCCTATGCTCTTCACAGATGAAAGCAGGTTCACACTGAGCACATGTGACAGACGTGACAGAGTCTGGAGACGCCATGGAGAACTGCTGCATACAACATCCTCCAGCATGACCGGTTTGGCAGTGGGTCAGTAATGGTGTGGGGTGGCATTTTTTGGGGGGGCCGCACAGCCCTCCATGTACTCGCCAGAGGTAGCCTGACTGCCATTAGGTACCGAGATGAGATCCTCAGACCCCTTGTGAGACCATATGCTGGTGCGGTTGGCCCTGGGTTCCTCCTAATGCAAGACAATGCTAGACCTCATGTGGCTGGAGAGTGTCAGCAGTTCCTGCAAGACGATGCTATGGACTGGCCCGCCCGTTCCCCAGACCTGAATCCAATTGAGCACATCTGGGACATCATGTCTCGCTCCATCCACTAACGTCACGTTGTACCACAGACTGTCCAGGAGTTAGCAGATGCTTTAGTCCAGGTCTGGAAGGAGATCCCTCAGGAGACCATCCGCCACCTCATCAGGAGCATGCACAGGCGTTGTAGGGAGGTCATACGGGCACGTGGAGGCCACACACACTACTGAGCCTTATTTTGACTTGTTTTAAGGACATTACATCAAAGTTGGATCAGCCTGTAGTGTGTTTTTCCACTTTAATTTTGAGTGTGACTTCAAATCCAGGCCTCCATGGGTTGAAAAATTTGATTTCCATTTTTTAATTTTTGTGTGATTTTGTTGTCAGCGCATTCAACTATGTAAAGAACAAAGTATTTCAGAAGAATATTTAATTCATTCAGATCTAGGATGTGTTATTTTTGTGTTCCCTTTATTTTTTTGAGCAGTGTATATAAGAACACTGACAAGGTTATTCACTTAACACCAGATTTTGTCAGAATTCCAACCGTAATGGCAATGCTCATATTTACTGAAGCCAAATATGGTCGGAATTCGGTTCGCCCGAGCAGCAATCGCCCACATGCATTTGGTGTCCAGATGAAAATCGTTGCTTTCACATCTGAATAATATACAAAGTATAGGATTCAAATAACGTGAGAGTAATGGTGAGAGCAAATAAAATACTAGATAACAATAAATGAGAGGCAATATTACCATATAACTGTCTGTTGGGCTTGTCCTAAAACAATAGAATAAAGGACATAGTATAGCCTGTAAAACAGAACATATAAATATAAATATAAAAATGCCCACTCACGTGGTGCTGAGCCGTTTGAAAGTGGCTCAGACTATCAGCGCCTTGTAAAATTATATTGGAGACTGTAATGCCGGAAGCAGATTTTTCAATGCATAAATTCCGTCTTGTAAAATCATCAGACTGGAAAAGCAGGTAAATGAAAAAAACTTTTATTGCTAAAAACACAGCATCAAAAACTCGTCCTCCAATTGCACTAACGCGTTTCGACCGACAATGGTCTTTTTCAAAGTGCTACATGCTTCATCAAACTTTACATTTAAATATGCTACATTTTGGCGCCAAAGTTCATGTTCCGTTTCATTTCCGGTTCCGGTTTTCGGGTCTTACTGACTTCCTGTTTCCGGTCACGTTACGTGTCGGGGTCCATTTCCGGGTCAGCGGCAAAAGGCATCCCTGCATCTTTGTTTACTTCCGGTTTCGGGCAGATGATAGAGACAGCTTTGCGCATGTCTATTAAAGGAAAAATGTCTATACTTTGTAGAAAACTAGTTCTTTACATGATAATATCTCATATCGTGGGTGTATGAAAACGGACAAAAAATATATATTGTATACAAATAAGAAAAAAGAAGAGAAATGCATTAATAATACAATACATAGTAAAAAACACACACATCATTAAAAGAAAGACTGCTAATTAATACATATGTATATAAAATGATGTGCAAATTAGTCATAATGAATATACATCCTCATGAAATAATTGTGAACAATTATTAGTGCTTATTTATAACACCGATGTGAATATTCTAATAACTTAATATAAGTAATCACAGACACACACATGTTTCCGAGAAAAGGTGTATAAAAATGTATATATAAATATATAAAAATTTATATGAAAATATATATATAAAAAAATGTATAAAAATATATAAAAATATATATATAAATCTAAAAATTGCTATAAAAAGGAGGTAATTTCGAAATCGACGTTAAGGCCTTCTGGGGTCAGGGTGTTGAGGTTAAACATCCACCTCATCTCCGCTTTGCTTAAAATATTTTCTTTACACCCCCCTCTCCAATGTGCTTGAATCCTTTCTATACCCATAAATTGGAGGCCTTCTGGTTTACCATCGTGGTGATCCAAAAAGTGTTTTGAGACACTATGATTGATAAACTTTTTCTTTATATTGTTAATGTGTTCACCTATTCTGATTTTTAATTTCCTTATAGTTTTACCCACATATTGGTAACCACAGGGACAAGTTAAAAGGTATATTACATTGTTAGTGTTGCACGAGATAAATGAGTTCACTTTATGTTTTACTTCCGAATTTTTTGCGGAAAAATCTTTTATATATCTTTTTGTAGTCCTCTTTAATCTACACCCAGTGCAGTTTCCACAGTAATAAAAACCTAGTTGACCTCCTAAAAAATTATTATTTTCCTTTTTTTCTTTTTCTAAAAAACTATTCGTTAAAATTTGCCTAAAATTCCTCGCTCCTCTAAAAATGAATTGAGGTTTATCTCCTAAAAAGGGTAACAAATCTTTGTCTTCTTTCAATATGTGCCAATTTTTTTTAAAAATGTTACATAAAGATCTATGGTTAGTACTAAAATCTAAAATAAGGGGGATCTGCTCTTCTGTTCTTTTTTCTTTTTTATGTTTATATTGTAAAAGTGAGCTCCTATCTATTTGACCTATTTCCTCCTTATCTTTCTTAATAGAGGTAGGGTCATAACCCTTATCAATAAATTGTTGAGCTAAATTACATGATTGATTTTGATAATCCTTAAAATCCGTACAGTTCCTTCTTAAACGGAGGAACTGACCTTTCGGTACGTTACTGAGCCAGGGTTTAAAATGACAGCTTTGCAAATTGATAAAACTATTTACATCTACTTTTTTAAAATGTGTTCTACTTTTAATTTGGTCAGATTCTATAAAAATCTCTAAATCTAAAAAAGTTATATCTTCACTACTAATAGTAGATGTAAGTTTAATATTCCAATCATTAAGATTTAAAAAGTCTAAAAACGTCACCAAGGACTCCCTATCCCCTTTCCAGATAATAAAAATGTCATCTATGTAACGCTTATAGAGGACCAGGTTTGTCCCCAGGTCCACACTGGGAAGGACAAAAGTTTCCTCCCAGTGGGACATAAATAAATTGGCATAACTGGGGGCAAACCTGGTCCCCATAGCGGTACCCTGGATCTGTAAATAAAAATTATCTTCGTACCAAAAAAAGTTATTTTTTAAAATGATTTCTATTGCTCTAAGGATAAAATCAATCTGTAATTCATTAAAATCTCCAAATTTTAATAAAAAATGCCTAGCAGCTTGACATCCTCTCTCATGGGCTATATTTGTATACAAGCTGCTAACATCACAAGTTGCCATAAAATATCCTTTTTCCCATTTAAAATCTTTTAGAATGTTTAGCAAACTCATCGTGTCTTTTAAATAAGTAGGGCATTTTTTAACTAGATCCTGTAAAAATTGGTCAATATATAGTGATAAATTAGATAAAAGTGATCCTATGCCAGATACTATTGGCCGGCCCGGTGGATTTACTACATCTTTATGTATTTTGGGCAATACATAGATCACTGGGATTCTTGGGTGTTCCACTCTTAAAAATTTATACTCTTTTGTATTTAAAATTCCTGTTTCTAATCCTTCTTTAATAAAAAGTTCATATTCTTCTTTAATCTTAACAAGAGGATTATTTTCTAATTTTAAGTAAGTGGTATCATCATCTAATTGTTTCTGAATCTCCTTTAGATAACTGCTTTTCTGCCAGATCACCACACCTCCACCTTTATCGGCCGGTTTTATAATCACCGATTTGTCTTCTTTTAAATCTTTTAACATTAATTTTTCTTTTTTTGTTAAATTCCTTTGATATTTATTTAGAGGTTTTAATTTTTTCAATTCTTTCATACATAGTTTTTCAAACACTTTCATTGCTTCAGATTTCTTATTTATCGGATAAAAAGAAGATTTTTGTTTTAAATCTGTGTGTTTATACAATTTATCAGGTACCTCCTCTTTAGGTTTAAAATCTTTAAAAAATTTCTTTAAGCACAGCTTACGTAAAAATCTATTCAAATCTAAAAAACTTTCAAATTTATTTAAAAACAAAGTAAATGGGAATGATTATAAGAAAAAGGATATACCGAGAAAAAGAGAAAATAAGAATACTCCATACCACCAACAAACCAAAGTATGGCCAGAAAGAAAGGAAAAAAATGAAAAAAATGCTAAACCCCCTAGAGATAGAATTCCACCTAGAAGAGAAAATGAGTGGATAAAAGTTACCCCTAGAAAAAGTAAATATCCTAAGAGGGGAGAATCTTTTCCCCCACTTAGAAAAAATAATATGTTCAGGAGAATATCCCCACAAAAAACTGTCATGTCAAATAGATTTGAAAAATTGGGAGAACTTAGAGAAGACAATCAGGATCTTTTTTTAGGACCAGCATACCTGAACAGAAGGAAGTTAAATATCCCACTGAAAAGAACAAGAGAAATAGAAGAGGGGGAGATAGAGGAAGAGGGAAAGAGAAAAAGGGAGGAGTGGATAAGGAGAAAATAGATGAAAAACCTATCCCTATTTTTAATTTATCAGAAAAAATTTTAACAGATACACACATGTCTGTCTTGAGAAAAGGTTTTAAATTTGCACCCAGCTGTGAATCAAATAAATTTGAAAGTTTTTTAGATTTGAATAGATTTTTACGTAAGCTGTGCTTAAAGAAATTTTTTAAAGATTTTAAACCTAAAGAGGAGGTACCTGATAAATTGTATAAACACACAGATTTAAAACAAAAATCTTCTTTTTATCCGATAAATAAGAAATCTGAAGCAATGAAAGTGTTTGAAAAACTATGTATGAAAGAATTGAAAAAATTAAAACCTCTAAATAAATATCAAAGGAATTTAACAAAAAAAGAAAAATTAATGTTAAAAGATTTAAAAGAAGACAAATCGGTGATTATAAAACCGGCCGATAAAGGTGGAGGTGTGGTGATCTGGCAGAAAAGCAGTTATCTAAAGGAGATTCAGAAACAATTAGATGATGATACCACTTACTTAAAATTAGAAAATAATCCTCTTGTTAAGATTAAAGAAGAATATGAACTTTTTATTAAAGAAGGATTAGAAACAGGAATTTTAAATACAAAAGAGTATAAATTTTTAAGAGTGGAACACCCAAGAATCCCAGTGATCTATGTATTGCCCAAAATACATAAAGATGTAGTAAATCCACCGGGCCGGCCAATAGTATCTGGCATAGGATCACTTTTATCTAATTTATCACTATATATTGACCAATTTTTACAGGATCTAGTTAAAAAATGCCCTACTTATTTAAAAGACACGATGAGTTTGCTAAACATTCTAAAAGATTTTAAATGGGAAAAAGGATATTTTATGGCAACTTGTGATGTTAGCAGCTTGTATACAAATATAGCCCATGAGAGAGGATGTCAAGCTGCTAGGCATTTTTTATTAAAATTTGGAGATTTTAATGAATTACAGATTGATTTTATCCTTAGAGCAATAGAAATCATTTTAAAAAATAACTTTTTTTGGTACGAAGATAATTTTTATTTACAGATCCAGGGTACCGCTATGGGGACCAGGTTTGCCCCCAGTTATGCCAATTTATTTATGTCCCACTGGGAGGAAACTTTTGTCCTTCCCAGTGTGGACCTGGGGACAAACCTGGTCCTCTATAAGCGTTACATAGATGACATTTTTATTATCTGGAAAGGGGATAGGGAGTCCTTGGTGACGTTTTTAGACTTTTTAAATCTTAATGATTGGAATATTAAACTTACATCTACTATTAGTAGTGAAGATATAACTTTTTTAGATTTAGAGATTTTTATAGAATCTGACCAAATTAAAAGTAGAACACATTTTAAAAAAGTAGATGTAAATAGTTTTATCAATTTGCAAAGCTGTCATTTTAAACCCTGGCTCAGTAACGTACCGAAAGGTCAGTTCCTCCGTTTAAGAAGGAACTGTACGGATTTTAAGGATTATCAAAATCAATCATGTAATTTAGCTCAACAATTTATTGATAAGGGTTATGACCCTACCTCTATTAAGAAAGATAAGGAGGAAATAGGTCAAATAGATAGGAGCTCACTTTTACAATATAAACATAAAAAAGAAAAAAGAACAGAAGAGCAGATCCCCCTTATTTTAGATTTTAGTACTAACCATAGATCTTTATGTAACATTTTTAAAAAAAATTGGCACATATTGAAAGAAGACAAAGATTTGTTACCCTTTTTAGGAGATAAACCTCAATTCATTTTTAGAGGAGCGAGGAATTTTAGGCAAATTTTAACGAATAGTTTTTTAGAAAAAGAAAAAAAGGAAAATAATAATTTTTTAGGAGGTCAACTAGGTTTTTATTACTGTGGAAACTGCACTGGGTGTAGATTAAAGAGGACTACAAAAAGATATATAAAAGATTTTTCCGCAAAAAATTCGGAAGTAAAACATAAAGTGAACTCATTTATCTCGTGCAACACTAACAATGTAATATACCTTTTAACTTGTCCCTGTGGTTACCAATATGTGGGTAAAACTATAAGGAAATTAAAAATCAGAATAGGTGAACACATTAACAATATAAAGAAAAAGTTTATCAATCATAGTGTCTCAAAACACTTTTTGGATCACCACGATGGTAAACCAGAAGGCCTCCAATTTATGGGTATAGAAAGGATTCAAGCACATTGGAGAGGGGGGTGTAAAGAAAATATTTTAAGCAAAGCGGAGATGAGGTGGATGTTTAACCTCAACACCCTGACCCCAGAAGGCCTTAACGTCGATTTCGAAATTACCTCCTTTTTATAGCAATTTTTAGATTTATATATATATTTTTATATATTTTTATACATTTTTTTATATATATATTTTCATATAAATTTTTATATATTTATATATACATTTTTATACACCTTTTCTCGGAAACATGTGTGTGTCTGTGATTACTTATATTAAGTTATTAGAATATTCACATCGGTGTTATAAATAAGCACTAATAATTGTTCACAATTATTTCATGAGGATGTATATTCATTATGACTAATTTGCACATCATTTTATATACATATGTATTAATTAGCAGTCTTTCTTTTAATGATGTGTGTGTTTTTTACTATGTATTGTATTATTAATGCATTTCTCTTCTTTTTTCTTATTTGTATACAATATATATTTTTTGTCCGTTTTCATACACCCACGATATGAGATATTATCATGTAAAGAACTAGTTTTCTACAAAGTATAGACATTTTTCCTTTAATAGACATGCGCAAAGCTGTCTCTATCATCTGCCCGAAACCGGAAGTAAACAAAGATGCAGGGATGCCTTTTGCCGCTGACCCGGAAATGGACCCCGACACGTAACGTGACCGGAAACAGGAAGTCAGTAAGACCCGAAAACCGGAACCGGAAATGAAACGGAACATGAACTTTGGCGCCAAAATGTAGCATATTTAAATGTAAAGTTTGATGAAGCATGTAGCACTTTGAAAAAGACCATTGTCGGTCGAAACGCGTTAGTGCAATTGGAGGACGAGTTTTTGATGCTGTGTTTTTAGCAATAAAAGTTTTTTTCATTTACCTGCTTTTCCAGTCTGATGATTTTACAAGACGGAATTTATGCATTGAAAAATCTGCTTCCGGCATTACAGTCTCCAATATAATTTTACAAGGCGCTGATAGTCTGAGCCACTTTCAAACGGCTCAGCACCACGTGAGTGGGCATTTTTATATTTATATTTATATGTTCTGTTTTACAGGCTATACTATGTCCTTTATTCTATTGTTTTAGGACAAGCCCAACAGACAGTTATATGGTAATATTGCCTCTCATTTATTGTTATCTAGTATTTTATTTGCTCTCACCATTACTCTCACGTTATTTGCATTATATTTATTTGGTGTGTTTTGGAGTGATTCACATCTGTGGTGATTTGAGCATTTGCTCTCGACTCCTTTACCTTTTCTGCATTTTTTATATATATAAAGTATAGGATTCGGAAGATTCACAAAGCACAGATTTTAGCCTTAAAAGGGAGCAGATGCATCCAGTAGGAGTACGATGCACATTCACATATTATGGTTTATTAGCTTTTATGTAAGCGAACGATTGTGCTAGCAGCCAGTGGATAAATAGTTAAAAACCCTTGGCGGTGTGAGTTTCAAAGGGCTACTCCAACAACCATGACCACTTCTGCTTTTTGAAGTGGTCATGGTTGCAGGAGTCTGGATGTGCAGTGTTTAGCTTGAAACACAGCAGCACATCCAGAGTTATTTATAACTGTGGGCTGGGGACTAGTTGCACCCCTGCACACGTGACGTAGGCAGCTCAGAACTCTGTTATGGGATACTTAACGTCAGTTCTGTGCATATTTTAAGTCTCTCGTCTGCATGCACTGCACACTGCCAACAGACGTAATCTGTTTCTCCCTTACAGGCAAAGCCTTCAAGGGAAAACTATTATCTCTCCTCTTTCTCATACTGAATGTAGCACTCTCTCCTCCCTATCCCATCCACTGGATCCCTCGTTTGCCGGATCAGAGCTTGTGCATGCGCTCTGAGCCCGTTCAATGGTCCAATCAAAGGCTTCTCTATGAGAAACCTTTAATTGGCCCTCGGTGCAGCTCCCGTGACTTCAGACAGGAGTATGTATACATGGATAATGAACATGCTGCGCTGTATAAAATGCTAGATTGTATAATGATTAAGGAGTATCTATACACTGATAGTGAACATGCTGCGCTGTATGAAAACCATATAAATGTATGAATGGCAAGTATAAATACCCTGCCCTGACAATGAAATAAAAATCAGCTATAAACACAGTATTTCGCTGCAGTTTATGAGCCGGAAATAATCTACATCCCACCCCGAATCCCTTTCCCAGGAGGAGATTTTGGCACTGACTGTAATATGGTTTGGTTTTAGTCTTCTTCAACAAAGCTGTGGCTTGGGAATAGCCGAACTTTGATGTGCTTTTTTTTTTTGTGTTTTTTTTAGATTGCACAGACTATTAACAAAACAACTGTGTCTGTTTTTTCCATAACAAGGCTTACAATAATAGAAAAGATGGGGTTCACATACTATTACACACTAAATATTCAAGAACCAAGCGTAATTACTGCCTGTAAAGTCTAGCCACCATACTGACTGGCATTTGGCATTTTTGCCATTAGATTTTCTCAGGAATATTATCTTAAATATATCAGGACTGAATCGTCAGATGTCCAAACTTGTTTGAACAGTAATTGAATTTGGAGAGATGCCTAGAATCAATGTGGTGACATCATACCACACGATAAACTGACTTTCCCAAAAAAAATTTCCGATGTTTCTGTGGAAGCAGCAGTCAGAACTGATTCAGATTATTGACTGAGTGAATCAATGATGAGCTCCCCCAAAAATATGTCAAGTTAATGGAACATACGGCTGCTGGAGCTTCGATTGGTCTAACCACCAGTCTGTCTGTCCACCTGTCTATATATATTAGACTTAGAAAAAACACATTTAAATTGATTAGTCCAAATACAATTTCTGTGAATTGATACCGGAATGAATTGATTCTGAATCAAAATCACCTGTAGACTCCCCAAGTAAAACAACAGACAAAAAACAAATATATATATACACACAGGATAGGACCTGGGGTGCATTGTATGATCATATACTGAAACGAAATAGTCATTATTTTGCCTGGGTGAGGTATTATTATAAAAAAAAAAATTATAAAAAGCTTTGACGTTGGTGTTTAGTGAGTGAGTGCACTCGATCTTGTATGTTATATATATATATATATAGTGTCAGGAATTTCCCTGGGCTGGAAACACAGGGTTATAGATTTAGTGTTTTAATGTGTGCGTGTTTATCCCTTCACCAAGTGTCATCTGGTGTTTGAGGAACGGGCTATATAACTTCAGAGTTGTATTCTCCAGCAAGAGCTGGACCAGCAGTACCGTACTCTGCAGTGGCAGGCAGAAAAGGAATATTTAGGGATGGACAGTGTTCGCAAAGAACTTTGGCTTTGGCGGCCCAGGACTATTATGGGAAATACTCCAGGATGCTCACATGTGTATCGAAAGGAGGTACCTATGGCTGTAGAAGATTCACAAAGATAGGGCAGCAAGCTTGATTGTGTGGCAGCCCTGAGGTTCTATCTGGAGTCTCTGGTCAAGAATGAGTGGAATCTGGAAAAAGCTTATTGCAGACTACTTGCGATTGTTCAACAGTATTCCCTACAATGGAACATAAAGTGGACGTCACAACCCCAGTGGAAGCGCTGGCATCGGGACAGAGGGCCACTAGCTTCTGCTCCCAACTTGCAGCTACACCAGAGCATGAGAGCGGCGAGGACAGCCTTCTAGAGATGGTGGAGCTTAAAGAGCACACCAATTCCCCAGCTGAAGCCCTGGCATCGGGACAGAGGACCTTGAGAGCGGGGAGGACAGCCTTATAGTGAAGAAGGAGCTTGCACAGTACATCGCTTCCTCACTGGAAGTGTTGGCATCGGCACAGAGGATGACTGGCCCTAGTCTCCAACTTGCAGCAATGCCAGGGCTTGAAAGCAAGGAGGACAGCCTTCTGTTGATGGTGGAGCTTGAGGAATACACCACTACCCTAGCTGAAGAGCTGGTATCAGACCAGAACACTGCTGCCAAAATCCACCGGTAGCCCAAGAGCCTGAAGTATCTAGTGCGGTTGGTCCAGCAGAAGAGTTGGCATCTGGACTGAAGGATGTCAGCCCCTCTCAAAAAGCACTGGGGGATCTCTATCCAGTACAAGTGGATGGGACAACAGTCTCCACCTGTGGTCCCCGGGAATCCTGGGCAGTCAGCCCAGCTCCCCAATCCTCAGATCCTCAAACCAATGTCAGACGGGCCCCGGTCACAGTGCCTACTTTCAAGCAGCTGAGAGGACTCCAGGCAGATGGTGCAGCGGAAACTTTTCCCATGCGGCTGATATATGCTTTGGGAGAGTCAGAGGTAGGCTCGGTGAGTGCTGCTCTTGCATGGGGAATTTGTTTGGGGTACCAATTTGGTATTGACCTTGGTGGGCTTAATGTACTAAGTATTTTCAGAGTCAATCCATCTGGTGTCTTCTCCTGTGTTACTCTCCTTCCGAAGGGGGAGATATGTGACAGCAATTGCCGTGGGCTGGAAACAAGGGGTTTCAGATTAAGTGTTTTAATGTGTGTGTTTCACCCTTTGCCAAGTGTCTGATGTCTGGAAAATGGATGATATCACTTCAGCTCTGTATTCTCCAGCCAGAGAACTGGAGCTCAGTTACTTGTAATCAAAATTATTCAACCCCCATTGAAAATCATGTTTATCGTCAAAATTTACAGCTGCCGACTTTTCTTGTACTTTTCGGTCAGTAGTGGTGTACATTTTGGAGTTCTGGCATGGAAACCTTCTATGTGCTCTTTGAAACCTCAGTGCCTTTTGTCTCCAAGTCTTGCTGCAGCTCTTTTGCAGACACTCAAGGGTTTTTCACAATCCATCTTCTTATAAATCTGGTTGCAGCCATTGATAGCTTCCATTTTCTTACCATTCTAGGTTGTGTAACCACTGTTCCTTTACGTTTGAACTGCGACCTATGCTTCTGTCTCTAGGAAGATTCAGTGTCTTTGCTATCTTTTTGTATCTTGTTCCTTGTTTGTGAAGGGCAATGATCTCTTCTCTTAACTTTGTGGACCATTCTCTTGGCCATATTTCTAACATGCAGTCAAAACCCCTAGCCTGTTCAGGTATTTCAAGTGTTCCAGCTCAAGCACACCTGGTGCAACTAATGAAGCTGCCTGAGACAACACCTGTTTTGGATATTTGTGCTGTTGAAAATGCTTGAGACTGGAGAAGTCATAATAAGTTGCATTCAGTTGAATGTAGGGAAACCACTTGAAGCATTCATTGTGTTGAGCTATTTCAATCTATTTCAATTGCATTTGTTTATTGCAAACAGCTGAAAGTCTGTAAATTTTGACAATAACCCTGATTTTCAATGGGGGTTGAATGATTTTGATTACAACTGTATATATAGTTCAAGTACCAGATGGCCAAATAGGAGATGTAGTGAACAGCTAGGCAAGGAGGACAGCCACATTCAGGTATCTCCAGAGAGTCAGACAGGATCTGAAGTCCCAGCTCAATGGCAAGAACAAGATCCAAGTCATGAACACATATCCCCTACCAGTTATCAGGTTCCCAGCTGGAATAATAACATGGCCAATAGAAGAGTTAGTCACCATTTATGTCAAAATCCCAAAACTTCCCACTATGAATGGTGGATTTCACCCGAATTCCAGCACAGAGACAGTACATCAGAAGCAAGGAGGTTGGTGTCTGATGAGTGTATTTTGTCATTGACTAAATACAGAGCATCCACAAGTACACCACGAAGATGACTCCCAAAGATGTACCACTGGGAGATAGTGGAAGTGACTTACATTACAAAATCCTACCCGAGGTTGGAAAAGGCAGAACTGAAAGAAAGCATTGAGATCCAGACAGGAAAGCAAGTAGTGTCCAACCAACCTGACATCTTGGTGGTAGACAAGAAACAGAAGACTGCAGCCGTAGTGGATATAGTGACTATAACATCAGGAAGAAGGAGCATGAGAAGATGGACAAATACCAAGGACTGAAAGAAGAACTAGAAAGGATGTCGAAAGTGAAGGCAGTAGTAGTCCCAGTTGTGATAGGAGCACTCGGGGCTGTGACCCCCAAGTTGGGGGAGTAGCTTCAACAGATTGCAGGTGGGACATCTAAGATTGCTGTCCAAAAGAGTGCTGTTCTAGGAACAGCTAAGATACTGCGCAGAACCCTCAGACTTAATGCTGCGCAGAACCCTCAGACTTGTTAATATCTACCTTGGACGGTCCATGGCACACTCACCAGTGGGACGGTTCTAATAACCAAAGCTTAATTTTCACTCACTAATGGCTATATATTGATATAGACGAAGAAACCGATATATACAGTATCTATCTATATATATACATATAACATTACAGTTTATAACATTACAGATATATAACATTACAGTTTTTCATGCATGGCGTGCTGTCACCTCCCTCAGGATGTGAAAACATTACTTGTGTGATAAGCGCACCCAGGACATCATGGGGCGATTACATCGAATAAAAAATAAATGCTGCTTACTTACACTGCAGTGCTCAATCAAAAAAAAGAACCGTAGTTTATGAGGGATAATAAGTAAGTGACTTTGCCTATATTTTACCTCAAATTCTGAAATTCTGGTGTACGCCTGACTATGCCACCTCTTGTACGACATGTTCCATTTTCCCTCACTTTCTGTGAATTTCTTACTGCTTGTACAGGAAGTGGTGAAAACAACAAAATAAATATAGTGCTTTGAGCACAAAAGTACTGAAAGTAATTTACAAAACACTACAGGCACCAAAATATTTTTGTGCATTTGTTAGCGCGTGGCCTACTTAATTAGTAGTATTTTTTTATTTTTTTTTATAAATTCTTTATTTTATTGGTTTTTGTTTTTTGTATAATGTGGGGAAGGGATTACAGAAAGAAGAGATTGGGATAAAACATTGGTTTTTCATATAACATTTTGTAACAGTATTAACAATTCAGGTACTGGCTTATTCGTTGAGCTGTCGTGCCTAGTTTACATCAGTTTTCCTGGGTGATGCTTGACAAAAGTTTGAAGTACCCAATTCGGGAAAAGTTTGGGGGTCAGGAGAGGTGGGTACGGGATGCGGGGGCGGGGGGTGTCAGGTGAGGGTAGAGGTTCATTTGTTATGTGTGGTGATCCTTCATCATGTGGAATTATATGCAGGGTCGTGGGTACTCCATGTGTCTATTCCTTCAGGGTATGCTAGCGTGTTTTTTATAGCGTATGTCACCTTTCATGGGGTCTTCGCGTGGGTCTTTGGTCAGGTAGCTGTGTAAGTGAGTGCATTTTGATTGGGGCGTTGTTGGGTTTTTCGTGTTTATCGTATTGTGGGTGGTGGTCTGCCAGTTTTGTCTCCGTTTTGGGTGGGATGTATTTCCCTAGTTCTAGAGTCACTGCCTGTGTTTAAAAACGTTGTTTGTTTGCGTCTAGTTTGTTGTACCGCTGTCTTGCGGGTTCTGTGATAAGTGTGCCTGAGTCCTTGTGTGGTGAAGTGGTCAGGATTATTTTGTCGTCTGGTGTGGGCGGGGTGGCAGGAGGGGGTTCGGTGAGAACCTATCTGTGTGTGTGAGTTTTTGGAGACGTCAGTTGTTCCCTGGGGTCCCATTGTGAGTCAGTCGGCTCAGGGTGGGCCGAGTGAGTGTGTTGCTTGAGTTCCTTGTGGGTCTCTTTGTGGTTTGAACCATCGGTTGTCGGTTGTAGAATTGGTGTGTTCTGTGAGGGCCGCCGTTTCCAGCACGGCATGAGGATGCGTGTGTGATAAAGGGTGTGCTAGAAAGAGGAGGGATTTCAGTCCGAGGGGGTGGGGGGTAGTTATTGAGGTGGCCTGATTAGGTATGCTAAGGGGGGATAAGAAAAAGAGGGGGGGGCACAGAAATGGAGAGGGGTGGGAAGTGGGGTGGTCCTCGGAGGGCATCCTCCAAAGATATGCCCACCCACCTAGTCTATTCTGCGGGAGGGGCTGTTCGGTAGGGTTGGAAATTCGAAGACCCAGAGTTCCCATATTTTGTCAAAGTGTTTAATGGTGTCGTGTACAAGAGCAGAGAATTTATCCATTGTCATTGCGTCATTGATTTTGCGTTTTACGAATATGGTTGGGGTGTCTGGGCTCCCCCATTTCTCTGCAATTGCTTGCCTGGTGGCTAGTGCTATTTTGGCTATCAGCTTATTTTGTGCCCTTGGGTGTTTCTGAGGGGTCTCGAGAGAAGCCACAGCCATGGGTCCATCGGAATGGTAGTGTGTAGTGCTTGTGATGCTAATTGTGCTATCTGTTGCCAGATTGTTGCTACCTGTGGGCATTCCCACCACATGTGGATGTACGTTCCCCTATTCCCACACCCCTTCCAGCAGAGATCGTTGTCTAGTTGTTTCATTTGTTTTAGGCGTAGGGGGGTAAGGTACCATCTGAGGAGTGCTTTATATGCTTACTCCTTGTGGTTGACGCAAATCGAGATTGTTGCTCTGGCTTCCCAGATAGCTGCCCAGTCGTCTTGGTCACCTATGGGGCCCAGGTCCCTTTCCCAGGCTGCAATATAGGACATGGAGCCTTCCCGTGTGTTTCTGCTAAGTAGGGAATATATCGCTGAGATCTGCCCATTGTGGAGTGGGTGTTTGCTACATGCTTTTTCTAATGGAGTGAGGGGGGTGGTGGTTGCCTTCTTTAGGGAGGGCTTGTCGATAAAGCTGCTTATTTGTATATAACCAAAAAAGTCTCAGGTTGTGAGGGGGGTCTGTTGGGGAAGTTCCGTGAATGGTATGATTTTTTTGGTTCTTATAAAATTGGTGAATGCATGTCAGATCGTTATCTTTGTAGTGGGTGAAGTCCTTTGGGGACATACCTGGTGTGAATTTCGTGTTTCGGAGGATGGGCATAAGCGGGGAAGGGTGGGAAACAAGATCATGTTTTTCGGATATTTTATCCCATATTTTGATCGTTGTGAGGACTGCTGTGGAGGTAGGGGGGACGGGGGGTCTGGCTTCCTTCAGGAGCCAGATGTATAGGGATGGGAAATCACTTCCGAATACATTGTGTTCTAGGTTGACCCACCGTTTAAGGCCGGGGACGGCGTGTAGTTGGACTGTTTGTGCTATTTGAGCAGTTTGCAGTATTTTGCATTTAACCCCATTGTATTATACTTTATTTGGCTGGATTGTAATTATGTTGCTCCCTCCCAATCTGTGTCTAGAAATGTATTTGTATATGTTATCAGAAAGCACAGCGGAGGATTCTGGGAGTTGTAGTTTAGCTAACAACTTTCATAAATAAAACAAGCTGATAACTAAAAAATACAAGTTCCAGAAATCCCTTCTCTGATGAGACTGGAGGTTGTGCACAGAGAGCTTTGAACAGTGCCAATCAGTAACCATTGCGGTGCTGTTCAACACTTCGGAACCTTACACTTCGGATTCCCGATTCGCCAAAATACTTTTAGTGTAAAACTCAAAACTCTAAACTAATCTGGATTATCTTTCTTAGTATTATTTTTTAGAGCATTATCTAATATCCTTAAAATTTGTTGAAAAATAAATGGGTCAAGGAGCCTAATTCTAAGTTTCAATGGCAGTGTCTAAGCTTAAGATATATAGCTCTAAACTAGGAATTTTTTTTTACCACGGTTTTCCTTACAGGATAAAAGGTTAAAAGCCAGCACGTTCAGAAGAAGCAGGAAAGTTTATTATTAAAAAGGAAAGGATATGGTGGTGCAAGATGGATAAAAGCATGTAGAACCACTTTGGAGATAACTGAGTTTACTTTGGGAATGTGGCTCAGAGCCAGATTTGGGAAATTGAAGAATGAGAGGAAGGATGGGTAATCAATTTGCAGCAGCAAATGTATAAATATAATTCCAAAACATATGTATTATCAGACAAGTCCACAGTCAGTGTAAGAGGTCAGTGTAGGGGAAGGGGGAGGTGGATGTACATTTTAGGGAACATTGGAAAGTGTGCGTCTGTGTAAATATAATCCTTGCAAGTTTGCTTACTAAGATACTCGCAAACTAATTACCTAATTAAGTTACTTGCGCTCTATCCCTTATCCCTATGCATATTTAAATAACTGGAGGTTTTTTAGTAACACTCCAATGGCCATTAAAATGTAAGGTCACCTGCATTGTCAAGGCAAAACCTTCTAGGTGAGTCGAGCACTAACAGTTCACCTTTGTTCTTTCTGATGAAAGGTAAAATCTCTAATAAGGCAGAAATTGGTATTTTTCTAAACCCCTACACACTTATTAACTTATCATAGGGTACATATGGGGTGGGTGGCAGCACTGTAACATGGCTGTGTAAGAAAGCAAATGCAAACACAATTAAAGGGACACTATAGTCACCAGAAGAACTACAACTTATTGTAGTTGTTCAGGAGAGTATAATCATTCCCTTCAGGCTTTTTGCAGTAAACACTGTCTTTTCAGAGAAAAGGCATTGTTTACATTACAGCTTAGGGATACCTCCACTGGACACTCCTCAGATGGCTACTATTGGTGCTTCCTGTGACAGTGCTGCACAATGTGACTGACATTCAGTGTCTCCACCCTCTGCTTCAATGCATCTCTATGAGGAGATGCTGATTGGCCAGGGCTGTGTTTGGCTTTTGCTGGCTCTGCCCCTGATCTGCCTCCCTGACAGTCTTAGCCAATCCAATGCTTTCCTATGGAAAATCATTGTGATTGGCTCAGATCACCACTTCTGATTATGTCAGACAAGCAGGCAGATTAGGGGCAGAGCCAGCAGCAGCAGACTAGAATAAAGCTAAGATTTTATATATTTAGGCGAGGCTGGGGGGCTAGGTGGTGGTTTTAACACTATAGGGTAAGGAATGCATGTTTGTGTTCCTGGCCCTATAGTGTTCCTGTAAGCCCTCCGCTAAACTCCCGCTACTCCTGGGCAGAAGCAATGACCATAGTACTCATTTGTTTTTATTTTTATTCTATCTATTGGAGGTGATGACTACTGTAATCATTGCTGCCCGCCCGGAAAAGTGGGAGTTTGAGTGCAGGGCTTCATTTTATGATTTTAAATAAAAAAAAGCACAGTTTATTAGATGTACGGAATCTGGATAACCACCCACCTGCGTGATAACTACCGATACAACTTTGCCACGATACTGCAAACCGTAACCGCGGACCTTGACCGCTGGGCCTACCCACATATTACCTGGCACGGACAAAAAGCGGTCCTCAAGATGAATGTACTACCACGGATCCTATACCTGTTCCAGACCATCCCTATCGCACTGCCGGCACAAACATTGAAGTCGTGGCAAACAACCCGAAGATTAGACCAGGTCTCTCCAACACCCAGCCCAATGCTCCCGGTCACCCACAACCCCAATATTGGAGGGGGACTCCCAAATGGGCCGTGGGCATTCCTGGGGGAGAGGGACTATGTCCCGATCTACAGGACTCTGGAAAGAGGGAACATCAGATCGCTCGACTCACTACGGGCTGGTCATCCTCAGACACCCCTGATGACCCTCCACTATCTACAACTAGTCCATTACTACGACTCTACCTCACAAAGCTCTACTACACAGGGTCCTTACCTGGTTTGAAGGACTCTGTTACAAAGGCACCACGCTAGATAAGGCGGTGTCTACCCTCTACCAGCACCTGCTTGTAGGAGCCTTACCGGACAATAACATGTTTAAGCGACGATGGGAAGCACTTCTAGACACACCTATCTCGCCGACACAATGGAACACCACATTGTTCTGGCAATATAAGAGCTCCTCCAGCTCATACTACCAGGAGGTCAATTACAAGCTTATCTCCATGTGGTACAGAACCGCTGATGTCCTTCAGAGGATCTTCCCGGAGTCGTCACCCTCCTGCTGGAGGTGCCAGAGGGCGAGAGGCACATTGCTGCACTTGTGGTGGGAATGCCACGATATCGTGCCATACTGGGACCGTATCCTCGTGGAAATAAAAGCGATCCTAGGAGATGACGTTGAATGGTCCCGAGAACTGGTTCTGCTGCACATCACCTCTCAGTCTATCCCCAGGTATAAGAGATCGATTCTACGTCACTTGTTGAATGCTGCCAAATCCCTCATACCAACCTACTGGAAGAGCACGAACGTTCCCACAACGGAGGAATGGCTTCATCGGGTTAGTGACATACAGGCGGTGGAGGCACTGCGGGCATCCCTGACGGGACGACCGTCGAGACACGCGGAGACGTGGCAACCCTGGTTCTCTTACCAGGCGGGCAGGTAGAGGGCACATACCGCACAGGTCAGAGGAAGGGGAGCAAACCAACCGCCCCCGAACACACTCACCCTCAGTTGACCAAGACACCTTAACATGATAACCTACTGCGGTTAGGAACACAACCCGAGCTAATACACTTTCGGATGTCTACTCATGATCAGTGGATGACCCACTCTTGTTCGCTGGATAGACGACCAGCACTAACACCGCGCACAGCCTAGATCGAGACCTACTTGACTGTCCAACACACACCACAACTCCTTTGAGGGGCGCGGGATACAACTCACCACACAGACAAACAAACAGGTACCCGCCTTCTTGGGAGGTGGAGGCGACACTACATAGTGGTCCAAAGCCCACAGGCCCTTTCCGGAGTAAGACGGGACAAACAACAGGTCCCACACCACACCGCGCCTTCTTGCGCACGCGCCAGGGACCCCCAATACAGACGAACTGCCACCTAGACGCCCTACCCCTACCCACCGCCTGCCGTGCCCGGCCGTGGAGGTGCGGACTACTGGGACGGACCTTTTCCTCTAAATCTACTCCCACTTGCTTCTCTCTACTCTCCCTCTCACCATCTTACCTCTTTCTCCCACACTTCCCCTACACGCTGGAAACATTAACAGCACTACGAGAACTGAGAGCAATACGATTATGACTACGTACACATGCTCAGACTCGAGATATGGACAATGTAACACATACACAGGCCTGGTAATGTTAGCCACCAGCTCACAGCCGCATAATTTGGATACGGAAGCTACATAAAACGTATTGCACTCCAGACGGGCTTTTCGCCACACTATTTTCATATGTATGTACAGTTGTGAACTCTAATTTACGCATTGTTTGAACAATCTATATGTACTCATACGAATTGCATACCTTTCAAAGAGGCCTGCGTGCCTCATTGTGATTACATCAACCTTCTTCTACTCAATAAAACAAGATTTACAAAAAAAAAAAGTTTATTAGATGTATCCTCAATGAATGCATTTAACATGAACCTGCATGCATTTGAAAATGCTTTTTTTTTTTTTTTTAAATAGGGAGTATATCTAAAAACAGATCTCTGGTCTGCTGCCTTTGCAAGCCCTCCCCTTCTGACCTCGCCCAGACTTTCTGTGACTGTCCAATCACAGACTTCCCAATACAGCTCAGTGAGAAGTATTTGCCAGGCAGGTGCTCTGGGCAATTGCCTGTCTCTTGAGTTTAGCTCCAAAGAACTAACCAAACCAGGAAGGAACAGGGCCGGTTGTCTATTTGACAGCAAGGGTGGTGTAAAAAGGTTAATTTATAGCTAAATTGCTTTAAAGGTCCGGAGTGTCCCTTAAAGGTCATACTACTCAAACTGGAAGCAGAGCTGGCTTGGATTATTGTTTTGACTACTTTGGCTTATGTAACGGAATGCAGTATATTAGTCCACGATATCCGTTGGTATCCTCAGGAAATCCACAGTCAGAACAGAAAGCACGGCAATATTCCCCATCCTCCCAATAACCGGACGAAACACAGTTTGGGAGTCAACTAACTCAGTTTATTCACAAGCTGGCATATTTAAGCAGTTCCCCATGCAAGGGGTTTCCACACAGATAATCCAGGGGATTTCTCCCAACATGCATTCTGACTTTCCCAATAGGCATCGCTGCACGAGAGGGATACTCCCACTAAAATGGACGATTAAGTGGATTATCCCCTCGTGCAGCAAAACCGACAATTGACTTTAAAATATATATTTTACCCAATATTCGGTACTTTGCGCTGGCGGAACGTTCGGCAGATAGCTGGGGTCGGAGCGCATACTTTGTGAGAATACCGCTCCGATCCCAGCTGAATTGACCGAACGCCGCACAGAATACATTCAAACATTGAGTTCGGTTTAAAAGTACCGAATCATTATGGGGAACATAATGTACCGAACGCGGAACTCCCGAACGCTCTGGAAGTCCAGCGGTGTTCGGATCATTGAGTAGCCGTTTTCAGTTCCAGGCTCTCGACGACCGAACACCGCTGCAGAGACAAAGGATCCAAGATGGCCGACCGCCGCATGGTCGGTAGTCGAACGGCGGCCACCTAGGAGAGCCCTTAATTACCATTGTTGCAATCGGTTAATTGGTGCCACACGACTTGTGAATGTGTGGTCTACCTGGGGAGCCCGCATTCGTACGGCGAACGGCCGGGATAGCCGTGTTTCGTCGAACGAATGCTTTGTATGCTGCCAGTATGCGAACGGCCATAACACAGCACTTATACAGGTAAGGACTTACAGTATACATTCAGCCTATGGACAACCTGCAATACATATAGTTCAGAAGTGGCTAGGTTTGCCACAATGCTCCCCCAGAACCAAGCCGGCATACACAGTCTGATCCCAACGGATCGGCTTGGGGATGTCCGGGGGAGTACTCACAGATCACTTCTCTAGTTCAGTCTGTCTGGATAACCCGTCAGCGTTACCGTTTTGTTTTCCTGGCCGGTAGTGGATGGTAAAGTCAAAGGGCTGCAGCGCCAAACTCCAGCGCAGCAGCCTGGCGTTGTCTCCAGATACACGGTTTAGCCACACCAACGGGTTGTGATCTGTGAGTAAGGAAAAAGGTTGTCCATACAAATACGGCTGTAACTTTTTAAGGGCCCACACCACGGCCAGGCATTCTTTCTCAATGGCGGCGTAGCTCACTTCACGGGGCAACAACTTGCGGCTTAAGTAGGCTACGGGATGCTCTCCGCCATCGGCTCCCACTTGGCTCAGCACTGCCCCCAATCCAAACATTGAAGCGTCTGTGTGGACAAGAAATCTTTTAGTTGGATCAGGAGCAGTTAACACAGGAGCATTAGTTAGGGCTGTCTTGAGCTGTTGGAATGCCTGCTCACACTCTGGGGCCCAGACAACCAGTCGAGGAAGGTTCTTTTTGGTCAGGTCCGTCAGGGGTTTGGCCAGGGTGCTGTAGTCGGGTACAAATTTCCTATAATACCCTGCAGTCCCTAGAAACGCTAGCACCTGGGTTTTGGTCCTTGGGGTAGGCCACTTAGCTACGGCCTCAATTTTGGCTGGCTCGGGTCTCTGCTGCCCACACCCTACTCGGTGTCCTAGATACTGCACCTCGGCCATACCTACGTGGCACTTACTTGGTTTTAACGTTAACCCGGCTTCCCCAATACGGTCTAAGATCGCCCCTATATGTTGTAGGTGATCTTCCCAGGTCTGGCTGAAGATGGCTATGTCGTCCAGGTAGGCACAGGCATAGTCCTGGAAGCCGTCCAGTAGCCGATCTACCATCCGCTGAAAAGTAGCCGGAGCGTTTTTCATTCCGAAGGGCATGACCTTGAACTGGTACAGGCCAAACGGAGTGACAAACGCCGACTTGGGGATGGCATCATCGGCTAATGGAATCTGCCAGTATCCTTTACATAAGTCAATGGTAGTGAGATACTGACCCCGTGCCATCTTATCTAGCAGCTCGTCTATCCGAGGCATCGGGTAGGCATCAGACACTGTCTTGTCATTCAGCCTCCGGTAGTCAACGCAAAATCGGGTCGTGCCGTCCTTTTTAGGCACCAGGACTACCGGCGATGCCCAGGGGCTATCTGAGGGTTCGATAACCCCTAGCTGCAGCATTTCATCCAGCTCGGCCTTCATATAAGTCCGGACTGATTCCGGAACTCTATATGGCGCCTGTCGCATAGGTAGCTGTCCCGGGGTTTCAACTCGGTGGGTGGCCAGCGGAGTGTACCCAGGTAAATTGGAGAAGGTAGCCCCTTTAGCTACGATCAGCGCCTGTACCTGGGCACGCTCGTGAGGGCTTAGCCGCTCCCCCAGTTGAACTCCCCGGGAGGGCTCTACCGGTTCTTCCGGTTCTAGTAGATCAGGTAGTGGCAAGTTCTCCTGATCTTCTACGGCGGAGGCACAGATTGCCGTCACATCCTCTATCCGCTCATGGTAGGGTTTGAGCATGTTTACGTGAAGCATGCGTCTCTTCCCCACCCCTGAGCAGGGGCCGATCACATAGGTAGTGTCGCATCGCTGCTCCACTACCTGGTATGGGCCTTGCCAGATGGCCTGCAGCTTGTCTGTGTGGACAGGTTTTAAAATTAAAACCTTCTGTCCCACTTGAAAGCTGCGGTCCCTGGCTCCTCTATCGTACCATCGTCGCTGACGTTGCTGTGCCGCCTGGAGGTTGGTGTGCACAGCCTGAGTTAGCGCCTCCAGACGGTCTCTGAACTCCAGTACATATGATACGATAGGGGTTTCGCTAGCGGTACTCTCCCCCTCCCAGTGCTCCCTAATCAAGTTTAAGGGTCCCCGTACTCTTCTCCCAAACAATAGTTCAAATGGGGAGAACCCGGTCGATTGTTGGGGAATGTTACAAAAACCTTATTGAACTATGTGCCTTTAAATGTTATTTTCACCTGTCTGACTTATTTGCAGTCGTTGGTATGGTTCAGCACGAATCCTTTGTGTAAGCGTATGGGTGGCCGCCATTTCGGGACTTTGCACGTGTTCGCGGCCATCTTACGTACGACCAGCGGTGTTTGCCAGCAATCGTCTGGAACTAAAAACGGAGACGCACCCAGGCGAACACCGCTGAGACCTCCAGGATAGCATAACTTCGTGCTGGACCTACCGAGCGGCCCACCGTTCGGTAGGACGATTATTCTTCGCAGGGGGAGTACAGCGACCCCCAGGATACCTATGGATGGCAATGGGTTCGTGGAGTTTCACCGTACGAACGGAGACCGACCGCAAGGCCTAAACGTGTGGAACCATTTTCGGCCAGGAAGTCTGTGCGGTCGGTCAAAACTTTGAAAACCCATAACTCTCGAACCGTTCATCCGAACGGGTTGGTTTTCGGATATGTTGCTCCCCTGAACGAGATCTGTACAGCGGTGTAGGATTTAAAGGGGTACCCTCTGGTTTTGGGGTACATCCAGGACTTGGTTAAAAATATGTACTACATAATTATGTTAACTGTTTATCTGAGGGGAGGAGATGTGTGGGAGGTATCCAATATGTGATTGGTGATTTTATGCCTCCCCCTGGGAGTATCCTTTTTGTATGTAACCACAATAAAAAGCAGGCTGGTCAGCCCAGTCCTCAGTTCTTACTTGACCCTCAAATCGCAGCCTCGACTCGTTTTGTTGGGCAGAAAGGTATCCTAGCTATGCTATAGCTAGTGGGATTATTCTACACTTACAGGACTCTTATGGAATATTAGGGAAAGCGGCTCTCTCCTCTTCAGCAACTAGGAATCCAGACGACTAAGCGGTCCAGCTCTCAGCAAGCCTAAGAGTAACCGTAACAGGGAACCTCTCTATACGCAAAGAGCAGGTGAGGCAGGAACCTCTCCCAGTCTTTGTGGGTTTCCCCGAACGTCCGAAGCATCTGCTTCAGCATCCCATTGAATCGTTCACATAGTCCATTGGACTGGGGGTGGTAGGCTGAATTGACTATTGGCTTAATGCCACATACCTTCCACATATGTTGGGTGACCTCAGCAGTAAATTGGGTGCCCCGGTCGGATATTATTTCCTGGGGAAACCCTACCCGGGAAAATACTTTCATTAGAGCTTCCACCACGGTTTCAGCGTGAATGTTAGTGAGGGCCACCGCTTCGGGGTATCTGGTGGCGTAGTCCACCACGGTTAGAATGTACTTTTTACCAGAGGGACTGGGTTTTGGCAGGGGCCCTACTATGTCTACTGCTACCCTGCTGAAGGGTTCGGCAATAATGGGTAGGGGGCATAACTTGGCCTTGTGGCGATCCCCTCGTTTACCTACTCGCTGGCAGACGTCGCAGGAGGTGCAATATTGTCGCACATCCTGCGAGATTCCGGGCCAGAAAAACGCATGCGTTAGGCGGTATCGGGTACGGGTCATCCCTAGGTGTCCTGACAAGGGGATATCGTGAGCAATTCTGAGCAGCTCCTGCCTATACTTCCGTGGTACCACTAACTGTTTGTTAGTCAAGGTGACAGACCCCCCCACGTCCTTGGCCGTGACACGGTACAATAACCCTTTCTCCCACGTGTAATGCTCCCCCTCTAGCCCGGTCTGGTCAGCTTGTGCCCGGTCCCTATAGACTTGTAGAGTGGGATCGGTCTGTACTTCAGTGACAAAGGTAGTCGGGGTATCCCAGGATATGGGAGTCGGGTGGGGGTCATGGTCTCTTACCTGAGCCTCGGAGTGTATCGGTGTCGCCGTGGTGCGAGCCTGTTGCCGTGTGGTTACTGGATGGGCTTCCTGGTAGGGGGCCTGTGGAACAAAGGCAGAGGTCATCTGACCCAAATCATTCCCTAGCACAACATCTGCTGGTAAGTTCTGCATTAGCCCCACTTCTACTGTCCCCTCTCCCGCACCCCAGTTCAAATGTACTTTCGCCGTGGGTAGTCGGTATACAGCTCCCCCGGCTACCCGAACAGCCACAGATCCGCCGGTATGCGTGCCCTCCGAAACCAAATGGGGGGCTATCAGGGTTAAGGTAGCTCCCGAATCCCGCAGTCCCTGAACCTCGTTCCCCTCAAGTGTTACCAGCTGCCGGTGATGCTGCCGGTTATCGGTGGCTCGGACCGACATTACTTCGTGTAAGATACCCAGAGGTTCCTCTGCGTGCACACTCCACAAATCCTGAGTGGCTGGTTCCCTCTGGTAATGGTGAGCAGCCGCCCTGGGTGCGGGGTTTGGACGCCCCCTGATTCCAGGTGGGCCTGCCGCGATTCTGGGTGCCCCCATTGTTTACAGGAATGGCACTGGATGTTGGCCCGCCCGTTGTATCTGGAAGGTGGCGGTATCTGTCCTTGTGAGGGACGGAACGGAGCGGCGGTGGGCGCTAGAGGTGGTGTAGCGCTAGGTAGTCCTGGGGGTCGGGAGTAGCTTTTGGCTACAGGTCCCTGGTGCCTCCGGGCATCAAAGTGTTGATCGGCCAATCTAGCCGCTTCAGTTAGGGTGAGGGGTTTCCTGTCCCGCACCCATTCTTGAGTCTCCGGGGATAATCCATTAAAAAATTGCTCCAGCAACACCATTTGACGCAATTCCTCCATGGTGGTGGCGTTGCTGGCCTGTATCCACCCTTGGGAGGCTTGATCCAATTTGTGTGCCCATTCTGCGGGCGAATCTCGCTCTGGTTTGCGTAAGTGTCTGAACTTGCGCCGGTATGCCTCTGGGGTAATGGCATACCTCTCCAAGATTGCGCGCTTTACTTTTTCATAATCTTTGCTGTCCTCACTGGGCACAGCACGGTACGCTTCGGCTGCCCGACCTGCTAGTTTGCTTGCTAGCAGTTGCACCCATACTGACCGTTCTAGCTCATGCAGATCACACAGTCTTTCAAAGTCCTGCAAGTACCCATCTATCTCGTCCTTTTCCTCGCAAAAAGCCCTGAAGGCCTGGTACGGGATCTTGGGCTTTACCGGGTTGTAGAGGGACCCTGTGTTGGACTCGGTTCGAGTCAAGGTGTGTTGCGGGCTGTGTGCCATAACATATTCCTGCACATTTGCTATTACCATTGTCAACATGGCCTCCGATATAGGCTGCGGCAAAAATGCTAGCCTGGTCCTCATCTCTCTTTCATAGAGCGTTTCCTCCATAACTACTGGGGGTGTAGCGCTGCGGGCTTGGTCTCCCTCCATCAGCTCGGCAATTAGTGTAGCCTTGGTTTTGCTGCTGGCTACTTTCCCTCTGGCTTCCAGTAGTTCCTTTAAAGTCTGTCGTTTCAGTATGGTATAATCAATCTCCATACGAATTGCCTTTGCTTTCCTCGTTCGGTAGTTCCAGTTACACGAACTCCGTTTTTCGGCTGTAAGGTTCGGATCCCGTCGCTTGCCACCAATTGTAATGGAATGCAGTATATTAGTCCACGATATCCGTTGGTATCCTCAGGAAATCCACAGTCAGAACAGAAAGCACGGCAATATTCCCCATCCTCCCAATAACCGGACGAAACACAGTTTGGGAGTCAACTAACTCAGTTTATTCACAAGCTGGCATATTTAAGCAGTTCCCCATGCAAGGGGTTTCCACACAGATAATCCAGGGGATTTCTCCCAACATGCATTCTGACTTTCCCAATAGGCATCGCTGCACGAGAGGGATACTCCCACTAAAATGGACGATTAAGTGGATTATCCCCTCGTGCAGCAAAACCGACAATTGACTTTAAAATATATATTTTACCCAATATTCGGTACTTTGCGCTGGCGGAACGTTCGGCAGATAGCTGGGGTCGGAGCGCATACTTTGTGAGAATACCGCTCCGATCCCAGCTGAATTGACCGAACGCCGCACAGAATACATTCAAACATTGAGTTCGGTTTAAAAGTACCGAATCATTATGGGGAACATAATGTACCGAACGCGGAACTCCCGAACGCTCTGGAAGTCCAGCGGTGTTCGGATCATTGAGTAGCCGTTTTCAGTTCCAGGCTCTCGACGACCGAACACCGCTGCAGAGACAAAGGATCCAAGATGGCCGACCGCCGCATGGTCGGTAGTCGAACGGCGGCCACCTAGGAGAGCCCTTAATTACCGATTGCAACATTGTTGCAATCGGTTAATTGGTGCCACACGACTTGTGAATGTGTGGTCTACCTGGGGAGCCCGCATTCGTACGGCGAACGGCCGGGATAGCCGTGTTTCGTCGAACTAATGCTTTGTATGCTGTCAGCGTACGGCTGCCAGTATGCGAACGGCCATAACACAGCACTTATACAGGTAAGGACTTACAGTATACATTCAGCCTATGGACAACCTACAATACATATAGTTCAGAAGTGGCTAGGTTTGCCACAGCTTACGTGTCATGCTTCTGACTTGCCAAATTATAGGCTTTATTACCTCAATGTATTTAAACATTCCATATATTTTTGTGTATTGAGAGTTTTCAGTCATAAACTTGTTATTTTATTTTTTACACCTAGATGAGGCAGGCATAGAATTCAGTCAGATAAAGACGAGCCATAATATTTACCATCTAGCAGTAAAACCCAGCAGTAAATAGCGCCTAACAAGTCCTTTTATTCACCGTGGGAGACACTAAAACTCTCTGCAGTCACTAATTACTAATAATTAAATGTTACATTTTGTAATATGGAAACAGCTGGGAGACAGTAACAGTTAGCGACAGCCACTTTATTGAATAGTAACTTGCCGGTAACAGCTAGCACCAACCATAGAAATGAGTCCTCTGTGTTTTCATTTTTCTGTCAGTGTAACTACATATGGAAGTTCTTAGTTTTCCTTTTACCTTTTAACTTTCCGAGACTCTCGAAAGTGAGAATTTAAAGTGAAATTCAAATTCAAGGCATAGCTGAATTTTTCACGTTTGGCTATATTGGCCTTAAATTTGAAATTCACTTTGAATTCATCTAGAATTCTCAGAATTCTGTCCGGGTTATTTACTAAAAGTGAGAGTAGTCAGGAATTCTAAGTGAATTCAAGGTGATTTGAAAATAGTCAAACCGAAAACTGAATTCTTCGAATTTGTCTGTTTTGCCCGAAATGTTGAATTGTCTCGACAGTTCACACTTTAGTATATATTCCTGTCCGCTTATCTCTTTTTATACAATTATGTAACAATGTATTATTACTCACTCACCTGTTGGCGTGTTTCTTTCCTCTAACTCACACCTTCAACTGAACATTATTTTTTCCAGGTAAGTAAGCAAGGAGAAAGTTGCAAAACCTTGTTTAAGTTAAAAGAATAAAATGCCTTTCTCCAGTAATATTCTAATCTTAATCCTTTTAATGCTCGAGGTCTGTATGGGACATTACTCAAGGTCCTGGCATGTGCTTCTAAAGCAGACTGTTTTGCAAGCTTGCACGACTTTAACTAATGACGTGTTTTCCGAACTCTAATACTAGGTAACATTAAGTCCCCATATCCGATTTACAGCACAGTGTATATTTTTTAAAAGCACTAAACAATCTTTCTGTATATCAATGCTTACAAAACCTATATTTAAATCCGTCCCGTGGCTAAAGAGAAGAATTTTTGGGCCGTATACCCCATAATTTAGCATTTGACCTCAACTACGGAGATGTGAAGACTATTTTCCACAAAAAAAAAAAAAAGAGCTGACTTGGAAAAGGGAAGATGCTGTAATGTTTAGTGTATAGACGAAAATATTTTTTTTTACACTCCAGGCTTTTATACAGAGAATGCTACGTTGCTTTCAAAGTACCTGCATTTTCTGCAAACACCTAGGCTTTTCAGCTTCTGCAGTGAGGTCTACCCACACTCAACCAATTAGTACACATATGACTTTTATTGAAACAAGGAGGTTATCTCACGAATTGTTGCACTCCAGTGCATTATGGGCACAGCAAGGATTTCTGGGAGTTATAGTGCAACTGTCAACGTGGTACTATAAAGAGAGAGAGATAACTAATGCCCATGAAGTGTGCGTGAAATCGTCTTTTACTGTACCACCCGCTCTAAAACAACAGAAATAATGCACTTGGTTTTAGATAGTTAGATAAATACCCATCATTCCTATTTTCTATGTTTTTTTGGAGTCCTGACAAGATTCTTTGAACTGTTCACCCCCAGGGCCAGATTCAAAGAACTTAGGAATGTGCTGCCCTTAATGCTTATTTATGACAAATGCATCAAATTTTATTTAGAAATTATTTCACTTTTATGATATTATCCCCAAAATACAAGTACGATTTCAGTACCTGCTATTAGTAAATGAGGGAGGTATAGGCACACGTAGGGCAAGGCTGGAGACTGAGGGGGTGCAACCAATAGATAGCACATGGAACATGCACCACAAAACACGCAATAACATGGATTGGGCGTTTGAGTAATGACTAATTACCGTTCCATTCACCCAGTTGGTATCTCCCACTTCTGCCAGCACTACATATAATTAAGGCCGTTTCCATTTGTAGCAGTGAATAGGGTGGCCACCAATCATAAGAAAACTGCAGTAATAATTTTTTTTTAAAATTTAAGTCACAAACAGGTGCCCCCCCTCTGCAGTGTGCATGCAAGCAGATGCTTTGTCTGCCTCTTCAGATATCCGGCCCTGTCTACCCCTTCTCACCAGTGTCCCATTAAACGTGACCACAGGAAAGCATAAATTTGAGTAGATTCTCTAGAAGCAGTTTAAGCCGTATATTTTGCAGTTTTCATGTCTCCCTCCCAGTCTCCCATGTTAATGTAGGACTCGCAGATATCGAGGTGCCTTGAGGACAGCGCCAGCCTTAAACCCAGTATGGCCTTCTCCTATTTGTCTGCTTAAAATAGGTGATTTCGAGCAACCTTAAAGATTTTAAACGGTATCTTTTGTATGTGTGTGCTGCTCCGTCAACATGTAAACGGACAGGCAGAGAATCTGGGGTAATATAGAACAGGTAGAGAGGTTGCACACAAAAAAGGCGGCACCCACAAGGTTACCACTTCCTAACCACAGGAGAATTAACAGTGTGGACAGGGGGCAATGCCCCTCTCCTTCCCCTAGCCGCCAGCAGGCAGGGTCATACATCTGTTTCCAGGCATGCCTAATAAACGATGTATAATGATCATCTAATCCAGGAGTGTCCCAAAGATAGACCTTTGTTTGTAGACCTACACTCCCATGATCATTTGCATGCATTTAGTATGCCTTTAGTATAGCAAAGCATTATGGGAGTTGCGTTTTTTTTTTTTTTTTTTAAATCTGGGGATCTACCTTTTGGGCACCACTGATGTAATCAATACCATTTATCAAACTGTGGGTTTCTGTGTTTCCAATGAAATATCACAACTATTGATATTGCCACCACAGATCTTTATTACTGGATAAATCACTCAGTCAAGAGACATTTTAATGCTAATAACCCCCTGTTTGTTTTGTAATACAAATGTCTCCATTTTAAAGGTAAACAGCTCATGCCCATTAAAGTACCAATTAGTCCCAATCTCTCTTTGTGTATGTGGGAGTGAGTTTTCTGTAGCCACAGGCTATGAATAATGCCATATGCATATTACCAGGTACTGCTACTGGGCTAGTCCATTATTTACAGAAAATCCCTCCTGCGTTTATCTACATCATTATACCTGGCCAAATAGCGCCCCTCAGGACATCTAAGTAATCCATGTTAAGCCCTCTGAACTAATCAGGCTACCTGAAGCCACATTGAAAAGCCTAGGATGCCCATATTGCATAAGAACGCTAAGGATTGCTCTTTATATTCAGTACAAAGCTGGCTGTTAAGAATGCAAATTGTATTGTTTCAAACAATGAATTAAGTTTTAAAATAGACTTAAAGGGAAACTCCAGTAGAGAGAGACTCCCGACCAACAGCGGACGGAATGGATTGATGAGTGGAGGTCTTCGATTGCCAGACTTGAGCAAGAGACCTTCCCTAGGACCAATGCAAGTGTGAGCGTTTTTTCTGGAGTTAATACTTCTGTTAGTAAGGAGTTGTAATTTGAGATATTTACAAAAAAATGTTCTCGGTAAATTCTCAGTAAAACTGTAATTCTCAGTAAAACAGACCTTCACGGTAGGGTTAGGAAGTGATTGAAAATTGAAGATACACGTTAACTGGAAGGCTGATGACATACCCCAAAAACACAAAGCAATACTATGTAAGGATGGCATGTTTTAGCCAGCCCAATTATAGTAAATAATATTATATAGGATCAAATATTATATATTGATTTTATCATAATTACCGAACAAATATTCTTTTGAGCTATGTAAATGAAAAGCTTATTAAAACACCACAGAGTACACTTCTCATATTCATTAGTGTTTACAAAGTTATATTATGTTTATACATTGCATTGTGTTTATTCCATTATATTTTTGGCAGGGTGTCGTGGGAAACTTAGCTTACAACATCTGGAGTGACAAACAGTAGCTAGCACTGGATCTAGAGTTTACACGACATTTGCATTTATTGTCTTATCTAAACATGTAAATGCGCTCACTCGCTAACAACATGGTACAATATAGACTGGTAATTAATTAGAGGTAATTAACAGGGTAAAACTAACCCCTTATTTTTAATGCTTCATATAGATAATGTATTCCATTTTAAAAAAAATTAAAAAGAAAGGAAGGTAAAATATACCATATTTACTTGAATCTATTGCACACCTTTTCTGAAAAATAAAGTTTCCGAAATTTGAATGCGGATTAGATTCGATGGCGCATTACATTTACGGGAAAAATGTTTTGTCTTATTCACAAAGGCGAATTCACACAGGTGAATTAAAACTGGTGAATTCACACAGGCGAATTTGGTTCCTGAAAGAGGGCTTATTGGGACATTATATGCACACAGACCACTTTAGCTCATTGAAGTGGTCTGGGTGCAATGTCCCATGTCCCTTAGCCCTGCAGTGGTAATTATTGCAGTTTCTGGGTTAACTCCACCTCTAGTGGTTGTCTACCAGAGAGCCACTAGAGGGACTTCCGGTTGCTTAGACGATTTTTGCGTTGGCGGGAGGCACTGTAGGAACCCATTGAGCCAGGAAAATAGTTTGTTTTCCTGGCACTATAGAATCCTTTTAAGAAAGAATAGACTTAACATATAAAACTAAAATTGAAATACCTTACAATGTTACTGTTGTATATGGCAACAAACATTTTCCTTTTAGCACAATGTTGTATATTAATATCTCCTTGTATAAATGCACATTACATTCGCCAGCAATTTTATTTTTTCAGGTTTCAAAAATTGATGTGCGCAGTAAATTCAATGGCACATTAGATTCAAGTAAATACACTACTTGCAAGGCCTTGAAGTTGCACAACTTAGAGAAGCTGACTGCAGCTTCAGGCAGGCTTTGGGCACACCAGGAAGTGGCTCCACCAATCAGGAGCCTTTCATTCTGGTGAAGTTTGATGAATTCTATAAACTCCTGTCCATCATGGATTTCTGATAAGTAGTTTATACCCCAGTTTTTACACCAGCATAAGCACACCACAAACACAACTTGGGGATAATGTTCTAAACATATTCTGGGAGATAGAATTCTGGCAACCTGATTGTTACTATAATGGACTTTTTATTTTAGCTGCAGTGATTTTTACAAATTGCTGCAATTATAAACCAGTCTCAGAACTATGCTTAGACTGACATTTTACAGAAAAAAATATTCATCTGTCGAGCCAAACTTAAGATATTATGAATTTCGAAGTTTACCACTGCCGAGGGGAAGTGTAATAGGAGGGGAAATAGTGATATATATATTCATGCAGAGGTCAAATGTAAAACTAATATTCAGTTTAGGCCACAATTTGACTGCCTGTAGCTTTTCCATCGAGTAACTCAACCCCGTTTATCTATTTAATGGAGGCACCAAAAGTTATCCTTCATAACATTTGGTATTTCATTGGTCTCGTGCCAGCTTTGTTTTTTTTTTTTAATCTTTGTTTCTCTTCAAAGGGATGTCCTTCCCCAGCTGTTCCAATAAAAAATTGGCTTTCGTAACCCTCTAAACCCTGTCCGTGAAGCCGGGCCTTGCTGTGTGACCTATATCTGTTGGAATGATAGGTGTTTAGAACAGCTGAGAGCCACAGCTGTGAATTCACAATAGAGCGCAAAGAATTCTGGGAAATATTGACAATTAGATGTCACTCTTTTGTACATTTGCAGCAATGAGATTTAGAAAAAGTTAAACAAACAGCGAATTCCTCTTGCATGTGGCCTGGCAACTCGAGACTCCAGAAAATATGTATTTATAAAATCAGTACGCATATAAAACTTAGATACGCCACCGTAACTAGTGCAGGCGCATACCTTACAATGTGGGTTCTGTTCTATGGGGTAGTTGTTAAATACTAACATTATTTATAAAGAGCAGAGCCTTGAAAATTGCCTTTTGACCCCCAAGCTATGTGCCAAGCACCCACAGCTGCTTTTTGTATATAAGGAATGGGATAGTTGGGGCATTTTTTAAATATCTGCCAATGGTGTAGACTTCACAGCTACCGCTGCTGCCTTTTTAACAATGTTATTTGGCATTTCGCACATCTCATATTGTTAGGGTAAAAGACTAATGCTAACATTCTCCCAGTCGACTGTGTGTGTCTGTTCATTCACTACTGTTTGGCCCCCCTTAACCTGTTGTGGGTTTGTACACATACTCCGTATCATTCACTGCTGTTTGGCCCTCCTTATCCTATTGTAGGTTTGTACACATACTCCGTACGTCTGCTTTATTGTGTCGTCATCGTGCTGCTCTTGTCATTTGTCCCAGTTTTTAAAACCTGGCCTTATTTCTAAAACTGTCCAGTCACCAAGAAAAAAAAAAATCACAAAATTTGTTTTAGTTTGTTGTATTTAATCCCATGTTGACTTCTCTGAGCAGTACTGTTTAAACGTTAAATTTTGCTCTGCTGCTCTGCCGGTCCATACACGTGCAGTGCAAAAGTTTGCTGTCATTGTAACAGAGTATAAAAGCGTATCCATTGACTGCACTCCAAGAGTTTAACTCAAATTTATTTGGTGTTTTTCTATTTTTTTCTAATTGGTAATGTATTTTATTCACTATGATAAATCAGGCCGTGTCAAGTTCACCCAAGTTTTGTTCCAAGATGCAGACATTCATGTGGATTCAGTTCAAAGGGTTACTCCAACCACCATGAGCACTTCTGCTTTTAGAAGTGTTCATTGTGTTGGGTGTCAGTGTTTGCGGTATTTCTGCGTGATAAATTGCACATACAGGGATAGCTGCACTTTTGTGCCGGAGGTTAGTTGCACTCCCTGCACACGTGACTTTGGTAGCCCTGCCAAATGTCAATTCTGTGCAAAAATACGGCCGTCTTCGTGCACACTGACAATCGGCATGATTAGTTTCTCCCTTGCTGATAGACCCTGCAAAGAGAAGGATTTGTCTCCTCTCCCTCCCACCTTCATTGAGTTCAGCCCTCTTCACCTCCATGTATTATTAACAGTGATCATTTATTTTTTTTAAATTGAAATTCCCTCCGTATCTCCTTCCCCACTCCTCCCCTCACTGGGTCAGAGCGTGTGCATGCACTCTGGGCCAGCGAAAATGTCCAATCAAAGGTTTCTCTAAAAGAAGCCTTTGATTGGATCGTGCAAGGCCCTTGATAACATTGGATGGAGGTGAGGGGAGCTTTACCCATTTTAAATAGAAAATCTAAATTAAAGGGGAATAGGGGCCCTTTGGCCCATACATTAAAGGACCACTCTAGGCACCCAGACCACTTCAGCTTAATGAAGTAGTCTGGGTGCCAGGTCCTTCTAGGGTTAACTAATTGTTTTATAAACATAGCAGTTTCAGAGAAACTGCTATCTTTATCAATTAGTTAAGCCTTCCCCTATTTCCTCTAGTGGCTGTCTCACTGACAGCCGCTAGAGGAGCTTGCGTGATTCTCACTGTGAAAATCACAGTGAGAGCACGCAAGCGTCCATAGGAAAGCATTATGAATGCTTTCCTATGTGACCGGCTGAATGCGCGCGCAGCTCTTGCCGCGCGTGCGCATTCAGCCGACGGGGAGGATCGGAGGAGGAGAGCAGGAGGAGAGCTCTCCGCCCAGCGCTGGAAAAAGGTAAGATTTAACCCCTTTCCCCTTTCCAGAGCCGGGCGGGAGGGGCTCCCTGAGGGTGGGGGCACCCTCAGGGCACTCTAGTGCCAGGAAAACGAGTATGCTTTCCTGGCACTAGAGTGGTCCTTTAATGGGTGAGGCTAAAATGTTTGTACATCTGATTAATAGAATCCCACATTCTAGAAGCAGAGAATTAGCACACTTAGCTCTGATCAGCTCTAACAAGAGGTTACATTGACCAGCGGATATTTCTCAAAGCTTCCTGTTGTAAAGTCACCTTGTCTCGGACAAGGTGCTCTCTAACAGTACCTCGCCCCAGTTAAGCTCTTTCACGTGAAAATCAATCCTTCTCATCATTGCTGGACAGGTTGTGTAGACACAAACTCTATTTGACCACATGGTGGAAGTGTCTAAAATGTAATGAATTTTGCAACCAAATTGCTATCTGGTTTTCCATGGCTTTGGATAAACCGATCACTCCAGATCCGTGGATGTGTTTGCATTTTTGACCTAGTAAAGGCCTCACTAATGTGTAGAACATGCTGCTAGCGAGTCCATTGTCGGTGCAACAATCACGTGCTAGGTGTCGAAAACAACCCACCCTTCCCCACAAACAGAAGTTAAACAGATGATTGCCAAAGTGACTGATATGGATAGACCTAGACTTATCTTACAGTAAACTCTTTCTGTTTTCACAGCTTCTCTCGTTTCATTTCTTCGGAATTCTTCAGAATTAATATATATATATATATATATATATATATAACACAGCAAACTGCAGATTCATATTGCTGACACTCCCATAATGCTTTGTGATAGTATTCAAATCGCACAGTGTCGCCTGTATTCTCTTAACTACAGCTTATTCACAGTTCTGACAGCCAAGCTCGATTGGGTCATTGTTCAGCTTATTGTTTTGATCTATCACACCTTCTCTTTGAGGATCTAGCAGTCTGGTTCCTTGGTTTTACAATGTACTTCTTTTTTTTATTTTTTATTTTTTTTACTGAAAATGGTTTAATTAAAGAGCAAGGTTTTTCTGAAAATGTAATAAATAACTGAACATAAATGCTGACAATATAATAAATCACATATTACACAGCAGACAGTGTAGCCCTAAAGAGCTATTCTCTTTTTTTTTCGGACAGGTTTTACGTTTAAGAGATTCTATATTATACACACATGTAATCCCATGACACACAGTCCGACACACAGATAATCTTTATACTGTATGTGCATTAACCTATTGCTATAATACCTCTTTTCCTGCCATTGATACTCCCTAGTGTATCCCTCACTAGCACTGTCAGCTGTCTCCAATGTATAGCCATGTATAGCCCCTGAATTCCTGCCCTCCCTCCGGGTTACTATTACATATGTCTATTTAGCACAAAGCACAGATGAAAGGACGGCTTTGGGTGGAATGCAAAGATCATCATATATATCCAAAAATAATTTGCAAAAGCTATACTAACTATTCCAGTGACTGATGGGCCGACAGATGAATAGAGAGCT
Source organism: Pelobates fuscus (assembly GCF_036172605.1). Taxonomy (NCBI): domain Eukaryota; kingdom Metazoa; phylum Chordata; class Amphibia; order Anura; family Pelobatidae; genus Pelobates; species Pelobates fuscus. Next base: position 377,091,288 of record NC_086319.1, on the reverse strand, counting down.
ACATTTCAGTACTGGATCTTGTTCAGTATTTAATGTACAAGACATGATAACAGAAATGAAGGGCCCAGACTTACACCTCGGGCACCTGTTAATGCAGAATTCCGAGGTGCCAGAACCATCCCTAAACATCCAGTGCTAGTTGGTTTAATTCAGATTTTGAAGGATGTTCAAGAGAGCATAGACTGCCCTACGCCTTCAGTGATGTGCCCCGTTTTTCATACCTGCAATAAATGATGGGTGCTTGATGGTGTTCCTGTATTAGTACAATATTAGTATTCGTGTGTTGGTGTTCAATGTGTGCAATGTTAGTAAGAGTGTTTGTCTTAATTGTTCTTGTGTGTATATGAGTGTTTCTGTGTTCGCAATGTATGCGTGTATATGAGTGTTCTTGTGTGTATAATGTGAATGTGTGTGTATTCAGTGTTCCTGTGTGTGCAATGTGAGTATGGGTGTTCCTGTACCTGTACTGTATATGTGTATATGAGTGTTCCTGTGTGCACAATGTGAGTATGGGTGTTCCTGTGCGTGCAATGTATGTGTGTACTGTATATCAGTGTTCCTGTGCGTGCAATGTATGTGTGTATGTCAGTGTTCCTGTGTGTGCAATGTGAATATATGGGTATATGACTGTTCACGCGTGTGCAATGTAGTGAGTCCTCATAATTGATTTAAAATGCAATACCAAAGAATTACGGCCAGCCAAACGAACACTCCAAATTCCATAACCAGTACAGCACACGCTCCATATGTTTGTAGAGCTCCGTTTCCATGATGCCCAACCAGGCTAATAGGTTGACTGAGCATCATGGGAGTTGTCCATCACAAACAATTTTAACAGCCTCCAATTATCACTCCCATTACTCCTCAATCATCTGTCCCTAGTTCTCCTGTATGTTGGGTATGTTGGGAAAAGTTGGGAAAATTCCGCGTACCAATAGTTACATAGTTACATAGTTACATAGTTAGATAGCTGAAAAGAGACTTGCGTCCATCAAGTTCAGCCTTCCTCACACCTGTTTTTTGCTGTTGATCCAAAAGAGAAAAAAAAAAAAAAAACAAACCCCAGTTTGAAGCACAATTTTGCAACAAGCTAGGACAAAAAATTCCTTATTGACCCCAGAATGGCAGTCAGATTTATCCTTGAATCAAGCAGTTATTACCCTACATTGAAAGATTATATCCTTGAATATTCTGTCTTTGCAAGTATGCATCTAGTAGCTGTTTGAACATCTGTATGGACTCTGATAAAACCACTTCTTCAGGCAGAGAATTCCACATCCTGATTGTTCTTACAGTAAAAAAACCTTTCCTTTGCCTTAGACGAAATCTTCTTTCTTCCAGTCTAAACGCATGGCCTCGTGTCCTATGTAAAGTCCGGTTTGTGAATAGATTTCCACACAATGGTTTGTATTGGCCCCGAATATATTTGTATAATGTTATCATATCCCCTCTCAGGCGACGTTTTTCTAAACTAAATAGGTTTAAATTTGTTAACCTTTCTTCATAGCTGATATGTTCCATTCCTTTTATTAATTTTGTAGCCCGCCTCTGCACTTTTTCTAGTGCCATGATATCCTTCTTTAGAACAGGTGCCCAAAATTGCACAGCATATTCAATATGTGGTCTTATCAGTGATTTATAGAGAGGCAAAATGATATTCTCGTCCCGAGAATGAATGCCCTTTTTCATGCATGACAATACCTTACTGGCCTTGGCCACTGCTGATTGACATTGCACATTGTTGCATAGTTTGTTGTCTATAACAATTCCCAAGTCCTTTTCGTGTGTTGTTATCCCTAATTCGCTTCCATTAAGGGTATACGTTGCTTGTGTATTCTTTACGCCGAAGTGCATAACTTTGCATTTTTCAACATTAAATTTCATCTGCCATTTGAGTGCCCAGTCCTCCAGTCTATCTAAATCCTTCTGCAGCAAAGTAATATCTTGCTCACATTGTATTATTTTACAAAGTTTTGTGTCATCTGCAAACACTGAAACATGACTTTCAATGCTGTCTTCAAGATCATTTATAAAAATGTTAAATAGAAGGGGTCCCAGAACAGACCCCTGAGGGACACCACTTGCCACCTCTGTCCAGCTTGAAAATTTACCATTAACGACAACTCTTTGTATTCTGTTTTTAAGCCAATGTTCTACCCAAGAACAAGCATTTTCATCGAGACCGATTTCCTTGAGTTTGAACACTAATCTTTTGTGTGGAACTGTATCAAATGCCTTGGCAAAATCCAAATAGATCACATCCACTGCAACACCCTGATCTATACTTCTACTTACTTCTTCGTAGAACGCAATCAAGTTAGTTTGACATGACCTGTGCTTCATAAAACCGTGCTGATTTTTGCTGATAACCATATTCTTCTCAAGGAATTCTTGAATATTATCCCTTAATAACCTTTCAAATATTTTACCAGCCACAGAAGTTAAGCTCACAGGTCTATAATTTCCAGGCAAGGATTTTGAACCCTTTTTGAATATAGGAACCACATCTGCCTTCCTCCAATCCTCCGGAACACTTCCTGAAAGAAAAGAATCTTGAAAGATTAAAAACAGAGGTTCACTTATTTCTACACTTAGTTCCTTAACTACACGTGGATGGATACCGTCAGGCCCTGGAGCTTTGTTTATATTAACTTTCTTTAGTTGCTGCAGCACATTGTCTTGAGTTAACCAATTACAATTATTCTGCAAGTTTTTAGTAGCAATCATTTGCACATCTATTGCCATGGGTTCTTCTTTAATATATACGGAGGAGAAATAGTTATTTAGAATTCCTGCCTTTTCTTGGTCTTCATTAACTAACACCCCCGTTTCAGTTTTAAGTGTACCTATACTTTCATTTTTGGGTTTTTTGGAATTTATGTACTTAAAAAATGCTTTGGGGTTGGTTTTGCTCTCTTTAGCTATCATTTTTTCATTTTGAAGTTTAGCAAGTTTAATTGCCTTTTTGCACGCATTATTTGCTTTCTTATATCTTTTATAAGATGCATCTGATTTGTCTGATTTAAATGCTTTAAATGCCCTTTTCTTATTTTTAATCTCTTGTTTTACTTCTCTACTAAGCCACATTGGTTTTAATTTGCATGTCATTACCATATGATTCTAAAATCAATTAACTTGTGCTGTTAAATTTACTACACTGAGAAAAATATATATGGTTTCTTATAAGCTTAGAAACAAAGATTTTGAGGATTGGCAGAAGTCAATTAGCCCACCTAATGTGCATCATTCCTAAAAATGTTTGAAATTTTATACTTTTATTTCTACCATTTCTGTTGGATAAATTAGCTGCAAAATCCTCGTGTGAACAGTTTATGACTTTATTTACCTCTGTCCAAGCTGACAGGGTTTTTCCGCTAAAGTGAGATTTCTAGGTGGATTCAAAGTTGATTTCAAATTCAAGGCCAAAATGGTCAAACCGGAAACATTCTCCAAGTCAGCTTCGTGTTTTCAGTGTGATTACTCTGGCCTTAAACTTGAAATTCACCTTGAATTAACGTTAAATTCTCAATTTAGTAAACAACCCTGTCAGTGTGTGTCTTGAAACGGTAGTTTCCCTGTGTAGAAAGAAATCGTCACTTGCTTTGCTTGTACTTAGTTGTTTCCCTTAGGATATTTCCGAGTCACAGGTAAGTGTTGTAAAGAACGGGATTTTCAGTCTGGTAGTGAACTTCCAGAACAAGATATTGGTGAGAAAACCTCGGTATAGGGTGTATCCATAAAAGCACATTACCGGGGACCAGGTATCGAAGATCCATGAAAAGAATTGGCCAATCAGTTTGAAGGCATCCCTACCCATCTTCTCACAGCAATAGCAAATCAATAGTTTAATAACTCTGACAACTTACAAATACAAGCCCCATCAGAGGGCTTGGCTTCATTAATTACCTCTTGTAAAATATAACCAATATTTAACTGTTTAAGAAAAAAAAAGTCTCAATCGGTAAAAGGAAAAGAAAAAAGAAAAATAACTAAATGCAAATACACCAGTATCGGTTTTCTAGTGACGGTGTGAATTGTGTTCTAAATAGAACACACAATAAGGATGGGGCGAGCCGGAGGGGAGAATAATCAACACGTATTCTCAAAAACATCTATAAAAGAAGAGTCAAATTCCTCTTAACTCCTTAAGGACACTTGACATGTGTGACATGTCATGATTCCCTTTTATTCCAGAAGTTTGGTCCTTAAGGGGTTAAAGGAAAACTGTAGGCACCCAGACCACTTCAGCTAATTGTCGTGGTCTGGGTGCTGTGACCCTTTTGCACTTAGTCCAGCAAAAACAGAATACCCTGCACTCAGGTTTGTTCTAATCCTTACTAAGTGAAATATGTAGAAGCTATGAAAGGTCCTCTACATACTTCATATCTAGCTAGAGATGAAATTTCAGTAACAGTGTGTAATTATTGCAGTTGGAAAATTCACAGTATTTAGCTGGAGATTAAATTTCAGCATCTACTTAGTACAGCGGTTCTCTTTAACTCTGTGGCTTTTTGTTTTAAATGTAATAACTTGCTGTAGTTTTGGGGAATTTCTTTGTCCCAAGAAGCAGGAAGCCAGAGACACACATACACACGAAAAAAAACGACAAACAAAAAAACGAAAAAAAAAAGGGGTGGGGGGGAACTGTTATCACAGAATTAACAGAGCACAGATAAAAAAAAAAAAAAACCCGAGAATTATGTGCACAATTAGAAAACGTATTAACAAATTACAATTTGATTTATAAGGTAATAGTAGCACTGCATGAAAAAAAACCGACTTAATTAATGGTTACTAACATCTAGTTTGTTACTATAATTTAGTAACAAGCCGGGGCGGGGCCTGGTGTCCGAGCCGGCTGGACGTGTTTCTCCAAGGCTCCTGCTAAACCAAGCTAAAAACAAGCTATTTCTAATAGAAAACGCTGCCAAACAAGACCCTGAACGACATACAGACCACGGAACAAGCCGGGAGCACACAGTTTAGTCTGGACCGGACCCAAATCCAAAGCAACAACTGTACTCTGCTCAGAGGCCTACCTGGGCAGGCACGGACCGCGGCGAGAGGCGGCCGATCTCCCGAGGGGGTGCCTTGCTCGAGGTGCTTCACTTCAGGAGCCCTGTTCCCCCCCCCCCTTTGGGCCGGCGGGGGTTATCCCGGCCCCCACTGGGAACCTACACTTACCTTCCATCTGGAAAGCGAACGAAACTCTGAAAGCCGTGTGGCGAAGACAAGATGGCCACAGCAGCGGACACCCTGGAGATACGGCAGTGGAGAGAAGCGTTTAATGCCAAGTTTGAGGCAATCTGCCAGAAGTTCTGGCATCGCCTCGGCAAGCAACCACAGCCATCTACCACTCACGCCACAAAGCTGACACAGCAGGAACCCAAGCAGGGCGATCCAAGCGCCCAAAAGCCTCCTCACAAAGCTCCCTATCTGCCAGGACCGAGAGCCACTCGCAGCGCTGCCCCGACCCAGCAACAACGGGCATGGAGACACAAGCACAGACAACGTACTGCACCACTCCGAGCCTCTGCCCGCTCTGGGGGAATAAAGAACCCGACCACCAGGAGCACCCGAATCAGCAGACCCACAGAGGAGACCTCACTGTGGGCCAAGGGGCGGAAGAAACTCTCAACCAAGCACGACACTTTGCACCCGACGTACCCTACCCACATGATGCCAGCATACTTACTCCGGCACGAGACCGTGATGGGTAAGCAGAACCCAAGTGAACTCTCAACGTACACCCTGCACCTGCCGACTAGTGGGGTAGGCTGACCACGCTCCCCTCGCTGCAAATGGGTCCACATGCTGAACCAGAGACTAACAGACGCCATTTGCCATGTAAAACGTGCTCGCATCCATATACCATAAGTCTGCTCCCTATTCGTGATAGGGGAACCCAGTGGCAACAAAGCCCTGTACGACTCTATAATAATCTCTTACATTAAGCCTGGTTGTTTACTTTAGCTGCCTCTAGTTTAAGCTGCTTCCAGTTTGCATGTTTCTATGACCTTACTAGTAATGTATTCGGCCTAATGTGATTAAGCTTGTTTTCTTAAAAAAAGGTCCTCTACATACTTCATATCTAGCTAGAGATGAAATTTCAGTAACAGTGTGTAATTATTGCAGTTGGATAATTCACAGTATTTAGCTGGAGATTAAATTTCAGCATCTTTTTAGTACAGCGGTTCTCTTTAACTCTGTGGCTTACTGTTTTAAATGTAATAACTTGCTGTAGTTTTGGGGAATTTCTTTGTCCCAAGAAGCAGGAAGCCAGAGACACACATACACACGAAAACAACGACAAACAAAAAAACAAAAAAACAAAAAAAAGGGGTGGGGGGGGGGGGGGGGGAGGAACTGTTTTTACAGAATTAACAGAGCACAGATAAAAAAAAAAAAAAAACGAGAATTATGTGCACAATTAGAAAACTTATTAACAAATTACAATTTGATTTATAAGGTAATAGTAGCACTGCATGAAAAAAAAACGACTTAATTAATGGTTACTAACATCTAGTTTGTTACTATAATTTAGTAACAAGCCTTGTTTCTTACACAGTCAGGTAGAGGACATTGAAAAATGTTTAATAGAAGAACTCTCTGAAGTATCTTCCACATTGCTTCAAATTCTACAACAGTCCCCGCAGTAGAGATTAGCCAAAGTGAGCAGGTATGGGAAAACACATTTAGCCCTCTTCACAGACATAAGATAATGTGATAACGTGACACATAAATATCATTCCAAATACAGAAACCAGGACCCAACTAGATAAGAGAGAGGCACACTGACTCCTATCTCCACGTGTCGTATCCAAAGCTTTGAAATCCCAATTGTATTTAAAGACAATTACATAATATGTACCATACAGGCACATTTTTCAGTGCACTCGTGGATTTTCACATGACCCTATCCTCCCTTACGTCTGTCTATACGGTATTCATGTCCCTTAGAATGTGTAGTCCTATCCATAAAATCCCCAACTCACTCCTGTGAAGTGCGGTTTGTGTATTGTGTTATGTATACTGTCTTCTTTAAGACACCTTAGGATTTATTTACTAAACTCTGAGAATTCTTATTCAAATTCTTATTCAAGAGGACATAGTCTTAAATTAGAGGGGCAAAGGTTTAAAAATAATATCAGGAAGTATTACTTTACTGAGAGGGTAGTGGATGCATGGAATAGCCTTCCAGCTGAAGTGGTAGAGGTTAACACAGTAAAGGAGTTTAAGCATGCGTGGGATAGGCATAAGGCTATCCTAACTATAAGATAAGGCCAGAGACTAATGAAAGTATTTAGAAAATTGGGCAGACTAGATGGGCGAATGGTTCTTATCTGCCGTCACATTCTATGTTTCTTTGTCAGATTTTTCAAATGACAATGTAAACATTTATACAGCATGTGACACAAAGATCCCCTTTCTCCAAACCCCCTCCAGCATGTATTTGTAGGTGATGAATTAAATTTGTATAATCTGGAGGGAGTAAGGAACCAACATTATAAAATGTTATAATGGGACTCTATATGTGCCACACACTGTGTAATACCCCTCAATGCATTCACAAAGTTAATCCATTCTGTGATGTTAAATGTTTTACCCAGTTTTCCCTCCCATTTTATCATTGAATTGTTATCAAATTTTAAACTGAGAATTCTAAAGAACTGTCAAGGGAATTCATCTAGTCTGCCCAATTTTCTCAATATTTGCATTAATCTCTTATAGTTAGGATAGCCTTATGCCTATCCCACGCATGCTTAAACTCCTCTACTGTGTTAACCTCTACCACTTCAGCTGGAAGGCTATTCCATGCATCCACTACCCTCTCAGTAAAGTAATACTTCCTGATATTATTTTTGAACCTTTGTCCCTCTAATTTAAGACTATGTCCTCTTGTTGTGGTAGTTTTTCTTCTTTTAAATATACTCACCTCCTTTACTGTGTTGATTCTCTTTATATATTGGGTTATTTTATATTAAAATATGTATTTCCCCAGTCAGTTTTCCAAAATTCCTCTGTTTATTAAATAAATTCCTAAAATACTATGTGCAATCTCTAAGAGTCACTCATTAAACTGTGAACTGCCAGGAATTGACAAGGTAATATTGTATGATAGTAGAAAAATTCACAAACTCAGCTATTAATCCAGCTCATCGGTTCCAGCCTAATATTTGAAACAGTTTGGTTGATTGCAGACAGTTCACGGTTTAGTGAATAAACCCGTTTGAGTTCAGTGAAATGCGTAGGGTTATAGCTCTTACACCAGATGTTTAAGTTGCATGTCCATGTGTGTGCTAGAGTGTTGACTCATAACGGAAGTTTAAAATACTCCCTGTATTGTATATTATATTATGAAATAAGCTTCGCAGGTTGCTCTGTGCATTTACGCATTTCTTGTGTAACCTTAATGTAGGCATTGCACATGGCAGAGCCTGCTCTGATCAACTGGTTCAGGACTCAACTATAACACCCCCCCCCCCCCCTTAAAGGAGCACAATCACTTTCCCTGGCTCTTTTCCCCTGAACCACACGGAACACCTACTCCCAGGAGGAGTATAGTGGGGTTTACTCACCAGCTGTTTCAAGTATAATTGAATTATACCTCATTAGTCATCAGCACTTGGGGTTTTCTTTCCCTAGTCTATTGCCCCCTGTTTTTTTATTTTTTTTTTGTAAATCTTTATTTTTCAGTGTAGATTCAATATTACAAGTTTGAAATATGCCACAACAGCAAACGTACAAAGCGTTTCAACATTCAATATATTCTGCCATTGGGGCTAGGAGTAGTCATACACATTTTTTCATATAAGGCTAAATAGTTATAACGACATGGTCGCCGATACCAGTATGGACTATGTGTGTCATGTCTAGTGTGAAAGTAGGGTGTTGCACCTAAGACAAAATGGTTCTGGTATGGGGGTTGCGCTATGAATCCACCTGTCCCCTTTAGTCGCGGGAAGGCATAGGTGAGTGTACTAGGGTAGGGACTAGGGGTTCGAGTGTCGTCTATGTGTGGGTGGTCTATAACCCAAGATATTTGTGTCTGAGCCGTGTGGAGATGGGGTTCTCGAAGATGGTGGTGGAGGTCTGTGTGAGTGAAAGATTGGACCATTCAGGGCGTATTGTGTTCCAACGGTTGCTATGCCTCTTAACCCTGAGACATTGGGGGGGGGGTATACGGCATTCTGCTGCCGTGTCGCCTTAAGGCACAGGGTCAATTACGACCTAACTTCGTTAGAGAAATGGATCTGACTGTAAACATGTGATACATAACTTGGTATAGTACGTGAGACAGGAGAGTAAAGCATAATAAAACTTTTAACAATAACAAGAACTGGAGGTCTGGCGTGTGAACAGTCCAGGTTTCAGGGGACTGGTTCTGGGTGCGAGTTGTCTTCCCCGGCAGCGTTGTTGGAGAGTCCCAGTGTGTGCAGCAATGCCCGCCCTTCGTCCTCGTTGGCGATTCTGTAGTGCTGCTCTCCTTTTGTCACCCATAGCGTTCTGGGGGTTGCCCATCTATATATCAAACCCGCTGTGCGCAGGGTGGTGGTTACGGTCTGCAAACTCTTGCGCCATGCTAGTGTGTCTCTGCATAAGTCCTGAAAGAACGTGATTTGGTGAGTTTCAAAGTCATATGGCGTTTTCCCTTTTATAGCCGTTATTAGGGCTATTTTATCTGTGATGGTTTGACAGCGTAGGATTATGTCACGTGAGGCCGACTTGGGTGCTTTTTGGGGTTTAGCAATACGGTATACTCCGTCAAATGTAAAGTGCTTCGCCTGCTTGTTAGGGATGAGCGAGGCCACCAAGCGTCTTACAAAATGGGGTAGTTCGTCCAATGGTATTGATTCTGGGACCCCCCTGATCTTGATATTTTTCCTCCTACCCCTATCATCAAGGATGTTTACCTGCCTGGCGACAGAAGCTTGTGTTGTTTGCAACTGGGCCACCTTGTCTGTCAGTGAGTTCAGGGCTTGGCTCAGGTCTTTCACTTCTTTTTCCGTGGTCTGCGTTCGGGCCGACAATGTCTGTACCTCTGCTGCCAGCCCTTTCAGGTCAGCTTGCCACATAATTTGCAGGTTACTTTGGAGTCCCATTAACATGGTCTGAATGTCCATTTTCGTCGCTGGGGTTATTCCACTATGTGCTTGTGCATTTGAGGTGCCTGCAGTGGTCTCAGCAGTACTGTGTATTGAGTCCTCATCGTCAGACCTCTTAGGTGAGGTTGCCTTAGGAGCCTGGGCCTGTGCGGGCGGGTGGTGCTGCAGCATGCCGCTGATGTCCCTGTTATGTGTGGGGGTACTTGCGGTCAGTTTGTTGGACCTCCGTCCCATATCTGCAGTTACCGGGGAGTCTACCTCTGTTAATTGCGGGCTTTGTTCCAGCCACGTTGTCAGCTCCCTGGTGAGGTATTGGTCGCGTGTGCGATAGGCCCCTTGCCCCTTGCTCCGGCGTTTCGTGCCCGACGGTTGAAAAAAAGGCATCTGCGTGTTCAGCAGGGTGCCTAGACGCTGTACCCGTCGTTGGTTTGGGTCGATGGGTTTCGGGTGTACCCGTTTTTTGGGTTCTTTAGTGCCGGTCGTGCAGAGCGCTCAGAGATGGCGACTGCCTCGGTGTGCCGTTGGCTCCGCCCCCCCTATTGCCCCCTGTTTTACACCCACTTCTAAGTTCCCACATTACCTTTTTGAAACACAGGTACATTTATGTGTTCTCTCTGTATGTACTTGATATTGTTTTTTGTGTTTGCCAATAAAGCTTTTCTCAAATATTTAGATTTTTAATATCTGCAGTCCTATTAGCTCCTGAACCTTGTGCCTAAAAGCTCTATTTGATTTTTTTGGGGGTTGATCCATGCCTGTGTCCCAATAAAGGGTTGTCGTTTTACCCCTTCACCAAGTGTCGTCTGGTGTTTGGGGAGAGGGCTGTAGTCACTTCAACGCTTTCTTTTCCAGCAAGAGGGTACTTAGACGGACGGAGATACTCAGCCGGAGTACTGGAGCCTTGTCACAATGTCATCATGCTTTTAAGGGTCCTTTAGTATGTTTGGACTTAGGAAGCCGACCCAGCCTTCTCCAGTAACAATTCCAGGATGTGATTGCAACATGTCCTGGGCATCTATTTCCCTGCAGATAACAAAATGCAACATACACTTAATGACAGTGACGCACATAATCAGTCGGTTAGTGTACCATATGTATATTTATGGTGGGGATTTTTTTTGTATTTTTTTTTTTTTTAGAATGTTTGTTTCTTGTTGTCACTAATGCACAGTGACCTAATGGCAGTGACATGTTTAATGGGTTAAATAAAGCATTAAAGTACCACTTAATATAAATGTTTTCTCTGAAAGCCACATGAAAGTAGTGTATACATGTATTACTAGATAAATACATGAATGAGGTGGGGAAGACAAAGAACAAGGGGCTTAAAGGGATGTTATGTTTTATGTATAAACAGTAATGTATCAAAGGCCTCTGAGTGGGGTTTGGCTGGATGGATTTTCTAGCCTGTCATTTTTACATAAAAAAAAAACGGAAAAAAAAACCGCAATTCTCTATGTACTCATTTCCAGACTATTGATGTGTGCTAGCATTTTACAATAAAAACTTTCATTACAAATTCTCTATTGTTTGCAAGAAACACTCGCATGGTCTGTAGAAGGACAGGACTGCATGAGGAAGTTTTAAGGATGAAAAGGGATTATGACATGAAAAGGAAGGATGAAGAGATGGGACGCTGAGAATGAGGAGACATTGACAGCGAGAGAACGAGGGGGAGGGAGTGTCAGAGATAGAACAGTATGGAAAACCAAAACTGGAGAAAAAGCAAGAAAAGAGGAGAGAAATAAAGGGGGAGAGAGGAGACATGTTTGAGGAAGAAGGGGGAATCAAGTGGAGACATATTAGGGGGAGAGAACCATAGGGTCGAGAGAGAAAGTACAAGAGACAAAGTGGCCCTATTGCCTTACCAAACATTCTAAAATGTTTCATAAAGATTGGTTTAGGTCACACCCCAACCCAGAAAAAAAATCAGAAAAAATTTTTTTTACTTACCCTTATTCCAGCATAGAGACTACTTCGGCGCTGCCTTCCGCAACCTCATTCGGCTCTCGAGACGATGGCCAATCCAAAGACTTAAAATTGGGATAGATTTATCAATGACCGTTATTCGAAGCCTGACCATAAACAACATCAGGTTTACGCCTTAGGTGCCTGAAGCCCCAAGGTTTTGAGGTGCCCCTAATTCTCCCAATAATTCAGCTCTCTCTTACATACTCCATGATATGGGAGGATGCTCAAGACAGCCAGGAAGTCCATCTCTAACTCCCTCCCTATGCAAGTACTCTATAGCTAAATATGCAAGTACATATGACCAAATGTAAAAGTTAATATAATTAAATAGGCGAAAAAACACATTTGTAGCCTGGGTAATTGCCTCTAGCAGACAGTCCACTTTGTTTGCTGTAAAATCAAGCCCTGAGCGTACCCCTAGATGTCCCATATCCCAATGCTGTACGACATTCCCCTAACCTTGTCATAGTAACTATGACCGTAGTTTAAAAGTTCCTATGCGTGTATGATTGCCCAACGCATTTCACCTCCAATATAAATGTATATTCAACAACAGTAACCCAATAAAAAATTTAAAGTATTGTAGTTTAACTTTGAGTAAATACTTTTGAACTTGACCCTGCAAATATATTACCGACATTAGCTTAGATGATTCACCAGTAGTGTCTACAGCTGGTTTTCATTCGTTTGTTGGCTCAGCCTCGTGGTTTGAATTATTCAGGACTTCGAACAAGGAGACATGTACCTTTTTGGGTAGGTTACTGTTGGAATGTTGATCTGGGTAAACAAGAAAAATAAAAACTCTTGACCTTCAAATGCATTTTTAAGCAGAGATTCAGCCGATTTCCCCCAAGTTCAAAGCACAGGGTGTGCAAGCCCAGTTTAATTAGATGATGTAAACTTTATACCTATGAAACAATATGAACATTGTCTGTGTGAACTCCAGTCTATTAACCCTTTACTGAAGGAATTCTCAAGCTAGAATTAATCACAAGTCACAAAATGTATGAATATATACTACAAAGTCCATCAAGTTCAACTGTGAAAAATCAAGTTCTACCATAAATATATATATAGTTAATACAATGTTAAAAAATCTGCACACCAGTCAAGCAATAAGACTTGATTTTCCCACAGAAATCGCAAATTTGCAATGATGTTACTACCGCAAAGGATTCTGGGTGGGCATATCAAATTTGTGTGTTTTTTTTAACATTGTATAACTATCCAGAGACTTCAGATGAAATGGGTTTCCAATCACAATTCATTCCCCACCATAACTGTGTTGGTTTTTGCTTCACAAGTACCTCCCACCCTTAAAGCTAGCCAGTAACCAACCTTATGCTTCCTCCTGTCATTCTCTCTATTACTACCCACACGTATCTCATAAGCAATCATCACGTCACGCTAATTATATCTGAATATACCAGCAGGGTTAAGGTATACAGTATTTTCTACATATATTGCAGCATGATCGGGCTCAATCACAAGGTGTTAACAATCAGCTATAATTAAGGTACTCTCCCAATTTGCGGTTGCTAGGTACGTTACGTACTTAAGTTCGTATCTTCCTTTTGTCAAGTCCCCGTTTAGGGTCAGAGAACTGGTTGTTTCAGGTTCAGGTGTTGGCCTTAGTTATAATCTTAATACTGGTCCTGCGAGGTCAACACCCCATGATAGATAGATGTCTCTCCTGCCACTTGGCAATAAGCAGGGCCTCAGCTGTCATAGGGTAGCTAGTTTTTTGCTTCGGCACTAGTTAGGAAGCCAGTTCTACATAAGATTACCGGGGATATGTTAATCAGACATTGTTATTTTGTATCTTGCAGTATGTCTATGGAAACAAACAACCACGGTAGCTTTTATGCGCATTTTGCCACCTTTGTCTCAAACTTTCTTACAACACAATCAAACTCTATTTAACAGGAGTACAACATCACACTATGACCACATTGCCAAACCATGCTCGTTTTCTATCTTCTTACCAAATCAAGAACATACTAAAAGGCATTCATAAAACAGATCACACTACCCAGAAACGTCTTCCAATAGATGGTATCCGAGAAATTCCGGGCCTTATCAGATACGCTGGATACACAACCTTTCGACCCACATGCTAATATGGTCCTGAAAACTGCTATTTATATTGCATGCTATGGGTTTTTGAGACCGAGGGAGTTCACAATAGTAACACAATCAGGCAAACATTTGTGTCTCACTAAAAAAAGACTTAAAAAGGTACGTGATGACTATTTCTTATCACTAAGTCGGTCTAAAACTAAGCAGTCCGGCCATCCACTGGAAGTGCCCTTCTACCTTACTGAGAATCACTGGTGCCCAGTTAAAGTTCTGGACACTTATTTACACCACGTTAGAGACACATCGTTGAACTCACCACTATTCACACTGCTAGGCGGTCCTCTCACTACCTCTAAGTTCATGTTCTATATAAGAACTCTGTGCATTAGATTAGGTTGGGACCCAACCTCTTACTCTGGACACTCATTTAGAATTGGGGCAGCTTCAGCTGCATCCAGTATCAATACACCCGTTAACATCATTGAAAGATTAGGACATTGGAAATCCGCTGTATACATTAGATACATACCAGAACCAGAGAAATAATGTAAAAAGCATTTAAGATTCTTGTGTTATAATTGTAAAGCGATAAAGTGTGGTTTCTACATTCCTTTTTGCCGTCTTTATCCAGGCCTACCCTTATGTCGGTTTCGGTACATCCACATTCAACCTCAAGGAATTTCAAAGCCATTTATTTTACCGACCACTAGTTTAACCCTTCTGGAATAAAAGGGAATCATGACATGTCACACATGTCATGTGTCCTTAAGGGGTTAAAGACCAAAGACCTGTATTTGTGGAAGGAGTTAGCGTTCCTATAAAACACTACTCCCCCCTGCTTACCTTTGCCGTGGCGATCAGTTCACCCCACCCACCTCACCCCCTTTTTACTTTATCCTACCAGGGGGCCCTCTTTATTACAGGCCTACCCCTACGTCGGTTTCGGCACATCCACACCTACTTGCTCCAATCTGAAGGTATTTCACGGCCTTTATTTTACCGACCACAAATATATATATATACCCAAGAGGTATTGCACTCAACTCGTAGTCTTCCATCGATTAAACTTGCCATGGTGCAAAAACTCCAGCCAAACAATATTTCTCTAAAAATAATGCACTCACTTGATTGTCTTGTTGTGTGAAGTGATTCTGTTATTAATCCATAATTAGAGACAGTTCAGTACATATATACTGAGAGAGAAGGATGGAGAGAGAGAGAGAGAGAGCGAGCAATGCATGCACCTAGAGTCCTTATGGTGTCATCAGATTGCTGTGACTAAACTCTGCAAAACCAATTATGATGTCATAGAATAGAATCTTTGAGCTTATCAGATGGGCTGTTGGCTATAGGTTAACCATTTAACTTGCACAAATGCAATCTCATACCTCCCAACATTAGGATGTATGAAATTGGCACTGGGGGTGTGTGTGCCTAAGGGAATGCCAATAACACTAAATAAGGTGCGTATCAGCCTGGCATGAACACACAGGAGACTGACTCACAGCCCTCTGTTTATGTGTGTGTGTGTGCACATATACATAAATTGGCAACTTTGTATGCATCTCTAATTCATTATTTATCGGCCACTAGTTATGTATGTGTGTCTAATTATGTTACTAATGAGCAATGGTGGGAAGTGGGGCAGACACATTTTACTTGCCAGCAGGGGTCCACATGCTATTAGTGGCTCTACCTAGTCAGCAGTCATCTTCACGGCAGTAAAATCCCCACTCCTGCTACCATATTTCAATTACTATTGTACAAACACATATTTCCTATCTCCCTTGTACATTTTTTTCAACACTGTCGTTTTCCGTCCCTCCCTTATACCTATCAATGCCACAATTGAGCTCATACTGCAATTTAAATACTATAATGTAATCTATATAGTTTTATATGGAAATGTTTTGGACCATCTGCCATTTTGTGATGATTTCCCACAATCCATTTGGTCTGGACTGAAGGAAGTATTGGGTTTGACAATGCCTCCATCCAGTCACTCCTGGGGTAGTGGTTTGTAGTTGGGTATTTTTTTATGTTTATCATGCATGCCTATATCATGAGTGTCTTCCATAAAATTCTATATATACTCATGCATATTCAGTAGCCATTATAGGGTCAGGGTGGTAAGCATTCCCCCTCAGGGAGGGTATTAAACCTGTTTCCTTTGGTTGTCACACAGTACATCCACCCCATAGCCAGCAATAAACAACATGTCAGCATCCAGGGGAATTTATTACAGAGGCACTCCAAAGGGATAATAGAATCTTCGCCTTCCACAAGAAAGGAATTTAAAGGCAAACCCCACTTTACAAGTCATGAAAGGAATGGAGGCCTTGCTGGCAGGTCTTCATCTGTGGAATAGACACTAAAGTGCATCTGTTTTTAGTAAATGTTACAGCGGGTTATGTAAAATATTAGTGGTATGCGGGTTATACGATCTTTGCATGACTGTGTAACTAAAGATTTTGGCCACAAATTGCAGGACAGACAGAGCTGTACATTTATACCACAAACTATAGTTTGGTTATTTGTGTTTTTAGTGTAGGCATTAGTAGTTAATGAAGGCTAACAGAATTTGTGCCGTTTAAATAGTAAGAAAACTGATTGCCTCGACCCTCTTTAATGCTGATGTAGAACAGGAAATAATCTGAATTATTTTATATAAATAATCTGCCTCTCTCTGTCTATCTACCAGGCAGTAGCGTGGTGATGTGGCAAATTACTTGCCATTCTTCCTATTTTGTGCTGGTGGAGAGGGTGTCTGGCAAGCAGTATTTGCTGCTGAAATAGTGAAGAGGCAGTGAGTGAGAGCAGTGAATTCTGCCGGCACAGATCTCTTATCCATTATTTGGTTACCTACTTCTGCGCTCAGTAGTAGTGATTGAACTCTAAAGCAGCAGAGGACTAGAAAATGGTTTGTTCTGTCAGAATGATGGATTGGATGGATGGGTGGATGGCTGGATAGATGGGTGGATGGGTGGATGGATGGATGGGTGGATGGCTGGATAGATGGGTGGATGGGTGGATGGATGGATGGGTGGATGGCTGGATAGATGGGTGGATGGGTGGCTGCATAGATGGGTGGATGGGTTGATGGATGGGTGGATGGATGGAAGGATGGATGGATGGGTGGGTGGATAGATGGTTGGATGGATGGATTGACGGACAGTTGTCTGGGCAGTAGTCCACTTTGCTTCTGCTAGTGTGCTAAGATTAAAGGCGTGGAAATCCAGTACCATCTCACCCTGTGGTGCCATGCAATTTTTTCTCTTGGGTTTCTGTGTAGTTGGTACAGGATTGCCCCGGAGAAATATTATGTACCTGCTTAAAGGGTTACTACAATCATCAGAACCATTACAGCCGTCTGTACACTGTAGTGGTTATGATGCCAGGAATACCCTGGCCGAGTTCCGTTAGTAGTGCAAATCATTTAGTAACAGTTTGCCCTCTTACCTGGGTCTCAGTCAGGCTCCATGTCTCCTGGAATGGCGAACTGCAGAACGCCATTCCTTGGTTTAGAGCATTAGCCGATGGGTCTCAGACAATGAACGGCACACTGTGGGAACCAACATTGCCCAGGATTAGCATTAGCCAGCCCAAAACTCTATTTCCAGGCTGGATGAGGGCACCCAATGACGCTGCTGGAGGTGGAGTTTTACCTCTGGAAACCAAGGGGTTAAACACAGTATGTGCAGTGACAGGCTGCACATGCCGACTCTGGGCACCATCACCACTTCTAGTCACTGAAGTGGTCATGGTGCTTGGAGTGACCCTTTAAGGCAGCCAGAAAGCAGACATTTGGAAACTGTGTAGGTGTTTTATACACATAGACCAGAGAGATCATTTCATCACTAGCAGCTCAGCAGAACTCCCTAAAGAATGAAATCTCTACAAAGAAACACAATGTGTAAGAGCAGACAAATTCCCCTTAATGGACACAAAGAACAATGAAATGGATTGGAGTCTCTTTTTAACCTGTGTTACTGTGTCACTATAAAACTATATTTCTATGATTTGTGAAGTTATTTTATTAAAGGAACACTATAGTGTTCGTATTGTGGTATTTTTCCTGTGGTATTTTTCAACATACTGGACGTCCTCATGCAAAGCTTGAGGACGTCCAACGCTGCGTCACGGAGTCAAACTCAGGAAGTGCCTCTAAACTTTGATTTTTAATTCCCTATAGTTCGCTTTTAGGGAGAAAACACCCTCATGGCCACTTCAGAAAAGCCTGGTGCCATTTGTGTGAGTTGTGTTTAATTCAGGATGTGATTTAAATCCTCGTTCCAGCTGTCACTAGATATGTTTGTCAGATAATCAATTTTTAGTTTTCTAAATTTGCAGTGACAAAAAGATTATAGTAAGCTTAATTCCTCTTGTAGACCTCTGAGTGTTCCAGACAGATTAAGATGGGTGTTTACAGCCAGTGAGCACTTCATCTCTTGCCATTAAGCAATAGTCCTGGGGCTATAGATTTTTACTAATAATGTAAATTATTGATCTATCTTCAATTTCACTTTCTCGTTTTACTGTTACATTCTCTCTTTTTTTTTCTCTCCTCTTTTTTTTCAGATTGGCAAATTATCTCCACAGGCCATAAACATTAGACATATGTCGTATATCACCGTATTGATATCATGTATAATCTATCATTGGTAGACTGCATTTAAACTTCCCAAAATATAGCCAAAAAAACCACAGGTTCAATCATTATAGATACACGGGGAATAGGATGCATGCAAAAACAAAAATGCCTTATAGGGGAACCGTCACAGAGCTTAAATAGTATGTTTTTTGTATTCTCTATATTTAATCAATACGTGTTAATGAATATTGAAAAAAAAATGGAGGAATAAACACAAATGTGCGTTGCTCTATTCTAGAGCTAAGAGCCTCCATCTTGTCTCCCTGTCAGTCATTGTTGTATGTTCTGCCCTTTCATGCCACTAAGCATAATAAGTGTCTATGTTTCTCTTCCTACTGTGCAATGTCTCAGTTAATAACTGTATAATAAACATTTAAAAGAAAACAGAGAATATATAACACGAGTTATAGGCGACTTTCAATGTTTCACTCTGTGGTAAAATTTCAATAAAAGTGATGGTTTCAGTCTAAAGGGGGTCGTTGTGTTGAGATAACGTCTATAAATTATGGTTTCAATTTGTATAGAAAACCTTTGAAAAAACGTAAAGAGATGGAATGGTAAAAGAATTAAACATATGGAAGAAACAGGGTTAAATGATAGGAAGTGAGTGGGAGAAATGAGCCAAGTGGGATTTGACAGGAAAATACTCCAGACAAAATAGTGAGAAATGGAAGAATAGAGAATTAATGGAGATACCTATTGTAAATAAGGAGATATTTAGGGTGAGTGGAAGGTGGTAAAACAGTCTGCTTACCGGTAATTCTTTTTTAATAGGAGTGTACATTCCAGAGTAATTTTTAATACAGAGTTTTGGACTCTGCAGATTTGAGATTAATATTTTTTTGTAATATTTTTGTCTAATATATAAATGATATACTATATATATATATATATATATATATATATATATTATATACATTTTTAAAAATGATTTAATAATTTGAAAAATATTTTAATATTGTAATAGTTAGATTTTTTTGTATCTTCATATATTGTTTATATATGATTTATACTTTAATATTTTAAAAAAAATATTTTTAAAAGTTTATCTAAAAATATTAAATCATTTGGAAAAAAAAATGTATCTGAAAAATATTAACTTGAGATAAAGGATGAAAATGTAAAGAATGACAGACTGAATGTGGGGGTAAAAATGTGGTTGAAATAAATGTAAAAAAATAACAGATTGAGGTTCTCTGGTATTTTCTTTGTGTATTCCTCAGTTTGGGGTACTCTCCCTGAGTATGTGGTACAGGACCACAGAATGAGGAAAATAAATATGTATAGACATTTTTAATAGGGAACTTTTTCTTCTCTGTATCTGGTTAGGGCAAAGGTAATGTCTGCCTTATAACTGGGGAACTCAAATCACAGTCAGAGCACCTCACTCCAGCATAGCATTTGGATTTCAACCTGGGTCAACCTTTTATATGAGTTTAAATGAAGTATTGCCACGATGTATCCTTGGGCAAGGCTCTTAGGATATATATACCCCATTCCTCAAATTTTCATGGACTGCAAGCTCGTGTGAGTTCTAGACATAAAAAAAAAAATCTTTAAGAATCTGTATCATTAATGTGGCCAAACAGCTCTTACCCCTCTTTTGGATGCGGGAAGTTATACCATCACTGTCTTTATGAATCGCCAGAAATGGAGGAGCTGAGAGCCTCAGAGGAATTGTGGTTTTCTTCATGAGATTTGAGCACAGTGACTGGCTTTGGCCTTCATGGCTAACTTTCTACCACAATTCTAAGGTCTACTCCAAGGCCTGATAGCTCGACTCTGGTCATTTCTTTCTTCATGCAGACCCACCTTCTCCCTGTCCTCCAAGACTCTTTTTGGTTTGCGTATAATTTAACTTTTTACATATCTAGTTTTTTATTGAATATGTTCACATATAACAAGGAGCACACAGCCGGAGAGCAGTGTGACATAGACATAATCTCATACCATAATCTGAAATATACAGGATCATTATAAGCCTAACTTATTTTTATAAATTTACATGTGACCTTAGTTCAGGATGTAAATTTCCTGTACCATTTTATTGAGGTGTACTTCACTTTATTCTTCTGAATACTTGTATGTGAAATGTATTATTCAAAGTGATCATTGACCCCTGACTTTTTCCAAAACATTCCTGCTTCTCTCGAATTCTTGAATTGTACTTTTTGAAGAGATGATTTGTCGATATTCTGTAATATCTTTACTGCATGACCCTTACTCTGTAAACCTCTATGAAACCTTTAATAAACGGTGATTTAGAAAACAAAATCCCATTTTCAAAGATAATAGTAAGCTGTTACTTTGAGCCGTCCAACTTTTTGTTTTTTCAGCTTAGGGGAACTCCAGCTTAGACCTTTTATTCATACATATGATGAAAAGCATGCGGCTTAAATAAAAAAGAACCTAAATTTATGTATGTGACGTCTATAGAGATAATATTTTTTTTAAAGCTACCTCTAGGCTTTTTAAATTGCAAGTTGGACGGAGGCCACGAAAATCAGTCATTGGCAGACAGTGAACCCAGGAGAAGAAACAAAACTGGCTGACATTGCATATTGACTAATGGAATCTTCGTATATCATGACTCATGGCCCATCCCTTGCAGTGCGGTAAGATTAATTACCAAAACCTATATCTGGGAGTACTCAAGCCTAATCTCTACCATGAACCTCCTCAGCAACGTCTCATCTATCAGTTTCCTCAGCACGTTATACAGCTGTAGAATATTTTAAATTCGGAACTGAGTTTACGAAGAAAGAAGAACATAAGTTATTGGGGTTCCAGTTGTCAGTGTTTGACCGTGAAATGGGAGGTGGAAATTTATTGAAACTCATTCAAAATTTCAAAAGGAAAGGGAAAATTCTTCATTCCAGTACAGCAATTGGATTTCATCCTGGATCAACCTCTTATATGAGTTTAAATGAGGTGTAGCCTTGGTATATCCTGCTGCCTAACAAATACAAAGCACATTTCTTGTTAAAAAAAAAAAAATATTAGTACACCATTTAACAGGCGATGCATAGCTTGTACGTAAATACAAGATAAAGCATTCATTTTGTGTATGGGTTGATGTTTAGAAATTCATAAATATTAAAATCATGTAAATTGACATTGTTTAGCTTAATTTGTTCATCCTTTACAAAAAAAAATGGGGGTGGGGAGGTATACATTTTTAGATGCTATATAGTATCCATTTTTAAAAAAAATATTACAGGCAGGATCTAATAGGCATAACATCCTGCTTATGGGTATCAAGACAGAACCTGGTGGCAAACCTACTGATACAGCTTCAAAATATGCCAAAAGAATGCAAAAGTAATGTTTGTATATGCAGACAGTAGTACAGAAATACTAAACCATTGTACCCAGGATTCCAAGTTTAAATAATCACTTACATATAATCCATGTTTTATATCGATTTACAATGAGGCCTCTCTCACTGCCCCATAATCCCTGAATGTTAGAATGGATGAGTGAAATATATTTAGAATTATTATTTAGCACCACGGACACTTTCACATTCACAAAGAGGTGCTTCACCCGTATGTGTCCAGTGCTGCTGATGCATAGGTGTATGGGTTTAAATATCCTGAAATGTATTGTAAGTGTAGATCAAGTGCAGATAATCTTGCACTTGAGCTACGTTTTTGCCTCAGTCATCCGACAGTAGGTGAAAAATTCCCCCAGCAGGTGATCCAGAGGACTGGGGCAAATTCAGCTGTTACATGCTACCACCATGTGACATGATTGACCTGTAAAAGTAAGGGAGACTTTTTGGGCTACATTTTGTTTTGTATTACCTTATAATGCAAACTGAAAGTAAACATGAATATGACAATTTTGGTAGTGAATAGGGTTAAAAGTCTTTTCTTGAAGGTAATAAATATTTATGCATGCAAAACGACTCCACTATAAATTCCTTATCTTACTTTTAAAAAACGCTGCTATTTAAAAAAATTTTTTTTTTAGTTACATCATTGTCTCATATTACTTCCTTCTTCATGCAGCTGTGTTGGCCTACTCGCAAGGGACCGAAGTGTCACCGTCAAGGACTCCCTTTCCCTTAGTGATTATAGCCCAGAGTATATAGCTCGGTGATTAGAGCTATTATAGCAGGTTCACCCAAGCATTAGCCGAGACTTAGTGTAGGGTGAAGTAGAACTGGTTTTACTGCGTGAATGGCACACTTTTATACCTTGGTCCCCAACAGGAGGTCCCCAGGAGAATGATGAACATTGCAACACACCTGGCACCTATGTATCTGTACCTGACCAGGTAATTTAACTGCCCTAACCAAAATAGGGTTCCCATGCCCACATCATCAAACTTGTACCCTCCCTGGATAGCTCTCCCTGGAGCACCCATTCTATCCAAAAGGTGCTCAGATCGGAGGAGTCTAACCCGAATGGTTTGGATGTTAAGTTTTGACCAGGTCGCAAGCATCCTCCTATCCAGCACAGAGTATCAGAGTGCTGGGTGGAAAGTCCCGGTCACTTTCATTGATGGTACTTTCCAATGGTACTTTCAGCTCCTTCAAGTCCTTGTTATTATTTAATGCCTTACGACCTTCCCTATTTTCCCTCCAAATAGTGCTCTGCTTGGTAGCTCTGAAACCGAGAGCGCCC
Source organism: Pelobates fuscus (assembly GCF_036172605.1). Taxonomy (NCBI): domain Eukaryota; kingdom Metazoa; phylum Chordata; class Amphibia; order Anura; family Pelobatidae; genus Pelobates; species Pelobates fuscus. Next base: position 377,067,850 of record NC_086319.1, on the reverse strand, counting down.
TCAAAGACGTTTTCCCAGATCGCGGCAACTCTGTGATCTAATCTGGAGTTCCAGACGATTTGAAGTTGCTCCTGGTTAAGTGCGCCATGCCTCTGCTGGTCCTTCACAGTGTACTGGCATCCCTGGGACCACTGGAGCTGAGCTGGGAAGCCTGGTCTGGAGGGACAATTAAGTTGGTGCTTACTGTCTTTTAGAAGAGGGTGGTGGTTGGGAGCTCTGTACAAGTCCAAAGTGACTGGGCAACCTGTCACAGCAGCTATCCTATATAAGATCTGAACTGAACATTTAATTAGATTTGCTTCCAAACGTGTTCCTTTTGCATTTTACATGGTGTGAAGTCAATTATTTCAAGGACTCTGAAAACCAACCCACAAGTGTGCTGGGAAGATTTAATTGAGCATGCACACCTCACAAACATCAGAACCAACACTACACTCCGCACAACTCCAATTATTAAGCTGTTTTTTTTCTTTTCGTTTTGTCAATCTTTATTTTTATTGAGGCTGAGAGTCAACATGCGTTATAATGCTGTAGACGTAAGAATAACAGTGAAGGTACAAATGTGCATAGCATTACAGTTTGCCAATTTCTGGTAGGTCATAGTAGTAATTACAGCAAATGCAAGAATGTGCACAATACTTCAGCAAGATAATATGAGTACATCGTCACAATAAAAACAAGAAAAAAACAATCCTCTTTTGTAGTAAATGGAAACAATAACTGAGCTAGACATATTATAGCTGAGCTAGACATATTATACGTTATTAGGTAAAAAAACATAATAATAGAAGGTTGCTTTGTATTAACTGACGGAAAAATAGAAATGACTGCATAACTTGTTAGACATACAGGAGGATAGAACCACTGAAACTCCACGCACAGTTACCTGTCGTCATTGCACAAGGTAAACCATATTCAGAAGCTAAGGAGGTTAGACATGGTGGCCAATGCCATAACTATGTTAAAAATTATTGTGAGAAACTAGATTGTTATGGGGAAATAGCCGCTAATAAACGACTCACGACTCACTACTACAGCACTGTATTTCACAAAATATAAAGGAAAGCAAAATAAAAGTAAACATCGTCACAATAATTGAGAAAAAAGTGCAGGAAAATATCTGCAGGCATCGGATATGTGACAATGTAGAGCCGACAAATGGCCCTGTATAGTAAGCCAGGTCGGCAAGACCAAGTTCATCCAATTCCTATCATTAGAAGGCACATGCTGTATACGTAGGGATCATTGTAGGTAATAGCAGCACAGGGACGAGTCAGGACATTTCTCCAGCCCCAGGCCTGTATACCGTCCGGGAACTTCAGACCACGGACTCGGGGACTCAAAGAGCCCAAGTCCTTCCCCGATACATTGGAATGTCACCGAAGGGGGCCTCTTCGTCTCCCGGATCTCACTCCTTCACTCTCCATCACGAGGTGTAAGCAGCAGTGCTGCCTGTCAAAAACCTGCCAAAGAGAATATCTAGGTGCCTCAAGGATTGTGCAACATGCGCCTGGTGATTCATCCCAGGCTTTATAGATTCTAGGCCACATGGGGTAAACTCAAATGCCATCTTGGCACGGTATACTGCGGTTTGAATTTGTACAGGTTTGTAGAATGTAAGGTAGGGCTCTATTGTGCACTACAGGCCAGTGGGGACCTGGACAAGCCCCTCCGGTCGAAAGGGGGGGGAGATGCAGTCAAGACCCACGAGGGTGCAGCGTACGGAACGGGAAGCCCTACCTGAGTCTCAGGAGATTCATAGAGGGCTCCTCGGCTGGCTCGTAGGACAGGTAAGTCTCTGTTTAAAGCAAATGTGCATGCAGAAAGGTGATATTACCGCTGAATAGCTAGATTGATCTCAAAGTCCACACAAAACACTTCCAGCTGCCACGGGGCTTAAGCCAGTGTTTTTAATAATTGTATCTTTATTTTTTAACAATAGTGCACTTTAATCCAAAGATACAAAACTGGGCATTCAGTTGGTGATAAATACTTTACACAAGAAATAAAATAGAACAGTGGTATGGTGCCAAATATAAAAGTGGTGCAGCTATATAACCTGTGAATCTATCACTAAAAATTCACAATAATACATAGAAATACAAAAATACCATGTGATAAAATGTGAAATTGCACACAAAGTGAAATATATACCGTATTTATCGGCGTATAACATGCACTTTTTCTCCCTGAAAATAGGGGGGAAATGATGTGTGCGTGTTATACGCCGATATACCATATTTACTTACCTGTCTTGAAGTGTGGGCCGGTGTTCAGCGCGCACCGCGGTACTGGAACTTAAATTTCAAGTTCCGGTTTCCGGCGGGACTGAAAGGAAGTGTGCACACTTCCTTTCAGTCCCGCCGGAAACCGGAACCTGAAATTGAAGTTCCAGTACCACGGTGCGCGCTGTGAAGCCGGCACATGCTTCAAGACAGGTAAGTAATTATGGTACAAGAGGAGGGAGAGTGCACTAGGGGACACTATGGGAGGGGGGGAACACTATGGGAGGGGGTGGAGAATACTATGGGAGGGGGGGAGAATACTATGGAAAGGGGGAAACACTATGGGATGAGGGGGGGAACACTATGGGAGGGGGTGGAGAATACTATGGGAGGGGGTGGAGAATACTATGGAAAGGGGGGGAACACTATGGGAGGGGGTGGAGAATACTATGGAAAGGGGGGGGACACTATGGGATGAGGGGGGGGGAATACTATGGGAGGGGGGGAAATTTCCTGGAATTTCCTTCTTAAAATGAGGTGCGTGTTATACGCCGATAAATACGGTAATATATTTTACACCTTCCTTGTTATGGGTAATTCGAGTGTACAACTGGAAATTATTTAGGAGGCCAGCAATATTGACTCTATTTGATAGTAGTGGGTTGGCAGTATTTCAATCGACCATCAGTTGGTGGAAGTGATCAGTATTCCCATCCGTAAGGGTCTTCTGAATGTTCCTCAATATTCCATTTATGTTATGAGGTGATGCACAGACAGTGGTAAAAATGAAGTACAACAAACGTATTAAAAAATATATGTATGTTTCAAATCATCCATATAAGCACAAGCACAACGAGTTTCGACCAGGTAACCATGAAGACTCAGATCAAAACTGTTAGTTACATTTAGGTGGTGGAACAACAAACATTCTTGCACCAGGACCCCCTTGTTTACTAAGTTGTACTATGCCAGCCATAGGGGTGTTCATACACAGGAATATTTACAGTAAGAATTCAACGTCAATTTAAAGTGAATTTAAAATTTAAGAGTAGTTTAACTGGAATCATAGCTGAATGTGTTCAGCTGTTTTGACCTTACATTTTAAATTTACTTTAAATTTGATTTTAATTCTCATTTTAGTGAATTACCCTGTGTACAGACTTTCCTATATGGACAAAACAAAAACCTTAAGGTAAGCAGATATTTCCTCTGTATATTTGGTAGTTTTTTGACCATTACAATGAATTAATATGCTTTACAGACATTAGTACTCACTTTTTTTTTTGGCTGACAAAGTCTACTAAAATTAGATCTGATTTTTTTTTTTTTTATATTTCAATAAACTCATCTATTAAAAAAAATGTCCTTATTCAAATGTGAGACCCCTGAGGAGCAAACTGATCAAACAGACACATTTTTCTGCTTGCATATATTGCAAGTTTACTTGTTTAACCCTTTTACCAACGCGGTTCTTGACAGCATTTGCGATGCAAATAAATATATATATATATATATATATATATATAAAAATACAAGTAGTGTTGCACTCACTGTAGACAATGTTTAGTGCCGGGTGCTTGTCTGGCGAAGATATAAAGAAAAAGGTAGATAGCACTCCACGGACTCAATCTTCAAATAAAAATTAACTTTTAATGCTCCAAGTTAAAAATCAACATTTCAGTCTGACCAATCAGACTTTCATCAGGATATATATATTGGGGGAGAGAAGTTAGAATTACTCAACTCGATGGTACTTATTTATCAACCTTTAAAGGTTGTGAGGCTGAGTAATCAAGAAATCAGCATGTTTGATTTGATAAAAATTGTTATGTTAATATTTTTTGATGTGGCCAGACAGGTTAGCAATATTTGAGAAAGTTACAGAACAATAAATAACCTGCGTGTCTTGTACAGTTTTCACGCAGCATTTGTCTAGCCGGTTAATATAGAAAAGATTGTCGGTAGAGCTCTGGTTGGGGAAACACCTATTTCTTTGCTCTCATTCGAAGTTATGATTTGAGAAGACGATAAAGGTTAGAGAATAATATGCAGTACCCTGCCAGGATATACAGTATCTACTTATGAAGCATTGTGGTTAATTAAATTGTAACCACTATCGAGAAGGACTCAAAATGCTTCAAAAAAAAGTCTTGGATGATTTTTTTTTGCATGAACAGAACATTCAAGGATATAATTGATATGTATAGGAACAGATTGTTGATCCAAGGAGAAATCCGATTAAAATTATGGATTTCGGAAAAGATTGCTTCCATTTTTGGTGGCATAATTAGAAATAGTTACAGTTTGGATTTTTGCCTTCTTTTGGATCAACAGCATAAGAGAATGGTTTTCAAGGTTGAACTTGATGGACTTTAGTCTTTCTTCAACCTAGACATCTATATAACAGAAAGGTCAAAATTTAACGTAGATATATAGATATATGTGTGTGCATGCAGCTTGCCTCAATGACACAAATCTCATGTCATGGCCACAACACGCAACCAACGCTTATAATGATGTAGTTGGAGAAAATGTCATAATTTTGCCCAGTGTTCGTTAGTTTCAGGTAATTTACACCAGCTGCCAGCCTTAACTCTAAATGACAGTAAGGTATAGCGTACAGCACCCAGCGTGACTCATCGCTTGTAAAACTCTTATGACAGGTGGTGAGCTGTGCCCAGAACCAACATCCTGCCAGAACCCACAAAATGTTACGAGGCGTAGGCACGCAGGAGAGACAATATTCGTCAGACACCCAACAGTGATCGCATTACGTGGCATGTCTGCTAAACGGTGCATTGAGAGATTAACAACCACTTGTTACAAATGACAATTTAAAGGGTCACTGTGGATGGTCCATACATAGACCATTGCTCTACTGACTTTTGCACATAACCCAATAGTTGCACACAGTCCAAACATTGAACCAGAATGTGTGTAATTCATTAGCAGGCACAGTACTCCTAAGGGACTTGTTCCAAAAAGCTCTGCTATAGAACAGACCCCATGGACTAGGATCAGACGCCACTGATTTGAAAGTTTAACCTTGATGAAGTTGGAACCTGACTGAAGTTCTATGCACCCTCACTAAACTGTGATGGTAAAGGAAACCTTGATGGTACGTATCTTTTATTACATTTTAAATGTAATATCCTTTCATTGTATTTAATGCATAATCAATATAATGTATTTAAAACATGGGGAGGGCATTTCCACCCATAGATTCCCTTTAATGCCAGAGGACACCGAGGGGAAACCCAGACACATGTCTAAAAATTATAGTGCTTGCAAGGTTGGTTAAATTATTTCCACACTACGGGAAATCTAATAGAAATTCCTAGATCTGTCACATATATCTATTGCTTCTAGAGTTTGACCACATCTGCTTCATATTCACTTCTGTTTGGTCCCTGCGAGCCATTAATCTTTACAGCTTTCTTCCACATAATCCTAACGTCACTTTAATTGCTCATACTGAACGCTCGCATTATGACATATGACACGGGCTTTGTTCTGTTAGATTTTACTATATGTGTTTATAATATTAATTTTTGTGACTGTTAACCGTTATGTCTATTGTAATATGCAATAGCTACATCTTGCATTTACAAATTAAATTTCAATAAGATTTTAGAAATCATATAATCCGGTCAATTTAAATGTCAGCATCTAATAAAAATAAACACAAACTAGATTAAAAAGGGACATTAAACAACTTTGGTTTTGGTTTTGGTCTTGTTTATATTTTGTATTTGTATTTTTTTTTTTGCATTCATTTATACATGAATAGTTTTTGCAATAGTAAAGTAAACGTTTTGCACTGTAAGCCTGCCTACGTAGCCACGCCCCCTCATTCTAACATTCTTCCTGCCTTAGCCTTGTACTACGCAACTCAGCACTGACTGCACAAACAGCTGAGCTGCAGGGAGATTAGACAAGGAGGGCACACAGGAAGGCATGCAGCAAGTTTATATCTGTCTGTCTCTATGTTTGCCTATGTATGTCTACTAAAAGGTGCTTTCATGGCCCAGTGCTCTATGTGTGCACCAGGCTTTGAAAGTACTGTTTAGTAGACATGTGCAAGGAGACAATTATAACCACCATTTCAGCTGCAATAGAAAACTGAAATGTCAGTTCAATTCATAAATAGTTTTCCCGTCTGCATAAATAGTTTTGCCCATGAGCATAGTTTTTAGCACCGCTTGCCCCTCGCCCTCTGTCAGTTGTGAGTGAAGAAGGAGAGCCCAAAGAGCTGCCTCTGTCAGTTGTGAGTGAAGAAGGAGAGCCCAAAGAGCTGCCTCTGTCAGTTGTGAGTGAAGGAGGAGAGCCCTGAGAGCTGCCTCTGTCAGTTGTGAGTGAAGGAGGAGAGCCCTGAGAGCTGCCTCTGTCAGTTGTGAGTGAAGGAGGAGAGCCCTGAGAGCTGCCTCTGTCAGTTGTGAGTGAAGGAGGAGAGCCCTGAGAGCTGCCTCTGTCAGTTGTGAGTGAAGGAGGAGAGCCCTGAGAGCTGCCTCTGTCAGTTGTGAGTGAAGGAGGAGAGCCCTGAGAGCTGCCTCTGTCAGTTGTGAGTGAAGGAGGAGAGCCCTGAGAGCTGCACAAGCTCCCAGCACTAAAGTCATACCTCCTAACTCCCAAGTCGTCTGGGTGGCAACTATTATATGGGGTGTTACCAGTGACACAACCAGCATCACCAGTGACACCCATAATGAGCAGACCACCCAGAGAGTGGTCATGTGTGGTTGGCGTCAAGAATGCCAGGCTGACAGACAGCCTCCTGGTTGGCCCCAGCCTATGGGACCATGTAGAGAGTGCTCATGAAGTGTTTTTTTGTATTGTCCTATTGCCTGATGCATAGAGTGAGCATGTCTAATGATGTGCTCACACTGGCAACCTAATGCCTATTGCCCCCTTGGTTTCATATATATATATATATATATATATATATATATATATATATTTATTTGGAAGTCCAGGCCAACTCCCCGGTTTTGCATCCCTCCCTGTCACAGGTGCTTAATTTCAAGGCTCTATTTAACTTTGACCTGCAGAGAGTAATGCCTGTATGAGATAGCTGTATAATATGACTGTATGAGATAGCTGTATAATATGGCTGTATAAAGTAGTAATTGTATGAAGTGGTGGCTGTATAAAGTAGTAGCTGTATAAAGTAGTGGCTGTATAATATAGCTGTATGAGATGGCTGTATAAAGTAGTAGATGTATGAGATGGCTGTATAAAGTAGTGGCTGTATAAAGTAGTGGCTGTATAAAATAGTGGCTGTGTAAAGTAGTGATTGTATCAAGTTGTGATTGTATGAAGTGGTGGCTGTATAAAGTAGTGGCTGTAAAAAGTAGTAATTGTATAAAGGGGTGGCTGTATGAAGTAGTAGCTTTATGAGATGGCTGTATAAAGTAGTGACTGTATAAAGTATTGATTGTATAAAGTAGTGGCTGTGTAACATAGTGACTATATAAAGTAGTGGCTGTATAAAGTAGTGACTGTATAAAGTATTGATTGTATAAAGTAGTGGCTGTGTAACGTAGTGACTGTATAAAGTAGTGGCTGTATAAAGTAGTGACTGTATAAAGTATTGATTGTATAAAGTAGTGGCTGTGTAATGTAGTGACTGTATAAAGTAGTGGCTGTATAAAGTAGTGACTGTATAAAGTAGTGGCTGCATAAAGTAGTGACTGTATAAAGTAGTGGCTGTATAAAGTAGTGACTGTATAAAGTATTGATTGTATAAAGTAGTGGCTGTGTAACGTAGTGACTGTATAAAGTAGTGGCTGTATAAAGTAGTGACTGTATAAAGTATTGATTGTATAAAGTAGTGGCTGTGTAATGTAGTGACTGTATAAAGTAGTGGCTGTATAAAGTAGTGACTGTATAAAGTAGTGGCTGCATAAAGTAGTGACTGTATAAAGTAGTGGCTGTATAAAGTAGTGACTGTATAAAGTATTGATTGTATAAAGTAGTGGCTGTGTAACGTAGTGACTGTATAAAGTAGTGGCTGTATAAAGTAGTGACTGTATAAAGTATTGATTATATAAAGTAGTGGCTGTATAAAGTAGTGGCTGTATTAGATAGCTTTTTAAGGTTGGTGTGTTTGCTGAGGATTTAAAATGAGCAGCAATGACCCCATATGATTTTATTTATCAAGGTGAATCTTCACTTTTGTACTTTCTTGGGCCAGTATTACATAGAAACCTTTCGTCAGAGGGAACATGAAATAACCAGGCTAATCAACTGCACACAAAATGCACAACTGGTTCCTCCTTTGAAAGCACAGACCCACCAGCTGTAACATACTAACTCCGGTTTCATCAACTCACTGCTTTAGAACATAAATTCACAGACAGATAGAAGACACGGAAAGATTTTTGAAGTACGGTTATCAGGTGCCAAGCAAACAATCACCCTCAAACCACATAAAATACCAGCTTTCTATACTGCTTGAATGAGTGGATAAATGGCAGGAGATCAATCAGTATACCAAGACCTGTGTGTTCTCCAGGGCAACCCAGAAATCCAATCTTTAAAATATAATGTTATATAACGTTTCTTTGCTCTGTAATTAAAACCACAGTCTGAATGTTTATTTAATATAGCAATACAGCCAAGCAGACCACCTGACTCATTTTATCCCACTACAGCATTTAATCATAGGTTACAGTCCCACAGTCTTTGAATTACTCGTGAAATCACTCCAATAAATTTAACTTCTGAATATTGTTGTGTATGTAACTTGCAGGAGGGTAATGTCAAGCCATGAAGGGTAAATCTTAATGCTGCAAGTCATCACATCATTTTTACCTTTTTTTACATTTTCAGAGCAGTTGATTTTTTTTAACTAATTAGTGAAAAATCTAGAAACTTGTACAGTACAGGAATGAGAGCTGTCTACAGTTCAAGTAGAGCCCTGGTGACTGGTCCTCTGCACGATGGATCGATAGAATTGCCATCAGGTAAAGGTTTGACCGGTTGCGGCGGGGTTCAGAGTCGATGAATAGTTCCATACGGTCGACCTGGGATGGTAGACTGCTCCAGAAGATGTAACCTGTACAGATAGGTGACTGGCTGGTGGGATTTCAGGGCGTTCGGTCTGGTAGGGTCTGCAAGGAGAAGGCAAGAGCCATAGCTCGATGATTATTAGTCTTTTCTGCTTAGTTAGTACTGTCTCGTAACAGGAATGAATGAAAGAAAAAGGCAAAGTACGAAAAAAGAAAGGAAAAATCCACAGTGTCTGTTAAAAGATATGGACTTTGCGCTCAACAAAATGGCGTACAGTGTCTTCACTTATGGCTGATACAGCATCTGAAGCTGAGATTTTTGGTAGATTTTCTGACAGGCCAGTATCAGAAAAGAACATTTTCAAAATGTTACAAAAACTTCACACTACACTTTAGGTGAAGTTTTGAAATATAAACTCTGAACTACATCATGATGTTAAGGCAGTTAAGAACGCAGTGGTTACCTTGAGCTTAAAATGGCCGAGCTCTGCAGCGTTCATAACAAGCTTACCGATTCCTTTAATGTTATTGAGACTGACCATAAAACATTACTTATTAAAATGGAAAATGCTGAGGAATGGTTAGGGTGGATCAATGTCTGTGTACGCGGAGTGTCTGATTCTGTCTACAGCAACAAGTTACCTGCTTTCTTTTGTGGAATTTTCCCAGGGTATCCTACCATCATGATCAACTCAAGACTGGTTATTCAAGAGAGCCCACAGGCTCCCAAAATCTACCGGCATCCTATCTGCTGACACCAAAGACACCATTGTATGCCTCCATCAATTTCAAGTCAAATAGGGCTCTCACAGGTGCAGCATTGAAGATGAAAGAGCTCCTTGAACCCTTTTCCCATCTGCCTTTTTATGTCCTCTCTCCATTCCTCTCAGTCACTATATATATATGTGTGACAAACTACCCATTAAACTTCCTCCTGTGTTATCTTTAGCAACAGAAAGCAACATGGCTAAGGGCTAAAGACCCACAAAATGGGTTCGCAGGCATGTGTCTGATGAAACAAAGGGTTATAAAATCACAGGTGGAGGCTGGACAGGTACATTACCTTCTACATGTAACCACCATGCATTCTGGGACATACATTTGTCTGATTGTATCTGAGGCTAGAGGTTTTATTGCCTAGTTGCATGCCCTGTTGCTAAGAGGCTGGTAACTAAGGAGATGGCGTGGCAAAAAGGGGCATGTTAGATTGAGCCATCATTGCCTCCTGTGGTGCCCTAGCCTAGCTTCCCAGCAAGATGCAATCTAATTGAAGCAAGTGACCCAGGGTGGAGGGAAAAGTCTACTTATACTTCAAAGATCTTTATGCATCTTTTTGGGGGGAGCCTTCTATATCTTATCCATACTCATCCCAGATCATTGTTACTCTAGTTTCTGAATTTAATTTCAGAATTCAATCGATGCACACGTTTGGAGACATCGCCCAAGGTATTGCACCAAATCATTTGACTTCCTGACACACATAGAGAAATAGGATTATTAGACATTACGTATTATTATTATTATTATTATTATCATGCATCTAACCTTGTGCAGACTACCTCTGAAAAGTCTGTACCTTCTGTTGCCTGACTTGGTACAGGCTTACGACTCTGCCTACTCTCCCACAGTTGCTCACTTTACAGATAACCTTAGCTTAAATATTGCACCATACAAGGCATTCATTCCCTCCTTTGAATAGGTGGGCTTCAGAACTCTTACATTTCAACACCCTTGAGAAACTTTGCCCATTTAGTAAATACCCCATTTAGTCAATATGCTGCCGAATGTTCGCACACACTTCAGTCTTCAGCACATACTAATTTGTCTCTAATGATGATCTGAGAAACAGAACTTTATATTTTTTGCTAGACATCTAAGGAATAAAACTATATGTCAAATGAAAGGAAAATGTTCAGACCATTAGAAAAATCACAGGGAATTTCTAATGAGCTAGTACATGGTCCCACAAAGACTTTCTAATTTTTCCAATATTTTACTCACTATGCTATTGGTATTGCCACAAAATGCTGGAATTGCGATTCACATATTTTGTCCAGTTTAGCTCCATTTTGGCAACATATACAATCATCCATGATAAAGTTCACCAAACTGTATTCACCAGTACAGCTACAGTATTACTTGCTCAATATGTTCCTTACGTCTTTGACTGGCCCCAAGAAATCTATGACTCTCCATATATTAATGACAGCCAAAAAAACAGAAAGTACAAACACCCAGGTCTAACGTCTGTGCTGGCGGCATTGAACGTTAACAAAATGGTGAGGAGATGTCATTCAAACTCTCTGGAAACATGAACAAATTTAGAAAACATATATAATTTTTAAATATGGCGCCCTGGACCACTACGCGATTTCTTTAATCGGAATCCCCCCCACAGCCCAGGATCATTTAGTTTCTTTTTTTATATTCATTTCTTTTCTTTCTCTCATCTCTCTGCTTGCGTCCTCATTTCCTTTCTGTAGCACTAATTATTCATGTAAAACCGACAGGAAAATTTTAAATTCTGCCCTCTTTCTCTCTTTAAACATATACTCAAAAAGTCTATACAATGAAAACAAAAAAGAGAAAGGAGAAAGGGTTGGAGGGTCGTTTCCCCATCCTTTAGCTATCATGGGCTAATTAATGATATATTGATTGATTTGGCTAAACTGTAGGAGTAATTGCTACGGCTGTCAGCCATCTTGACAAAGGTTATATTCAATATTAAACCCATGGGGGATCCCATGCAAGTGGAGACTAGGAATCTCTTTGAAAAGCTGTTGAAAGGTTGATTTACGAGAGATCGACGGTGATTTTATTTTGAGGCAAATTTAAGCTGAAAATTATATTTATTATCTGGTGTAACATTATGGTGATGCCAAACATAAAGCGACTGATACTGTAGCAAAATTGCTCTGTCTGAAACCTTAGTAATTGCACCACTATTTGCTACTTATTTACTAAATGGTGTTACAGTTTCAATGGAATAAAAAAAATATATATATTTTTTTTACCATACGTGCTGTGCATAACCCTTTCAGTGCCTTAGCAGAGACCATTGCGATATGCTGTTCTCTTCTGTCCCACTTAAATGGAAAGTAAAATGTTAAAAGTGGTACATGCTGAGGTCTGTAAAACCACAGTGTGTAATTAGAGAAAGAGAGAGTGCCCCAAGGCCCTAATCAACCCCCCGCCCACTCCTCCCCCTCCCCCCCAAAAAAGATTTTGCTCCCACACACTGATAGGGGACATAGCTTTTAAAACAATTCATATTTGCCTCTTGGAGTCTTGATTCAAGTTAGTCAGTCTTCTTTATTTGGCCATAAAATTTATTATTGACTGACATTACTAATATAAAATAATTAAATTGATGTATTAAAAAACAAACAGACAAACTATTGAGCTCCGTATAGACTGAAATTCAAGATTTATCAGCCATCTTGAATTAGAGACAGAGCACTGTGATTGGTTAGCCTGCAAGCCAATCAGTGATAGCGATCTGAGGGCCATGTCTTGTCTTGCTTCACTAAACACTTGACCCTCATAGTATGTATTATTATTATTATTTATAAAGTGGCAACAAATTCCACATCGTTGTACAATGGGTGGACTAACAGACACATATTTATAACCAGACGAGTTGGACGCACAGGAACAGAGGGAGTGAGGGCCCTGCTCAATGAGCTTACATGCTAGAGGGGTGGGGTATAACACACAAAAGCTAAGGGTAGGGAAGTACGTTGTTACCCCACAAAAGTCACTTACTGGAGCCCACCTGGTCGACATATTACAGGATTAAAAGGTCAAATAAATAGGAACCCATTATATATATACTAATACATGATGAAACCCACTAATATGGGATCTGAGATGGTTTGAATATGTACTGATTTTTAGTTGTTTCAGCTTTGATATTTAGGTCATATTCTGGTTAATATTTTACAAAAATGATTGGGAGATGAATCAGCATCAATCGTATTATGAACAATCTGAAAACGACGAGGGAGGTGGGGAGATTTAGATAGTCAAGCTCTGACAAAGTTACTCTCTGTGGGTTACACAGTCACACAGCAGTTTCTTGCTAGTTACATGCAACACATAAACGACCCATTAGGGCTGTTTACTTACACAGCCACTACACATGAGTTAAACACTCATACATACAGCCTCTACACGTGTTATGGGTAATTTGCGTGTACAACAGTATATTATTTATGGAGCCAGCAATATTGACTCTATTTGATAGTAGTGGGTTGGCAGTATCTCAATTTACCATCAGTTGGTGGAAGTGATCCCATCCGTAAGTGTCTTCTGAATGTTCCTCAATATTCCAATTTAGATTATGAGGCGAGGCACATACAATAGGTGGTTACAATTAAGTACAGCAAACTTATTAAAAATATATATAAAATCATTCACGTAAGCACAAGCACAACGCGTTTCGATCTGAGTCTGAAAAAAACAAATCGCCTTAAATTCCCTTTAAAGTTTCTTTGAGAAGTCCACTTTCATCGGGTTTTTCTAGTCACACAGTGACATGGACAGGAGGGAGTTATGGGACATGGAGTCTGTCCCTCCCAGCACAGGGTGACAAAGACAGGAGGGAGCTATGGGACATGGAGTCTGTCCCTCCCAGCACAGGGTGACACAGACAGGAGGGAGCTATGGGACATGGAGTCTGTCCCTCCCAACACAGAGTTACACAGACAGGAGGGAGCTATGGGACATGGAGTCTGTCCCTCCCAGCACAGGGTGACACAGACCGGAGGGAGCTATGGGACATGGAGTCTGTCCCTCCCAGCACAGAGTTACACAGACAGGAGGGAGCTATGGGGCATGGAGTCTGTCCCTCCAGGCACAGGGTGACACAGACAGGAGGGAGCTATGGGACATGGAGTCTGTCCCTCCCAGCACAGGGTGACACAGACAGGAGGGAGCTATGGGACATGGAGTCTGTCCCTCCAGGCACAGGGTGACACAGACAGGAGGGAGCTATGGGACATGGAGTCTGTCCCTCCCAGCACAGGGTGACACAGACAGGAGGGAGCTATGGGACATGGAGTCTGTCCCTCCCAGCACAGGGTGACACAGACAGGAGGGAGCTATGGGCCATTGAGTCTGTAACTTCCAGCACAGAATGACATAGACAGGAAGGAGTTATGGGACATGGAGTCTGTCCATCCAAGCACAGGGTGACACAGACAGTCACCCTATACACAGACAGTATAGGGTGACACAAAACAGGAGGGAGCTATGGGACATGGAGTTTGTCCCTCCCAGCACAGGGTGACACAGATAGGAGGGAGCTATGGGACATGGAGTCTGTCCCTCCCTGCACAGGGTGACACAGACAGGAGGGAGCTATGGGACATGGAGTCTGTCCCTCCCAGCACAGGGTGACACAGACAGGAGGAAGCTATGGGACATGGAGTCTGTCCCTCCCAGACTAGGGTGACACAAACAGGAGGGAGCTATGGGACATGGAGTCTGTCCCTCCCAGCATAGGCGTGTGCACGGGGTTTGCCGGGTGTGCCTGGGCACACCCTAATCCCCGCGGCACACATGTGAGTCCTGCAGGAATGCCGTTTAGGATCTACATTTTGACCTTCCCTCCTAAAATCCAGTATATGTCAGTCTGCTATTGCTGTCCACATGCATACTTAACTAGTGTTCACATCTCAGCCGCGGCGAGGGAGCTGTGTGCGGTCTGCTCCCTCTCGCCGTGTGCCGTTTGCTGATCGCGGGAGCCGTAATATGACATCATTTTTGAATAAAAAAATAATAATTTGTATGTGTCTGTGACTGTATGTGTGTGTGTCTGAGTCTGTGAGTGTGTGTCGGTAAGTGTGTCTGTGAATGTATATGTGTGTGTCTGAGTGTGTGTCTGTGAGTGTATGTGTGTGTCTGTAAGTGTGTCTGTGAATGTATGTGTGTGTGTCTGTGAGTGTATGTCTGTGAATGAATGTATGTATGTGTGTGTGTCTGAGTGTGTGTCTGTAAGTGTGTCTGTGAGTGTATGTGTTTGTCTGTGAGTGTATGTGTCTGTGAGTGTGTGGGTGTGTGTGTGTCTTTGAGTGTGTGGGTGTCTGTGAATGTATGTGTGTGTCTGAGTATGTGTGTGCACGTGTATATATATGTGTGTGTCTGTGTATGTGTCAGTGTGTGTGTGCACGCATATATATATATACACACACACACACACACAAGTGTATATTATTTTTTTTGGGGGGTGGGAAAAGAGTTCCCACACTTTATTCCCCAGGACTTCTCCGGAGATCTCCGGATCTCCCCTGTCAGCTCACGCAGAGTCGGCGCTATCTGAGTGCCGGCTCTGCTCTAAGCCTCCATGGGCTGGTGGGGAGATCAAAGATCTACCTCACCAGCCCACAGCAACATGGAGGGAGGCAGGAGAGGACCCGGGAAGCTCTAGACAGCAGCTCCGCCAGGTTCCTCTCACGAGATCTGAGCATTGCCACAGCAACACTCAGATCTCGCGAGAGTTAACTCTAGCCCCGCAGGCTAGAGTTCACTCTCCACTGGACCACCAGGGATGGCACATGGCAGCAATGATCCCCCCTCCCTACATAAGGTAGGGAGGGGGGATATTTACTAATCTGCCCCCACCTCCACAATCCCTCCAAACATACAGCCCACACACACACACAGCACCTAGACACACACAGCATGCTCACACAGTACACTAACCGCACACTCGCAAACACACACAGCACCTTTACAAACACAAAACACCCTCACACACAGCACACTAACAGCACCCTCACAAGCACACACACACGCACACACACACAAACAGCACCCTCACAAACACACATACAAGCAGCACCCTCACAAATACACGACACCCACACACATCACACAAACGGCACCATCACACACACTCACACATCACACAAACAGCACCCTCACACAGCACAATAACAGGACCCTAACAAACACACACACACACACACAAACACCCTCACACACAGCACACTACCAGCACCCTCACACACAAACACCCTCATCCACATAGCACACTACCAACACCCTCACACACACATTACACTAACAGCACCCTCACACCACCCTCACACAGCACACTAGCAGCACACACACACATAGCAGTGTATGTGTGTGTGTATATATATATGTGTATGTGTATATATATATATACATATATATATATATATATATATAATACATATATACACATGCGGCGTGTGTTTGTGCTTTAGGATGCACACCCTAATGCAATAGGCTGCGCACGCCTATGCCTCCCAGCACAGGGTGACACAGACAGGAGGGAGTCCTTTATCTCCAGCACTCACTTTGGCATTTATGGCAGCAGGCGGATTCAACGTGATCTTTGTGCTGCTGTCATTATGGTCCCTGGGGTGGTCTTTGGCCGGCTTACAGAGGATAGCAGACTGTGATCAGAGAACTATGTCACTTTTTTCAAGTTCGAGGGCCTCGGAACAATCCAGACTCAACTGTTTACAGGTTTAGTCTCTAGAGAGGAGATAAAGTGAAAAGCCTCATACGTTGAGGATTCCCCCAGTGTGTACACTGAGTTGCTGAATGCACCTTGAGGCATTTAAACACCATATAAAGTCTTGGATCAGGGCAGAATGAGGGGGGCTTCTATCTGTTTTGTATCAGAAGCTTGTCGCTGGGGGGATGTGACTAATAGCACGGTGTGATGGATTTTATGATGGTGCAGTCTTACTGTAAAACATTAATCGCTAACCTTTTAAGTATTGTGTGTGGGGTCTGCAATGTTTGCCGTATTAATGGAATAGAAAGAAAAAATTGTGTGCGTGTAGGAGAGCGCGTACAGGAGGATGTGTGCACAATCATTCCAAATTTGTGCCATCTCAGGACAAAGCCAAAGATTATTTCTGTGGTTCACAGATCATGCGTGTTTAATTAACGGATTAGGTGTATGCGCCCCCTCTCCTGTCTGTGCAGTGAATAGGAGCACAAAAACGTAACCATTTCATTTCCAGATGTCCACTACAGCAAACATTCTTTAAATGTTATAGTTATAGGAGTCTTTTACCTCACACACCAACATTCCGCTTCATAGAACACCGCTGTTGAGAGGTATGTAATAGGAGTTATATGGAGAGGTTATATGGAGTAATAGGAGGAGTTATAGTGAGAGGTTATATGGTGTAATAGGAGGAGTTATAGGGAGAGGTTATATGGAGTAATAGGAGGAGTTATAGGGAGAGGTTATATGGAGTAATAGGAGGAGTTATAGGGAGAGGTTATATGGAGTAATAGGAGGAGTTATAGTGAGAGGTTATATGGTGTAATAGGAGGAGTTATAGGGAGAGGTTATATGGAGTAATAGGAGGAGTTATAGGGAGAGGTTATATGGAGTAATAGGAGGAGTTATAGGGAGAGGTTATATGGAGTAATAGGAGGAGTTATAGGGAGAGGTTATATGGAGTAATAGGAGGAGTTATAGGGAGAGGTTATATGGAGTAATAGGAGGAGTTATAGGGAGAGGTTATATGGAGTAATAGGAGGAGTTAAAGGGAGAGGTTATATGGAGTAATAGGAGTTATATGGAGAGGTTATATGGAGTAATAGGAGGAGTTATAGAGAGAGGTTATATGGAGTAATAGGAGGAGTTATAGGGAGAGGTTATATGGAGTAATAGGAGTTATATGGAGAGGTTATATGGAGTAATAGGAGGAGTAATAGGGAGAGGTTATACAGAGCAATAGGAGGAGTTATAGAGAGAGGTTATATGGAGTAATAGGAGGAGTTATAGGGAGAGGTTATATGGAGTAATAGGAGGAGTTATAGGGAGAGGTTATATGGAGTAATAGGAGGAGTTAGAGGGAGAGGATATATGGAGTAATAGGAGGAGTTAGAGGGAGAGGTTATATGGAGTAATAGGAGGAGTTATAGAGAGAGGTTATATGGAGTAATAGGAGGAGTTATAGGGAGAGGTTATATGGAGTAATAGGAGGAGTTAAAGGGAGAGGTTATATGGAGTAATAGGAGTTATATGGAGAGGTTATATGGAGTAATAGGAGGAGTTATAGAGAGAGGTTATATGGAGTAATAGGAGGAGTTATAGGGAGAGGTTATATGGAGTAATAGGAGTTATATGGAGAGGTTATATGGAGTAATAGGAGGAGTAATAGGGAGAGGTTATACAGAGCAATAGGAGGAGTTATAGAGAGAGGTTATATGGAGTAATAGGAGGAGTTATAGGGAGAGGTTATATGGAGTAATAGGAGGAGTTATAGGGAGAGGTTATATGGAGTAATAGGAGGAGTTAGAGGGAGAGGATATATGGAGTAATAGGAGGAGTTAGAGGGAGAGGTTATATGGAGTAATAGGAGGAGTTATAGAGAGAGGTTATATGGAGTAATAGGAGGAGTTATAGGGAGAGGTTATATGGAGTAATAGGAGGAGTTATAGGGAGAGGTTATATGGAGTAATAGGAGGAAGTATAGGGAGAGGTTATATTGAGTAATAGGAGGAGTTATAGGGAGAGGTTATATGGAGTAATAGGAGGAGTTATAGAGAGAGGTTATATGGAGTAATAGGAGGAGTTATAGAGAGAGAGGTTATATGAGTAATAGGAGGAGTTATAGGGAGAGGTTATATGGAGTAATAGGAGGAGTTATAGGGAGAGGTTATATGGAGTAATAGGAGGAGTTATAGAGAGAGGTTATATGGAGTAATAGGAGGAGTTAGAGGGAGAGGTTATATGGAGTAATAGGAGGAGTTAGAGGGAGAGGTTATATGGAGTAATAGGAGGAGTTATAGGGAGAGAGGTTATATGGAGTAATAGGAGGAGTTAGAGGGAGAGGATATATGGAGTAATAGGAGGAGTTAGAGGGAGAGGTTATATGGAGTAATAGGAGGAGTTATAGAGAGAGGTTATATGGAGTAATAGGAGGAGTTATAGGGAGAGGTTATATGGAGTAATAGGAGGAGTTATAGGGAGAGGTTATATGGAGTAATAGGAGGGGTTATAGAGAGAGGTTACATGGAGTAATAGGAGGAGTTATAGGGAGAGGTTACATGGAGTAATAGGAGGAGTTATGTAATAAACTCATGCAAGTTCAAGTAGAATACTGGCTGACATTGTGCCGCATTTTACACTCTCAAATAAAATACCTAACTTTAGACAAAATTACAAAATTGTTTGTTGTATTTCTGTGGAGCGCAGTGACTCTCATACACACTGCACATGACATTAAGTTTTATTAATTTATTATGCAGCCCTAAGAAACACAAACTATTGTGGATTTTATTGCTGTGTAGCTGTGTACAATCATAATCGTACAAGCCAAACTTTCTGGGAGGTACAAAGATGTACTCAATCACCACTAACATTTCGTTATTTGAGGTTTATTGTAGCTTACTTGCCTTACTTGTACATAAAAAGTTCCGTAATGGTCTGCAACGCCAGTATTTATATAGAGATTGTTTATATTACTGCAAGAGCAAATGTAGGCCAGCGGCATTCTGGGAGATATACCATCTTGTTGTCTTGATTCTAACAATGTCAGATTTCCCATAAGCCACCAAGCATCCTTTTATTGCCTGTTATGTCATTTATATTTTTGAGAGCGATAAATATGCAAAATACTATCATGAAACACTTAGACATACTTCTGACAAACCTTTAATGGAATACCAGCTTCTTCAGTCCATCATGGGAATAGTCTGGGGATTAAACTATTTTAAAGTACTTTGTATAAACATATCAAACAAAGGATCAACATTTATTCTTGTTTCAACTTTATAACTGTGTTGAAATGCTTCCTCCATGATGGTATGTCAAGAGGGTGCTGTTGAAGTAACGTACCTTGGCGAAGGATGCAGTAGGTCCTTTATTTCGAGTGGTTTTGTGGTCAGGAATGGAATTTATCTTTCGATTCAACATGATATTTACTGAATAAGAGAGTGTCTAACCAGGCCTAGAATTCGGTCTACTCCAGTAGCATTATGGTTACCGTGTGTGGTTGGCTTTTGGAAATGTCAGGTATGACCGAGACAGGGGTCACGGAATCAGCAAGAAGCCGTGACCATCTAAAGTTGTTCCAAAAAAAAAAATAATGGGTGACTTTGATCTGTGTTGGGATTCTCTAGAGAGGGAAACTTAAAATGGATAGTGCTAATTTAACAATATGCTCAGGAGCAAGGTGATGAAGAGATAGCCATCATAGTGTTAATTCTATATGCAGACTATTGCGTTAATATATTGTATTACTAGTATTATGATTAGAAGAACTGGCGCTGGGACGTGGTTTGGTATCAAGAAAGTCCAAGCACTGGAGTGGTTAATAACCCCCAACAGGAAGTACATTTTAATATTTGGAATGCTGCCTGCAGTAGTGAAGAGGTTAATAATTCTTTAATAATCGAGAAAACTGTTGTTACTTGGGTAGCCCTGGTGATAGAGGGGTTAATAATTGAATGAGTCTGTTGGCATTTAAGATTAATATTTCTCAAGATGAAGGAGCCTGTCAGTATCTAGAAGGCTCTGGCAGATGAGAGGTTAATAATTATTATAGTGCAGGAACCTCTTGGTGTCTTGAAAGTACAGGCAGTAGAAGGGTTAATTCTGTGTGTGATTGGCTGTGGCTGGCCAGTGGCTATGCTAAAGCGGGGACCTTTCAATGTGAGGGAATGTCAAAGGGAGGGGTAGGCCCTATTCAATGTGAGTTAGATAAAGGATGGTGAGTCATTACTAATCTAGGGAGGGGTCGGGGGGTTTCCATAGTTCCTTTAGAAAACTTTACACATGAATATAATGTCACTCCCCCATTCTCCATCCTCCTCTATTACTCCTCTTTTACCTTAGCATACTTCACTTCACGGTCCATTTGCTGTCTGTGACCTACACTCCCATCACCCATATCCAGCCTTCACCTGCCTCTGTGTATAAATTAACTGATTTTAGTGACCGCCTGAATCAGTGGACTACATCTCCCATAACGCTATGCCTGGATGATGGGTGTACAGTATTTACTAGCATGCCCCTTCTCATAATTCTTTTAGCATTTAGTTTTCTTGTATCTACCTGGATATATTTTATTTTTCTCTTGCCATTCAGAACTTCTTGTCGTCACTAATATCCTCCCCCCCCCCCTCCGAAAAAGCTTTGCCCGCTTTTTCATTCCTCCCCATTATTCTTCTGTATTCTGCGTGCCTCAAAACGTCTTTCAGTCAGCACCATTGTACTCAGCATTCTGGAGAGGAACGAAGGTCACTCAGAGTTGATTCTCCCATAGATGATGGGATTCGTGTTCTTTTCGTGTGCCTTCTTTGCTGAATGTTTGTATTTAGGAGTCGGACACGAAGCTGCTGAAACGTTCTCCAAATTTCAAACATTAATCAAGGAACCGTTAAAAAAATAATACAATTGTCGATAGATCGTGTTCATTAAAAAGTCAAGCCAAGATTTATTTTGGTAATGGAAACTTTCATAAAAATCATTTTTGTAAGGACCGAGGGGAGTTGAGTCCAGGACAGCATTAACCCTTTCAATTTTAGCATTTTCCATTATTTATGGCTTTTCAAATAGTCTTTCTGTGAGAAACGGCGCATGCTGTTGACACTGGCTGCATATTTTTCCCAGTTTCATAGGACTATTTGGCCAGGAGAATAAGGGATTCCTGCTGAGTTCAGTCGTCAATCCTGAACCCTGAAGCAAGCTCAAACTCCACATTTTTCATTTACTGAACTTTGTCCTCAAGGCCAGAATGGGCTGGGAAGTAAGAGCCATCAAAACCTTGTTTTAAGAGAGAACTAATTTGTGGTAAACCTCCAGGTTTGGTTTAGAGTCTCCGGGTTTGAGCTGTAACGAAACTGCCTTTCCTCTTGGCAGAGAAATGCAAGCAGCTCTGTCAAACGAATTGCAAAATTCTGAAAATCTCCTATTTCACTATTCACCTCATACAATATGGTTAGCAAAGTATCAAATTCACACATTGTTTCACTCGTAAACGTGCAAAAACGTTCTCTCAGAGAGGCAAATTCCAACCAATCACAATGGTTTATTCACTTTTCATTTCAAAGCTGGGAACTCTATATAGAATCAATGGAGTATGAATGGTGCATTGTGATTGGATTAGAATGTTAACCAACCAATCACCATCATCTGCAAGGCATAAAACTAATTCCTTTGTATGTCAAAAAAATGGTTTTTTTTGTTTGTTTTTTCCCTAAGATGGCCAAGGACAAATAGGGTCATTCAGGGACATCAGATGATAATGTGACCGGATAGGACAATTGCATATATTAATGAATTTCACTGTACAGGGAAAAGTTAGGGAAGTCATGGCCAACTCTTTCCAAAATATATTTTTGGGCATGGGCAGGTAGCAATGTTATTTTTTTTTTTTTTTTTGATAGATGATTATATTGGGGCTGTCTGTATTTAGTGCTGTCTTTGACTTTCCATATATGTAATCTTGTTTCTTTATTGGGGAGGAGTACATGGGGGGTGGGGGAGGGGGAAGCAAGTTAGGAATGAACACTTAACCCTGCTATTTAACAATCCACCTACCATTTGCATTATTATAAGATACAAAAGAATAACAGTTTATAAACGAATCCCAGTGAGACAAAAGTGTAAAAAGAATATATAAAGAATACAACCGTATACGAATGATAGTTATTGGGATAATAGAAGATACCTAAAACAAAATAAATAAAAAACCAACATAGTGTGAACTGTTATAAGCAATGAGTGTTTGAATATTGTAGGACTACCACTCACATGACCCCGAGCCATACCAGGCTCTGTATCACAGTTTTGAGGCTGCCAATACTGGCTTCAGGGTCCACTTGACAAAAAGTAGGAGATGGGACTTCAGATGTATGGCAAAATAATTTAAATTACATATAGATATAAAAAACTTAGGGTACTTAGCTGGAATGGGAGTGGAACGAAAGATATAAAAACAGCTAATAAAAGATCAACGTTCCACTCACCAGCAAAACAATAACCCAGAACATAAAAGAAACAAATACTCAGTGTTTTTTTACACTTTTGTCTCACTGGGATTTGTGTATTTACTGATATTCTTTTGTATCTTATTTTTATGTTTAGAGTGTGATATCAGTTACACTATTTTATTATTTCTGTTCACTGTTAGTTCGATTTTATTGTGAAGCGCCTTGCACACTTTATTTTGTTCTTTTGCATTATTAGTTACATGGCTTGATAGATGAAATCTATTTAAACATGCCGGCCACAAACCGTCTATGTGGTCTGGCACTTTGATACCTAAATTATCTGACCATGCACTCTGACATCCTGGTAATTCGATCATACGTTATAATTCGGTCTATAATCCTCAGACCCCCAGACTCTGACTTTGCCCCCAAAACTCAGTAATTCTGGCTATGACTCCTTAGGCCATGAGACTCTGACCATGTGCCCTAATTATTTGACTATACACCCTGACACCTTGATTATCTAATCATACACCATGACACCATGATAATCTGATCGTGCACTGGATCCCCAAACCTGGTCACGACCCCAAAACATAGTTATTCTAGCTATGACCGCTTATACCACAAGACTGACCATACTCCTAACACCCTAATTATCTGACCATGCACCCTGGTACCCTGATTAACTGATCATTCACCATGACAATCTTACCATGCACCCACACTATGAACAGGATCCCCAGACCTGGTCATCATCCTAAAATTCAGTGACTCTGACCATAACCCCCTTAGACCATAAGATCCTAGCGCTAACCCTGAAACCAAGTAACTCTAAAATCGGAGACTACCCATGTATCCTGAAAATCTGATAATATAGTAATGATTCAGAAACCTTTAGAAATATTACATTGCACCACCTGTGAATCTGGGTCAAATCCTGAAAGTTCTATTTGGTAAGGCATCATCTACAGAAACTCCTCATTATAAAAATCATTCAAAGGGTTCTTTCTATGGCTTGAGCATTAACAAGCTCCCGCAAGCAGGCATTGGGCTACTGCATGCCTGCTAATGTATCTTTGCCATATGAGATGATGTTTGCAATTATATTGAACATCTTACTTTAAAGGTGTGGCACAGAGACAATTGAGAGCTATGTACAACACATTTTACAAACAATTAAAGCTACAGTGCACTTTAAATTAATTCTTCACGGACCAGTAATGGTCTATAGTTACATAGTTACACAGTAATCAAAATCATCACGTCCAACACATCTGCTTTTACTGCTGATCCAAAATAAAGCAAAACCTCAATATGAGAGAGTTCCCTAATTGTACCACAAAAAAAGAGAAAAATAAATATTTTTTGACTCAGGCTTCTCCTTGTATCACCAAACTCTTACCACACATATTAAATATAAAATATTTGACTATTCTGATTTTCCAAAAAAGCATCCAGACTTTTCTCGAAAATATCTCTGAATCAGATGAAATAACCTCTTTAAGCAGAGCATGTAAAATCTTTATTGGTTTTACTTTCAAAAAACCTTTTCCTCTGCTGTAGTAAGTCTTAATCAGCGACGTCTTGTCCTTTATTTGCATTATGGACGGATTACCAGAGAGCTGAATGTACTTGCCGTTTAAATATTTGTATAATGTTATCATGTACTTCCGAGACACTCTTTTCTCCAGTAGTTAGACAGAGTTTTCCTAACCTCTACCCCGCAGGTGCGTTGTGTTGGCGTGCTGATCTTTTTTTACCCCTTATATCAAATCTATCAAATAAAATCCTGTCACTTTCACCTTAAAAGCATTTCTCTCATTGATAACTCTGTCACTCAGGATGCAACTAGGGCGATTGTTCATACAATCGTTGTTTACTGCCTTGAATATTGTAACTCTTTGCTTATCTGCCTAAATAGTCCCATTGTGCTGTCCATAATGGGACTCATCTAAATTACTTCCAGGAACTCTCACACCTCACGGTCCGTCTCGTCCTTACTCCCCATAACCGTGCATCTGATATTTCCTCCCTCATAAGCAGATATGCTCTAACTCTGCCTCTTCGCTCCACCTACAACCGATTACAGTCAAGTTCTCACACCCAGGGCCGGATTAAGAGCCCAGTGGGCCTGGTGCTGATAATTATGATGGGCCTAATTACAAAATCTTATTGACCAAAAACACTAAAACAGTCCTACCTCCTAAGCGTCATTTATCTGATGGAGATGATGCTGTAGGGAAACTCATAGGATGCAACTATGAGAAAACACATACCCTTTGCTAATCTCATGCTTTCATCTTTCAAGTAAACCCATACCCCCTAACAGCAGTGTCCAGTAAAGCAGGAAGTCTATAGATGCGGTAAAAGGGTGGGCTACTGACACAAATCACATAACCAGAACGGCCGAAAGGACGAACATACACAAAAAGGGGGAATGTCTGTGTCCCTATGTCTCCCAGTCCCTTAGTGTTTGTGTCCTCATGTCTCCCAGTGTCCCCATGTCACTAGGGGACATTGAGAGACATTGGGACACTGGGAGACATGGGGACACAGATACTAGGGAACACTGGGAGACCTGGGAAATCTGAGACTCTTGGGGGCACTGGGTGACAGACACGAGGGGACACGGGGAGACATGGGGCACTGAGACACTGTGATATATAGGGGACACTGGAGACTTGATAAAAACCTGGGTACAGGACAAAATGTTGCGGTGTCCAATAAACCTGCTTAAAGCTATCACAGTGAGTGCCTGAGATTTTTTTCTTTTATACTAGGGGACACAGAGACACTATGGGCACAGATACACTATGGGCACTGAGAGACATGGGGCACTGAGACACTGATACACAGGGGACACTGATACACAGGGGACATTGGAGACTTGATAAAGACCTGGGTACAGGTCTAAATGTTGCGGTGTCTAATAAACCTGTCTAAATCTATCACAGTGAGTGCCTGAGATTTTTTCTTTTATACTAGGGGACACTGAGACACTAGGAGACATGGGGACACAGAGACATTGGGAGACTAGGGGACTTTAGGAGTCTAGGGAACACTGAGACACTAGGGACACTGGCACACTACAGACACTGAGAGACACCAGGGACACATGGGGATACTGAGATACTAGGGACACTGGCTGGGAGACATGGGGACACTGCCATGTCTCCTATGTCTCAAAGTCGCCCAGTGTCCCCATGTCTCCCTGTGTCTCCATGCCTCTCAGTGTCCCCATGTCGCCCAGTGTCCCCTAGTGTTTGTATCCCCATGTCTCCCAGTGTCCCTTAGAGTCTGTGTCCTCATGTCTCCCAGTGTCCTGATGTCACTAGGACACTAGGGGACACTTAGAGACATGGGGACACTGGGAGACATGGGGCCACTGAGACACTAGGGACAGTTTATCCTTGCCTCTCTCTCATGACTGAAACCGCAGGGGAGCAGCACAGAGCAGGTAAGTGAGGGATGGGGGGTGGGGGAGACCGCATAGAGGAAGGTAAAGTAGAAGGAGCAGAAAGGTTCTGCAAGGGGCAGGAGGGGTCAGCAAGGAATAGAAAGGGGCAGCAAGAAGCAGGAAGGGGTCGAAAGGTTTTCAAGGAGCAGGAGGGTAAAGTAGAAGGAGCAGCAAGGACCAGGAGGGGTCAGCAAGGAGCAGGAGGGGTCAGCAAGGAGTAGAAAGGGTCTGCAAGAGGCAGGAGGGGTTGTGGCGAAACCAACTTCGCCACTGTGAACTGGAGAAGCCTGGTTGCTAGCCTCCTGCCCTGCGACTATGGCCCCTGGACATATTATACTGGAAAAACTATATTTGGGCATGTAATAATGTATATTGCTGCTACCGGCCCTTTTAAAAGCATCTACGAACAGATTGGGACTTTTGGGACTACTGTCCCTTTAAGACTGTGGAGCGTATTACAGTAATCCTGCCTTTAATACTTTAATGTCATGTATGTATTTTTGTATGCAGTTAACCTGGGTGATATATATGCAGCATTCATCTGATCGTTCGGTAGAATCACTCCATTCATTATATTGAGTGAAACTACAACCAGAACAACCAGACCACCCAGGAATAAGTGTGCCTCCAATTACCGTTTGCAACAATGTTGCAAACAGGTAATTGGCAATCCATGTAATGTATTCTTTGTCCTCTGGGTGGCCGCCATTCGGGAAACAAACACGTGGCGGCGGCCATCTTAAACTACCGAACAGCGGTGTTTTGCCGTCGAGTGTCTGGAACTGAAATCGGACACTCGACTAGGCAAACACCGCTGAGACCTCCAGACTTCCAGGATTTCGTGGGGAAACTACCGAACGGCCCGCCATTCAGTAGAAAGAAACGTACGAACTAGGGGATTCATGTGAATCCCCCTTAGTCTCTATAACACCAGTAATTCGTCTGTTTCATTCACTTGTTTGTGACCGACCGCAGGGCCAAAATGCATGGAACTGTTTTCGGATACTTTACCCATGCGGTCGGTCAAATCTTTGGAACCTCATATCTCCCGAACCATTCATCCGAATGACCTGATTCTTGAATATGTTGTCCCCCTGAATAAGGGCTATCAGGGGATACCTGTTTTGGAGGTGTAGCATATGTATTTGGGGTACATCCAGGAATTGGGGAAAAGGGTGTACGGTATAATTATATTAAGTGCTAATCTAAGGGGAGGAAATGTGTGGGAGGTACATCCCTGTGATTGGTTAATTTCATCCTCCCCCTGGGAGTGTCCTGTATGTACTTGTTTGTAATAAAAGCCAGGCTGGATGAGCCAGTCTGTAGTTCCTGTTTAACCCTCAAAATGAAGTGTCGTCTCGTTCTTGGGGGGAAATGGATTGTAAGCTGACTGCCAAGAGTGTAAGCGGATTGTATGCTTTTCTTGTTCAGCTGTTCCAGTTCGGAGTGTTATTTCGTATCCAGATCGGGAGTTTGGTGTTCTGCAGTAGCTGTGCCTGTCTCTAGAAACGGGGATTATCGCCTAAACTGGGTTTTATCCTCTTGTAAGTGAAACGGTCCGTTACAGGGGTCAGCAAGGAATAGGAAGGGGCAGCAGGAATGGTAAGGGACGGTCTGCAAGGAGCAGGAGGGGTCACCAAGGAGTAGGAAGGGTCTGCGAGGAGCAAGAGGGGTCAGCAAGGAGTAGGAAGAGGCAGCAAGGAGTAGGAAGAGGCAGCAAGGAGCAGGAAGGGGCAGCAAGGAGTAGGAAGGGGCAGCAAGGAGTAGGAAGGGGCAGCAAGGAGTAGGAAGGGGCAGCAAGGAGTAGGAAGAGGGAGCAAGGAGCAGGAGGGGTCAGCAAGAAGTAGAAAGGGTCTGCAAGGGGCAGGAGGGGTCAGCAAGGAGTAGTAAGGGTCTGCTAGGAGTAGGAAGGGGCAGCAAGGAGAAAGAAGGGGCAGAAAGGAGTAGGAAGGGCCTGCAAAAAGCAGGAAGGGTCTGCAAGGAGCAGGAAGGGTCTGCAAGGAGCAGGAAGGGGCAGGAAGAATCAGAAGGAACAGAAAGGATCAGTAAGGGGCTGCAAGAAGCTGGAAGGGGCAGAAAGAAGCAGGAAGGGCAGTAAGAAGCAGGAAGGGTCTGCCAGAAGCAGGAAGGGCCATCAAGGAGCAGGAAGAGCCATCAAGGAGCAGAAAGGGATCAAAAAGAGAAATGAGGGGGGCGGGGCCTGATCCTCAAGCGGGCCAGACGTGCTTTATATCAGCTCCGACCAGCACAAGGCCTAAATGGGCTAAAACTGAACGAAAAGAGAAATAATCAGCACGGAACCGAACACAGACGATACTCTCGACAAAGATCACCAAGCCTGCAAGTTTTCCCTTCATAAAACTGCACTTTCGGGACAGTGGAACCGTCGGTGGGGAGAGACGGCCGATCTCCCGCCTGGGACTGCACACCCCGTAGTGAAACACCTGAAGCCCCGTTACCCCCCCCTTTGGACCGGCGGGGGAGATCCCGGTCCCCACTGGGAACGCTAATCAAGCTGCCGCAACCGAAGTCTCTGATAACGCTGAGACCGCGTGGCGGAACAAAGATGGCTGACACGCCGACTGCCCCAAGAAACCAAGCAGACCTTGGGAGCCCAGACTGGCTGGAATGCATTATGGACAGATTTGACAAAATATGCGAAGATTTTTGGTCTCGCATAGAAAGCCGATCATGCATCTCCACCTCACCCACACAAACCCAGCGACAACCACTGAGGGCTCCTACCTCCACTCTGCCCGAACCTTCAAAACCCACAGTCCACCGCTTTACCTCAGCGCCAAACTCTGGGAGGCAGAAGAGGAGGAAGCAGAGAACTCGGCGACCGCAGAAACGCCGCCCCGGCGGCAGCCTTCACTTACCTAAGCCTTGGTCCAACCAGAGACAAGTCCCAAGGCACGGTCTGCATCCCGGGAGAACAAAGACTCGACATGCACGACAGGTCACAGGCGGCGGATGCGGAGACTACGCCCGGGCGGCGGACCAGAGTGCACTGGAATATGCTGGAACCCTGGGCCGGTGGAGCACCGCTATATGGGACTCGATCCATGGAGGCTCAGTTCACAGAGACTGCATGAAGTGGCCCTGCAGAGGCATCGGCTAAACTTCTGGGCCTCCGAGATTGGCGCACCCTACCCGATGCCGGACCATCCACAACTACCGAACACCCTTACCGTCACATGGACTCCAGAACCGCAGAGTAGAGAGTCAGGTCGTAAATGACTGGGGGACATACTTTGCTTTACTTTAATCTTATACTTTTCAGATGAACACTTATGATTTACTTTGACCAATATTACTGAGAGTGATACTTTTTAGCCCTTACATGTTTCATATGTAACAGACACTCTACATATCTGTCCTTACTTTATGTTTAATACCATGAATCGATAAGCATAACAAATTGTTGGGGTATGTACCACTATAAGCTCCTGTGAGAAAGATACATAAAATACATTATTAGAAATATTTCACTATAGGTGAGGTACACACTTGGTGAATTTGCTTTAGATAACTCCTTCAGGAAATTAAAAGAGTGTAAATACGAGAGATGTAAAGCTACATTAAGCAAACGGCCTCCTGTCCTAGTCTTATCACCCTCATTGGGAATTGACTGACTTAGCCACACACCTTGCCAGAGTAGCTTATTTGCCTCACTGTTGTTAACCATATATTTTCAAGTGTGCAGATGTTTTGTTTTCACCTGTATAGCATATTTTCTTATAGTTGACCCCCAGTGGTATTATATGAGCTGCACTAGACGTTTCAATACTACAATTGGCAGTTGTGACGTCACAGGCTGTCCCTACTCTCTTAAACATTGCCTTACCCAGTGGTATTTGTTTCCTATGTTTTGTGTATTTTAGTTCCTACTCTGTGGCATAAAAGCATGTTGTTTTTGTTTTTTGCCCTGTTTACCTATACAAGGTGTAACCTTGACCAGCAGCTACACATGTTGTGGCCTAACATTAATCCTTATACTTACCTAACATGCTTCCCATATGAAAAGCGAATTGCAAATTGCCTGAACGTGCCACTGTTTCTCTACAATCCCATGCTAACATATAAGTAAATCAGAAGCTGGTTATACCTGTGAAGCATACTATTATTATATTATTATCCTATTTTAAATACCAAAAATGCCAGTTTACATAACCTTTTTTTACTACTCATACCTGTTCATCTTCTGGCATGACTTGCATTACCCTGTTTACTTATTTAAACATTGTGCAGTTCAATCCTATGTCGTGATACTGAATGCCTTGATTTGCCTGTTAATGCTATCGTGGCACTGCAGGCCTGTTTGTAAACTTTTTGCACAACAAAAATAAAGAATTTAAAAAAAAAAAAAAAAAAAAAAAAAAAAAAGAGAAATGAGCAGAAGGGCGCAAAATAAGCAGAAAGTAGCAGAAAGGTAAAGGAGCAGAAGGAGCCTCAGAAGACAAAAAAGACTGTGTCAAATGAAGGAGAAGAAAATGAGATTGGAGCACTTCCTTCGGGACACCACATCATAAGGCGTTGGTACCTGGGCCTGGCAGGGAAACCTTCTCATCTCCCCAGGTAAAAACAAACAATATCCGTGTTAATGTGTTCACTTTTATTTACTGAGTGTCAGGAAACACAGAGGGCCGCTGGGTAGGGGTGCCGCTGATTGACTAGATGGGTCAGCTAGCACTCTAAGCCAATCAGTAGCTCCCCATTCATAAAAACGTAAAACATTTTTATGAACCGGGAACTAGCGATTGGCTTAGAGTGTCAGCTGACCACTCTAGCCAATCAGCGGCACCCATGCCCAACGTCAATCTGCACTTCCTGACACTCTGTTTCAGAAGTCGAATACCACTGAGCGACCTGGAGATCTGGAGCTGAAGGAAGCCTTTGGGGGTAAACCATTTGAGAGCGGTTTCACCCCTTCAAAGAAAGAGCACCCAGGGGCCTCCTTGCATCACAGCATTTTCATTTAGATAAAGTTGTTATGGTGACCAGAATGTTCCTGTAATTTGATGAAAGAAACACTATAGTGTCAGGAATACAAACATATATTCCTGACACCATAGTTGTGAAAACGCTATTCCTCCTTGCTTTATGTGAAAATGACTATGCTCCTTCCCTTTCATGACACTGTCAAAAAGGTGCCAAGCTTGGATGTCATTACAATTATTCAACCTCTCCCCGGAAAAATTCCTGCGGACGTCCATGCTCAGGGTCCCCATGTTCCCCAGTGTCCCAATGTCTCAGCGTCCCCATGTCTCGGAGCTGCTGTCTGGACTCTCTGTGCAGAGCTGCTCCCCCGCGGATCAGTGAGTAGAGAGAGGCAGGGAGGGAGATGCTGTAACTTCTTATCACTGCCTCTCTCCACACAAACAGCGACCCCTACTGGCCGGCGCTGCTATTGCAGAATAATCTATGTTTATACTGAGACAGACATTTGTATTGCCGGTATTACTGCAATACCGGCACCGGCTAGGCAGCCTCAAATACCTGAGAAATACTTCTGAGAAATACCTGGCAACCCTAAGAAATACATGAGAAATACCTGGCAACCCTAAGAGTAGTGCGTAAAAAAAAAAAAAAAAAATATTCTTTTTTTTTTTTTTTTAAAACCAATGGGCCTATTCCATGGGCCTGGGCCTGGAGCTGCAGCTCCATCAGCCCCTATGTTAATCCGGCCCTGCTCACACCCGCACCTCAGACTTCTCACCTGCGGGACGTCACCAGGGCTGCCCTCTCCTTATGGAATCCTCTCCTGCAACTCTCCCAGTCTCTGCAGTCCTTCAAAACTATCACTAAAAACACACTTAATTAGATAAACCCATCAGCTCTCCCCTTAAAGCAGCACTTTTAACCCCTGCAGAGAATTGTCTCTTTCAATGGAGAATCCCGCAGGACCCTCCATAAACCTTAATGCTCTATACATACACAAGAGTATAGCAGTGAAAACAGCTCCTGGCACTTTAGCAGGAGCAGGAGAGGACTGGTCAGAAGATGATGGCAGCGCCCGTGAGGACAGATTCAGATAAGTTAAACTCACCTTATCCCTGTCCCCCTTGCACTGGACCACCAGACCACAATGTCCCAGTCGGGGGTCCTTGCAAATTCTGCAATATTCCCAGATGGTGACAGTTATGCTTTAACTTCTCATCCCCTACAACCTTCCTCTGGTGTCTTCTACTGTGCTCCTGAACATGTCCCCATCCTTCAGGTACGTACAGATTATTTGAACTCCTCACTTCCCTTTGTGCATTTGTCCTCATCTCTCATCTCTTTAGATTGTAAGCTGGTTTGGGCAGGCCCTTCTTTATCTACTGTTCCCATGTCAAACATATTTTGTTAGAATTAACTGTTTCTCGGGGGGCGTGGCCTGACCAGAGACCGAGCTGGACGTGCCTGAGTAGAGCTCCGGCCCCAACGCGCTGATTATAGCATACTTTAGCTTTAAAAACGGCAAATACCAACCGAACCCCGACCATGGAGAAACGGAACCCCAAGAAACAATCCAAGAGGGGGACGGAGGGGGGAACAACGGTCCTGGACCTCATGACGGCCCACAAGATCGGGCCTGCTGAGCCCCAAGATGGCGCCGGACGGGGCCCTTCATCTCGGCCCCCTTCACCACACGAGGCCCAAGGCGGAGAGTGCCGTAAGGGGGAGACCACACGCATATTGGAGCGCCTGGCTGAGGTGCAAACTTACCTCGCAGGCGAAATTGACAACTCCACAACGCTCCTCCGGAACGAAATTGCCGCGCTGGGCACGCGAACGGCCCGCCTTGAAGAGCGGCTGGAAACCACAACTGAGGCCCACAACATGGCAGTTACCACTATCAACGGGCTGGCGGCCCGCGTGGCGGAGGCGGAACTCGCCATTGAAGACATGGCCAACAGGTCACGGCGAAACAATCTCCGCATACGTGGCTTACCGGAGGGGGAGAGAGAGGGCACACTGCCGGCCGTGTTAATGGCTATCTTCAAGCCCCTGCTGCCGGACCTCCCTGAGGAAAGATGGCACATGGAAAGGGCGCACAGAGCCCTGCGAGCCAGAAGACCCGAGGCGAACCCCCCCAGAGATGTCATCGTTTTTTATATTATCAAACCAAAGAGGCCTTGATGAGGAAGAGCAGGGAGGCCAGACTGGAGCACGAGGGGAAAGAAATTCAAATTTACCAAGACCTGGCCCCAAGCACACTCCAGCAACGGCGGGAGATGAGGCCTGTCACGGAGGCCCTACGCAAGGCGAATATCCCGTATGCCTG
The DNA here is from genome assembly GCF_036172605.1 of Pelobates fuscus. Lineage (NCBI taxonomy): Eukaryota > Metazoa > Chordata > Amphibia > Anura > Pelobatidae > Pelobates > Pelobates fuscus. Next base: position 377,033,950 of record NC_086319.1, on the reverse strand, counting down.
GGGCTTTCCCTTTCGATTGATGGCGTTCCGGGGAGGGAAAACCCACACCCTCACCCTCAGCGGAGAACCGAAGAGCTTCCTGGAGACCCTGGGCATCAACCCTAGCGGCAACCTGCCGGCGACACGGCCGACAACCCACGACCTGGAAACTCTCCCGACCGAGTGGCAGGAGGTGGGAGCACGCCGGCGCTGACCTCGGAGCAGGGTATTGTACGGGGTGTTTGGGGACACAAGCCCTTCCAGGGGGGAACCGGGACAGCTTTGGGTGGTCACCACTGTTATTGTCATAGCGGCTAAGCCTTGCCGAGGGGGGGTCCTCCAGGTCTATTGGGAGGGGGTATCGGGGGCCTTATGGAAGGGACACAGTGGGGACATGGACTGGCTTCCCGGCCATCTTGTTACTTCCTTGGCGGGAAGGCGCACGACGACAGGCCTTCCACTCACAGGGGACAGAAGCGGGAGAGGGACAGTGGCCGGAGGACACCGGGGTATTTGAGAGCCCCGAGCACCCTACCAGTTAATGTTTATATGCCTATTGCATTTTATATGTTCTCTCTATTGTATGCTATTGTATGCTACGTTTCACATGCGACTTGCAGGCCTCTGGCCACACACGTGGACCCCACGGGGAGTGTTGCAGACTTCCCGACTGACTTCCATTTAGACGTCTATTCCTACGAGTGTGGGGTCACGGGCAACACCGGAGCGGGACCCTGGGCGCCCCACAAACGGTGCTCGATGAGCCGGCCATATAGTGTTCCCAGAGAGGGAGCGGGCACTCAGCTAGTGGGGGGCAGGCAGCTTCTACAGCCAGCCTTGTGTTAAGGAGGCGACTGTCACCAGACATTTATTACTCAAAAGGGGGGGTGGGTAAGCTACATACACTACAAATAGGGAACTTAAAAATCAGAGGGAGGGGGGGAAATCACAACAAACTATTTTTTTTTTAAAAACTGCTAACAAACACAACCACCACTCATGACCTCACAGTTATAACGAATTTAATAAAAAAAAATAATATAAAAAAAAAGGGGAAAAAAACAAAAAAAGAAAAATAATATATCGAAACGTTTTAAAAAAAAAAAGGAAAAAGGAAAAAAGAAACAATACTATGGATGTGGACAAGTAAACGCAGAATGCCACCACAAAACGGTCAGCGCACACACTACACATCTCCACACCTAACAGAGGCCCATGCGCAACACTGCTCACCAAACCATGAGAGGCCCCTGCCAACACGTACTTTAATGCTCCGTTGACCTGGCGCTCACTAGAGGGGTCGCACCAGGGTTAGGCCTCGCAAGAAGGGACACATAGCTCCATACTTCCCCCCCCCGCTAACGGAATGAAACATAGCACCCCCAGGCGGGTGGAGCGGATAGGGGAGGGCAGCTCAGGCTCAGGTTCAGGAGAGGCAGAAGGGAGAGAAGTGCAACAGATGCCCCCGTGCAAAACAAACCCTTACACATGGGCTAGAGGTACCGCAAAGTTGGAATGATGCTATTCTTGTATACTATGTTGTTAAATGATTTCCCAGCATATTTACTGTTGGTCTGAGCATTGATGTTTACTTCTGTTTATGTATGTCGACAGACTCCAGGTTGGAGATGTCTAACAGCCGTCATCTTAAGCGCACCAGCGCGCACAGGGGAGGGCTCATGAACCTGTTTCTCTTCCAAGCGCTGGACGCGGACGAGAGGCGGGGGCTTGACCCCAATGACAGTCTGGCGAAGGGTAAGACCAGACGCTATAGGTGGAGCGCGGGAAGCGCTCCACGTCTTTTCTACTTTCTTTCACTTTTTCTTTTCTTTCTTTCTCTCCCCTCACTCCCCTACCTTCCCTTCTTGCTCATTCCCACATCCCCAGGGGGCGGCGGGGGGGCGCGGAGGAGAGGGGCGCGTCAGACGCGCGAGTGCGCGTGGACTATAGCAGTTAGTGCTGAGAGGACTAATGACTGTTAAACTCACATCATTGAATGTAAAGGGCCTGAACTCCCCGAATAAAAGGCGCCTACTATTTAGAGAACTCAAACGGATTGGAACTGACATAGCCTTTATCCAAGAAACGCACTTACCGAGACAGGCTAAATTTAAACTAAAAGACCACTCCTACAGCTCAACACACGAGGCTAGGACGTTGCGCAAACGCAACGGGGTAGCGATCCTTATAAGGAACAGCTGCCCCGTTAGAGTCCTATCCATCGAATCAGACCCTGAGGGGAGATACGTTATAGTGTCGGGCACCTTACTGTCCCATCACATCCATTTAATCAACCTCTACGCACCAAACCACCCAGACGCAGCTTTCTGGGAGAAGCTGCGGACCAAAATTCAGGCCCTACACCACGGTATGATCATCGTGGGGGGTGATATGAATGCTACGCCCAGCCCGGCGGTAGACAGGCGGGCAGGCAGCGGCATACAGCGGTCCCAGGGGAGGGGGAGCCAGGATGCACAGCTACATCGGTTCATGAAGGAGGCGGGGTTGGTGGATATTTGGAGAGCACATCATCCGGGTACAAAGGACTATACATTCTTCTCCGCCCCGCATGGATCTTACTCTAGAATAGACATGTTCCTGGTAAACAGTAGGAGCATACCAAGGATAACTAATACGGACATTGGGTCCATCTGGTGGTCGGATCATGCAGACATCTCAATGACACTGGGGAGATTGAGCGAGGCGACCCCGTGGACGTGGAGACTTAATGCCTCCCTCTTAAAAGACCAGAATATAGCATCCCAGATCAGAACAGAGCTCACCAGCTTCTTTGAGACCAATCTTACCCCAGACGTGACATTAGCGACAGTATGGGCGGCCCACAAGACAGTCATTAGAGGCACCCTTATAAAATTAGCAACGGCCAAAAAGAAACTAAAGTTCAGGGAACTGGAGGTTCTACTGACCGACCTGAAGAGGGCGGAACAGCAACACCAGAGCAGCCCAAATGACCTAAATGAGGGACGACTGAAGGAGCTAAGGCTGGCAATACGCCGGCTATTACTCGACGACACGGCCAAATCCATCAGGTGGTCCAAAAGGACCTTCTACGAACACGCAAACAAAATGGACACACTCTTAGCGAGAGTTCTCAAACCCAGACAGAGAGGGGGCCACATCACATCCATTAAACACAACGACGGAACGACCAAAACTAGTCCCCGCGACATAGCGGAGGTCTTTACAGACTACTACAAATCCCTTTACAACCACACACCGGGCTCAGAGTTGAGAACGGAAGAGGATGAGGCACTGGCAAAACAGTTCCTGGCAGACTTGGGGCTGCCCAAGCTAGCGCAGGAGGGAGTGGAGGCACTAGGGGCAGAAATCACACCGGAAGAGGTAGCGCAAGCCATAGCGGCCCTGAAGGGGAATAAAGCTCCCGGACCAGATGGCTTCGATGGAAGCTACTATAAAGAATTCAGAGACGAACTAGCGCCCCAACTAGCTACCCTATTTAACTAGTTTAGAGCAGGGGGCACCCCAGAACGGGACATGGCACTAGCAACCATAGTCTTGCTGCCCAAACCGGACAAAGATCTAAGCACCCCTAGCAGTTATAGACCAATCTCACTGATTAATCATGACATGAAAATCCTGGCTAAAATCCAGGCGACCAGACTAAATCCATTTTTAGCCACGCTGGTGGATGCAGACCAGGTGGGGTTAGTGCAGGGCAGACAACTATTCGAGAACACCCGACGAAACATTGACATAATTTGGAAACAGAAAACTACACACGTCCAGACCCTACTGGTATCCTTAGACGCTGAAAAAGCGTTCGATAGGGTCACATGGACGTACCTGTTCACACTCCTGTCCCACATGGGATTCCCCGAGCAGGCCATAACACTGATAAAAGCCATGTACACCAACGTTAGAGCACAGGTTAAAATCTCAGGCGCCCCACCACAGCCGTTCAAACTATTCAATGGCACCAGACAGGGGTGCCCACTGTCCCCGCTCCTTTTCGTACTCTCCCTGGAGCCCCTTCTTCAGCCCTTAGACGTCACCCAGACATCCGGGGGGTGCGTGTGGGAGGCAGGGAATTCCTGGTGTCGGCGTACGCGGATGATGTGCTCCTGGCTCTCACTGACCCCGTCAACTCAATGAGGGCCCTGCAGGGAGTCTCAGGATACAGAGTCAACATGACCAAATCCAGTGCCCTCCCCATAGAGATCCCAGACGGGGAGCTGGCAGTGCTCCGAAGGGCGCAACTTTTAAGTATTGAACGCCAGGCGATCAAATATTTGGGCATTAAACTGACAGCGGCACCTGACCACCTGTACACCCAGATCTACACGCCGCTCCTGAGACAGCTCATCAGGGACCTAGAGACTTGGAGTGACAGGCCCATCTCCTGGATAGGGAGGATCCATGCTGTCAAAATGAATATCCTGCCTAGGATACTGTTTTATTTCCAGTCTCTGCCCGTTCACATCTCCAAGACACATCTAGCACCTTTGCAACAAGCCATAGGCAATTTCGTGTGGCAAAACAAACGCCACAGGATATCAAGACAATTATTACACAGGCCAAAAAACAGAGGCGGGCTGGGCTTGCCCAACCTGTTTGGATACTATATGGCGACACAATTATCGCAGGTAGCCCTATGGCATTCCCCACCCGGAGAGAGGAAATGGGTGGACTTGGAGGCATTGATGGTGGGGACTGACATACCACAGCTGATCATCTGGGTCCCCAAGGACCACAGACCGATAGTTCAGGAGCTATCCTGAACTCTATTCATGTTTGGGACAGAGCACAACAGCAATACGGGCTGGCTTCAGGACCGTCACCCCTAATGCCCTACCTACGAAACAGAGCGTTCCCTCCGGGCATGGCAGCGCGCAACTTTAGAAACCTAGAGAGAATAGGCCTACAGCGCATACACCAGCTGGTGCAGGGTGCGGGGGTAGTGACTTTTGACACCTTGCAGCAAAGGGGACACCTTACCCCTGCGGATTTCTTCCGCTACTTACAAATTAAAGATTTTGTAAAGCAGACATGGGTCCGAACAGCGGCCCTAAAGCCCATGACATTCTTCGAACAAATCTGCAGTCAGGACCTAGGGGACTGATAACACGACTGTACGCCCACCTCTGCTCGGTCACAAGTGACGGAGGAGAGATGACTTACATGAACCAATGGGAAAGGGACCTAGGGGAGCAGCTAGAAGGGATAGAGTGGCAGGAGATATGGGAGGCCAACCACAAATCCTCAGTATGCGTAACGCTCCAAGAGCAAGCAATCAAGACAATGCTCCGCTGGTACACAACCCCGGTTAAATTATACCAAATGAAAAAGAGCACCACTGACATATGCTGGAGAGGGTGTGGTATAAAAGGGACGTATATCCACATGTGGTGGGAATGCCCCCTGATAGCGAGTTTTTGGCAACAAATTAAAGACCTCCTGACCCAGGTACTGACCAGGGCACCCCCCCTAGACCCGTGGGTATACCTACTCAGCAGGACAATAGATGGGTGGACTAGAAACGAACAAAAACTCCTGCATAACATAACTCTAGCAGCCAGGAGGGCAGTGGCAGCGGACTGGATTAAACCAACTATTCCACCGATTGCGGGGGTCATCAACAGAATCAGGGAAGTACACCTGATGGACGATCTGACAGCAAGAGTCAGGGGCACCCAAAAAAGGTTCCAGAAAATATGGGCCCCCTGGGAAGATAGCCCCTGGGGTTCAATCATTTAGCAGTTCTGGAGACCATGGTTCAAGGGATTAACCGGACAATACTCCTCGGCGCCCCCCCCCCCTCCTTCCCCCCCCCTCTTTCTTTTTCTCCTGATATCACCGGATCCATCTTTCTTACCCCTTTATGCAACACTGTCATCTTCCTATCTCTAACTGCCTAGCTAAATTCTGACACTATACAGCTACATAGGCCTGAGGGATCAGATAAGACTAAAACACATGGTATAGGGGGAAAGGCAGTGGCCCCACGACAGGCAGCGACCGCACGCTAATACAAGTTACACCTGTCGCAAATTGCACCCGAGATCTGTAGGCCCCATATGCCAACCAATTGAATGTAGGTCCTTAGGGTACAATGCGACACTTAGGGGACTCTGACGGAAGATCGATGCGATCCTGGATCTAGCAAACTAAGAGACCATATACCTATTCTTCACTTTTCTCTTTCTGATATTCAGTCTTTCTTCCTGTCCTTTCTTCTCGCAAGCGCTCTAGACTTGCACCCCGGCAGGAGGAGGGGACTGGCAGGAATCCAGCCAACACAAACAAATAGATACTGCTAAATGTCCTAAGCTAGTAAACTCCATACAAGAACTGGTGTGATTGTTCTGCAACGAAGGACGCACCGTACTCACTGGTGACGGTGTAAACACCTTTCTTCAAGCCTACGGTTGTCAACCATAACTAGCTAACGCAGACAGATCCCCGAATCGCTGCCACTGTAAATAGTTAATATAGATTAGAAAACCCAGAAAAATCCTGATGACATCGCAAATAATTGTCGCTCATTATATGTATGATTTCTACTGTAATAATGACACAGCTTGTCTTTCTTGCAATTGTATTCATTTTCCATTTTGTTTTCTAAACATGCTGTAATCCACATGTGTCACTTTAATGCATGTCTATCAGTGCAAAAATAAAGAATTAAAAAAAAAAAAAAAAAGAATTAACTGTTTCTCTTTTTTTACCTGTTGTACAGCGCTGTGAAATATGTCAGCACTATATAAATAAATAATTGTAATTTTGTCACTTGGCTTACGTTTCCAAAAAAGGTCGTTCTACATATGGGCTGGTAGGGAAGGCTGTGGTGAGCGTAGTTTTGGAGGCAGCCACAGAAGTAATGGGAGGTGTTGGCGGTAACAATAAGAATTTTCTATTGGTTCAAATGTTTGATTCTGGAGAACAAGACAATGTGCTCAAGTAGAACTTCCATAATAGGACTGATTGTTTAGCAGAAAAGTTCAACATTGTGAGCTATTTGTAGCAGGGAAAGAGGACCAGATAAGATGAACTTCCTGAAATTAACTAGTTTTTTTAGAGTGATAGGGAAGACCCAAAATAAATATAGATGCTATGATAACATTGTCATATTTATAGCCACCATTCTGCAAAACTAGGAAGTCTGCATGCCTTGCTGAATGGATTACCATAGCGGTATATGGCTAAATTTAAAAAATAAAAAAATGTCTAGTGTCTTATTGATTTAGGTCCCTAAAAAAAGGTAAGTTTCAAGCAGCTTTTGTTCTTCCGTGGGCCGACTCTAGGCAGCCATCACTGACCACATGTTCAGCATGCGTGCAGTTGTTTGATAAGATAAGATGTTTCTACTTGAGCTGTAATTTTTTGAGAAGTACCAATAAAATATTGATGTCCCAAGGGGATGTAGCACCTTGGGATAATCAGTGGAGATATGGAGCTCTCTGCCTGCATGACGCACACCTGCTGACCACTTTTGCCTCGACACCTAGCGGTGTTCAGGGATATAGGTGACAGCTAGGGCTGTCTGACGGGTCATGAGATTTAAAAATTATTCACTTTTTAAAACTTACTAGGAAATGAAAATGTAATTAAAACATTTACGGACAATAAAAAGCAGTGGAGGATGACACGGATATGAAAAATAATCTGGAAATAGACAGGGGACTGACATGGAAAGACTTGGGAACTGATACAAAACACAGAAAACGGTCACACACGACCAAACAAATTATTTACAATCATTGCCATACATAAATACACCCCTGCATTCTCACACATACACACACACTCCACACAATTACATATCTGCATTCACACACTAACCCTGAGAGATTTTGAGGAAACCCCAGGCAGACCCCAGGTCTTTGGTGACCAATTAATGACAGTGTCCTTAAAGGAACCCTCCAAGCACCAAAATCACTACAGCTCTCTGTAAGTTGAAGTAAAAAATTTTTAAATGGTTCGACTATTTACTTGGGGTCCACCGGGGGACTGCGCCCCGCCTCCATTATTTCACAAGGAGTTGTTTCTCTTAGCTCTCCTAAGCTAAGTCCCGCAGTGCACCGCTGTGCTTACCGCAGACAAAGCTTCCGAGACGCATTGTAGTGATTACTGTGCTTGGATTGTTCCTTTAAGGGTTAAATACCAAGATGACCTCACCCATATGTCTGGCTTTGAGTTCAGTTCCCACACCCAGCGCTCTACATTTTTCTATACAAAGGGTTAATGCATTCTTGATCCCAGGCAGTGTATGCTTCATTCATGTTAAATTTTTGAATAGAGATCTTCAGATCCTTTTATTAAGGTTTCTTTTTTTTCTTTTGGGTTTATTCCACAGGGCTGACGACATTACTCAGACTACGCTACGAGGAAACAAGAGGAAATAAATGTAACCCATTCAATGTCATTTACTGAGCAACCATCGTAAAATAAAATAGAAACCTATAAACAGACACATTATGTGCACATTATTGGGGGGTTTCACCAACACAGTTATAATATTTTCTATACTCTGAATTGTGGTATATTAAATATGAATGGCAACATTGAGGCTAAAATAGCACAAATGTGACTAGGGTCAAGTTGCAGAATTTTTCACATTCAGATATTTTAATCTCAATTCACCATTCGGATGTCCCAGTTTCAAAGATAATTTAAAAATGTAAGGCCACAATAGCCTAGAAAAAGTCATCAATCATTTAATTTATGCCATTTCAACAAAAACAAAAAAAAATCTAATCTAAAATTCACTTTAAATCCCCACCAAATTCACCATTTTTAGCATTTAGTATTTTTTATGAAAACAAATCAGAAATGAGATTAAATATGGACATCTATAGCGTCAGTGGCACACTGTACGATAAAAATGGTCAGAACAACGATTGTTTAATGTTTTTGCAGTTTTTCTGCTCAGATCAATGAGTGTTTAATATTTCAGCACTAACCTTTCATGCCATTTATTGATTCAGAATTGGATCCAGCAAATTCTGGGATACCTAGCCAAGTATTGACTAGAAGTCACAAGGGCTACAGTTAAAGCAGAAAATAAACAAATTCAAATTGTTTTAAAATATTTCCTCTTGGGCATAACATTTTTGAAAAATCTATAACACGCTGTTGGTTTCTTAGTGAAAATGATTTAAAGGAAAACTGATGCAATTTTTTATTGTTACCTAAAATAAAATATTACATAAACCATAACATATCTTTGTATTTTTAACTTAGTACTTATATACTGATAACTGTTCGATGGAACTCAGGGCTGTAGTCATTTTCAGACCTCTTTGGTTGGAAGCAACACTTATCTGCTAAGACTACGCACAATCTGAAGGTTTAACACTGTCTCAGAGTGCATTTCTAAGTTTCCTAGCAGTGGTGAATGATGTCAGGATTTCAGGGTGCTATTAGTAGGACACTCTCGATTTCAGGGTCTTGTCCCATGTGTCCCCATTTTGTTCCCTGGCTTCTTGCATCTTCTGGCTTCTTGGGGACACCGGGTATCTGTGCTCGGGCAAAATGCATCACTAAAGGATTGGATAGGATTTGCCCTCTAAGCTGAAAGGTGTTTGGCCAGATAAAATAATATTCTCATCATAGAGAACAAAGATGGCTGCCCGCACAGAGCATGGGTAAGCCAAAGAGAGAGAAGTTCACTACTGTATATGAATGCATTCCAAAATGATACACACAGAGGCCGTAATATACGTACATTTTTATTTCAAACAATAAATATGATGACAGGTTTCCTTCAATTTATTAATAATTGAACTTTTTATTATAAATGAAAACGTCAATATAGTCTATTTATACACCTATTTATACATACTATAAGTATATACTTATTGCTAAAATTAATTATTTTTTTAACATTTCCAAGCATGCTGTGACGCTAGGCATTCACGCCTAAGTCACTGCTGTTGGTGGAATTATGTAGCAGTGAGCTCACAAATCTCCTGCAGAGCGGAGCTACTGAATGTCTCTTGTGTTCAACAAAAGAAGCAGACATTGTTTGACATTCCTATATGTTCAGTAGCCCCGTATCATAATCATTGCAAAGCCCGTTCACATTTTATTTTGCAGTGTTGGAGATTTTATTCACTAAACAAATTTTAAAAAAATTTAATTGCAAAATTAAAGCTAAAATAGTTACCAAGTGACCGTAGCGGTACCGAATAATTTTTTTGAAATTGGCAATTGTGGCCTGAATTTTGCCATTTGCTTTTTAGTTAGTTAATAGACTCCCCCCATGCAGCGTGTAAATACTGCATACTGCAGGGAAATATTTTTCATGTCCTGGCCAGTAACGTGAATATGTGATAAGTGTTGGGAAAAAACGGCTGGCTGGGGTAATTACTAAAGGGTGGACTATGTTTCCGTCTGACTTTTTGGGGCCTAACATTTGACATTCACTTGAATTCCTGGCAATTGACACTTTAATGAAAGACTTTGTAATATAGATCTTTCTCTGTAATGTAAACACCCGTTCGCCTGCGGGTAGTGTGATGCTCTCTGTGTGTTCTGCTGTCTGTCAGCATTAACCCTTTATAGACGTATGCGCGCACTCACGCAGTTCTCCTCACTGACCAGACCCATTAAGTGAGGTCTCAGAGTGTGAAATTAATTCACAGTGACAGTATGAAACCAGAGATGGCCCCCAAGACATCTGTGTCATCATTAACTCCACTATTACAGAGAGAATATAGGAGAGGAACTGTTCCCCCACATCTTTTGTTCTTCTCCTCTGCTGATGTTGGCCCCGGTCCATTGCACCTGGAAGGGAAATACATTTTACATACATTGGATAGTCTATTAACTAAATACCGAGAATGTTAATTACACAATAGGGAGGCTATATGAGTTGCTAAGTGTGAGTGTGTGTGTTTGTGAGAGTATCTGTGAGAGTCTGAGTTTGTCTGTGAGGTGGTATCTTAGAGAGTCTGTGAGAGTGTCTGTGTGTGTCAGACTTCTTGTGCTTCAATGTCAGTGTGCATGTGACAGGCTTAGTCTGACTTTGAGAGGCTCAGTCTGATTATGAGAGTCCTAGTTTGACAGTGAGAGTGCCTGTGACAAGCTTAGTCTGACTGTGCGAGAGGATGTGACAGGCTTAGTCTGACATTGAGAGAGGATGTGACATGCTTAATCTGACTGTGAGAGTGTGTTTGACATGCTTAGTCTGACTGTGAGAGTGTGCTTGATGTGCTTTGTCTGACTGTGAGAGTGTGTTTGACAGGCTTTGTCTGACTGTGAGAGTGTGTTTGACAGGCTTTGTCTGTCTGTGAGAGTGTGTTTGACAGGCTTTGTCTGACTGTGAGAGTGTGTTTGACAGGCTTAGTCTGCATTTGAGAGGCTTAGTCTGACTATGAGAGTCCCTGTGAGATTATTCTGATTGTGAGTGCCCTAGTCTGACTGTGAGAGTGCCTGTGAGGTTAGTCTGACTGTGAGTGCCCTAGTCTGACTGTGAGTGTGTCTGTGACTGGCTTAGTCTGAATTTGAGAGGCTTAGTCTGACTGTGAGAGTGCCTGGGAGATTAGTCTGACTGTGACGGTCCTAGTTTGACTGTGAGTGTGTCTGTGACTGGCTTGGTCTGACTGTGAGAGGTTTAGTCTGAATGTGAGAGTGCCTTGGTGTGAGAGAGTCTTGGTGTGTCTGTGAGATTGCTGGAGGGTTTGATGATGAAGCCCTTGGATTAGTCTGCCTGTGTCTGATTCTGTCTGAGGAGTCCTGGCTGTTAACATCATTATGTAGCTTTCTCCTTCACCATTACCTTGCTTTCCCATAACAGAAACAGTAAAACGTACCTTAAATATTCCATATATGGAATGGGATAAATATGCCTTTAGCCCAGGTCCATCGTTCACCGATGCTACCTGTCTCCTATATGTTGGCAGGGTTCCGTTATCACATCCTCAGATCTATCCTACTATACTTCCAATTATCGCTTCATCTCTTTATTATCAGTAAAAATCTGTCTGCTCATCAATTTGTTCTCCAGCTTTTTATCCACTCCCTTGTTTTACCAGGCTTGATTGCTGCTACGCCCTCCTCCTTGGCAACACTTTAACATCAAGCTTTAACTAATTCAAAATCTGCTGCCCATGCGTTCCTCAACCTGTCTTAGGTTGCCTGTGCATTTAAAACAGTGCTCTTAAACAGGCACGTTTTAGTGAGACTTCTGGCATATCTCCTAAAAATCACAAAGACATTTTTAAAATCGAATAATGCGATTTCAGATGGACTCAGCGACATTAGACCCGTTACAATAAAACGATAAAATCCAGATATAAGAGAATGTTGCTATAGTAATGTATGGTAAGGGAGGTATAAGGTTGGAGTTGTGTTAAGAAATGTCAGACAGGGGGCGTGGCTTGGAGGCCGAGAGGAATGGCAGCTTAACCTGAGAGCTCCCCGCAGGCTTATCTCGAATCCTCGTCCATCCACTCCCTACAAATACAAAATGGGCAAAACACAACGCTCATCACACGCTGGTAAGCCCGCAGACACAACCAAGGGCACCCCGGCGTCCACATTGCACAAATACCTGAAAACCCAGACGGACCTGGCTTCACAGGCCTCGACGGACTCCGGGACCTCGTGGGCCTCGCGCCCTCATTCCCCGAACACAGAGCCCAGCACGGAATCCCCCGACATCAACCCCCACCCGGAGAACACACCGGACTGGGTGACTTTAATCCGGGCACTACCCACCAAGGCAGAACTCAAGGAGGCGAACTCTGAGCTCCGAAACTCCATCACGGCAGAGCTCCACTCCCTCCGAGAAGAACTGCAGGGCCTGCACCAAAAGGTATCCCAGCTGGAAGCGGACAGTGACCATCTGTCTGCCACACAAAACGCCACTACGAATACCCTGAAGGTACATGAGGCACAACTACGCCAGATGGCCCTGCACCTCGAAGACCTGGACAATAGGGGACGCAGACAAAATATCCGGGTGAGGGGGATTCCGGAAGACTTGGATCAGAACGCTCCGATCCGCGCAACGCTCACGGGACTATTTAACAGGCTCCTCGGACGGCCTGAAACCACGCACATCGAATTTGTGCGGGCACATAGGGCCCTGAGACCCAGGGGCCCCCCGGAGTCCCCTCCCAGAGACACAATCTGCTGCCTAGCGAGTTACCAATTAAAGGAGGAGGGGAGGGGAGCTAAATGCCTTGAGGCAGCCTGGGACCCCGCTAGAGGTACAACTCCGTGAGAGACAGGTAGCTCACATCCGAGCAAATCCTAACCGGCCCACCATCACTACCCCCTAGACCAGACACACGACCTAAGTCGACCTTTGCGAATCCCCCCTGGCGGAGGGGCGAGGGGGGCGTTCCTGGCTGGACCGTACCGCGGAGGTGATACCGCCCTGTAAGGAACCGGTGGGGGAGCAGTGGCGGAGGCCGATGCTGGTGCGGTTCACCTGGGGCACGACCCCCCTCCTAGATAGCAATAGGGGAGATAACTCAACACTAAAACCAGAGGGCGGAGGACGAGTATAGGGCCTACCTCGACCTAGGGATGGGTGCAAGAAACAAAGGAACGCAAACTTGGAATCTGAACCCACCCCCGGCAACCGCTAAAATCACGGACGGGGTACCCCCTCCCACCCACACCATGAGAGTCGCATAATGTCCTAACCTCCACACAGAATCAGGGAACGTAAAGGAACTTATAACCGTAAAGTAGCATGGGAAGGCCGAGACCAATCCTGAGGAATGGGGAAGCGGGACTTTTTCTATGGTAGATAAATTGCTCAAAATACTTGTTTAATATGTTCATTTAAACTGTTATTATTTGTTGTTGCTCACCGACTTGCCCACCGGGCCACACGCCACACCAAAACCAAACGCCCAACGAAACAAACCCTACCCACTAAGAGCCTCCGGCCAATACGAGTTTAGGACGAGGATGAAACAATCACCCACCCACCGCTCACACTTGAAGCCGCAGGGGAGTCGGAGGTTCCAGACGAGGCCCGGCGTACGAGAGCCCAGGGTGTGAGGGCACGGGAGGCCACACAACCCCGGGAGTCCCGGGCGGGACTCGTACGGAGACCCTCGACCTCCTCCGCTTTCCCCAATAGGAATAGAGCGCCCACAGATAGGTGGACGGGACTTGGTGGACCACTGGTGGACCCCACCACTCCTTGTCCCCCGACGCTCGACCCTTAAACTGCCACCACCGAGTGGCTGATTGGTTCATTGTACATAGTTTCCCCACCTAGATTCCCTTCCCCTTCCTGCCCCGTACCTGTCCCCCCCCCCCTCCCCCCTCCCCCCTCCCCCCTCCCTCCTTTCCCTCCCCTACCGGACGACCCGACTGACCCACGACACGCACTGACTGGACCCAACACAGACAAGTGCACACGCTCCACGATGACCGACGGATCACTAGTACCGTGCGACCTCACTGTCCTCTCCATAAATGCCAAAGGGCTTAACAAACCGGAGAAAAGGTCAGGGGCACTGAGGGACTTTCACTCGCAGAAAGCATCCGTAGTAATGATACAGGAGACCCACTTTAGAGACGGGGACAGGCCCAAGCTGACCAACCATCACTTCCCAACAGGGTACTACAGTGACTTCCACGAGGGGAAATCCAGGGGGGTGGCGATACTGTTTAATAAGAAAATACCGTTTGTTGAGAAGGCAAGCATGACCGACCGGGAAGGGAGATACCTCTTTGTAAAAGGCACAGTGTCCGACCACCTTTACACCTTTGCCACTTTGTACGCACCGAACTACAAACACCACCGCTACCTTAAAAGCACTTTGCGGAAACTTCACGCTTTCACAGAGGGGGTCCTCATAATAGGGGGCGACTTGAACGTTGCCATGGACCCAACCTGGGACAGCTCCACGGGCACCTCCCACCTCCCCAGACAACACCTTAGAGCAATAACCTCCCTACTGAATAGACACAGACTAATTGAATGCTGGAGGGCACATTACCCGGACGAACGGGACTACACATTCTACTCCCATCCCCACCGGACATACACTCGCATAGACTACTTTCTCACCACACACTATCACCTCTCCTTAATACGAGACGCGAAGATAGGAGTAGCGACCTGGTCGGACCACGCCCCAGTCCTTATCACCCTCCGATCCCCGCTTCTTAGACCCGCAATAACCAAATGGAGACTGAACGAATACCTGCTATCACGCCAAGACATGACCGCACACTTTAGTAAAGTTTTGACCGAATACTTTCAGGACAACGCACCAGAGGACACCTCACCGACAATCAGATGGGAAGCACACAAAAGCGTCATACGGGGACACTTCATACAAAAGGGTGCAGAACTCAAGAAACAACGGGAAGCCCGAATCACAGAACTCATAGCGGACATACACAAACACGACACGCTTCACAAACAAAAACAATCCCCAGCCCACCACACACAACTCCTACAACTGCGACGAGACCTGACCTCCCTGATCCAGTCCAAACATCATAGAGAAGCCCTCAGACATAGAGCCTTTTTTTCCCTACACGGCAATAAGAGTGGCAAGCTCTTAGCCAGGATGCTGGCGAAACGACGCCAAATGACATACATCAATAAAATAAGAGACAAACAGGGAGTGACGCGGCGCCTGCCGTCCGAAATCATGCAAACGATAAGAACCTACTACTCAGAACTCTACTCGCTTCCCCGACCGACGTCGGAGACAGCGGCCGCCCACCTAAAAGACTCCATCCGACAATATCTACTGACCCATAAACTACCCACACTAGATCAACAGGTGGCAGACCAGCTTGATGAACCCTTCTCAATTGAGGAGCTGTCAAGGGCGATTAAAGGAACTAAACCTGGCAAGAGTCCGGGTCCCGACGGCCTGCCTCTCTGCTACTACAAGCATTTCGCAGATAAATTGTACCAACCTATGCTGGCCTCCTTTAACGCGATTAGAGAAGGTCACCATTTCCCCAAACAGGCGTTGACAGCACACATTACTATCATTCCAAAGGAGGGCAAGGACGCGGAGCACTGCGGGAACTACAGGCCCATCTCCCTCATCAATTGCGACATTAAGTTGATGGCGAAGATGCTTGCCGGACGCCTGCAACCGCACATCCCCTCACTGGTACACCCCGACCAGGTCGGATTTGTCACAGACCGTGAAGCGAGAGACAATACCATTCGAACCCTTGCCCTTATGCATAACAAGACCTGCGATGCCGGAGGCCTTCTCCTTCTGTCCACGGACGCGGAGAAGGCCTTCGACAGAGTGGGATGGGAGTACCTATTCCAGATCCTGGGATGCAGGACTGGATCACAGCCATGTATGACGGGCCCACGGCTCATGTCATAGTAAACGGGGCACTGACGGACGAATTTCCGATACACAACGGCACCCGTCAGGGTTGCCCACTTTCCCCACTGCTCTTCGTCCTTGCCCTTGAACCCTTTATGATAGCCATCAGGGAACACCACGACATAACGGGCATACACACAAGAGACACACATCACAAGGTGGCCGCCTACGCGGATGACCTCCTCTTTTATGTCACGAAACCGGAGATCTCTCTCCCCAACATTCTGCAAGCCTTCAAGACATTTGGACACATTTCCAACCTCAAAATAAACTACTCCAAATCCCATATACTGAATATAGACCTACCTGACAACAGAACTACCCCCATCCGCCCTAGCTTCCCATTCCAATGGGCAGAGCACAAAATACGTTACCTAGGTACATGGCTAACCAGACAGAAAGAAGACATATACAGAGAAAACTTCACCCCTATGCTGAACACTTTCAAGAGGGAACTAGCCGAGTGGTCCCACCCACATATTTCGTGGCTGGGAAGGGTTCAGGTAATTAAAATGAACCTTCTCCCACGATTACTCTACTTATTCCAGACACTCCCTATAACAATCCCTAAAAGATTTTTCACTGCCTTACGCACGCTGACTAGCGCATATATATGGAACGGGAAAAGACCACGTCTCAAGTACCAGACCCTCACTCTACCTAAGGAGAGGGGGGGGTTGGCCATCCCCGACTTCTATCTATATTACACAGCAGGACACCTACGGAGGGTCTTAGACTGGACCAAGACTAACGTCCTCAAACAATGGAAAACGGTGGAAGAGACGGAGACAGCAGGGCCGGTGTCAACCCTACCATGGTGCTCCGGAGGAGGCCTGGGCCGGGGATGCTCCTCTTTGGCACAACATACCCTACGGGTATGGCATAGAGCGTCCCGGGTACATGGCCTCACCCGACACCCCTCACCCTTACTGCCACTCATCCATGACCGGAACTTCCCACCAGGGCTGGATCCGAAGGCCTTCAGGGACCTCATCCACAACCCAATCCCCAGACTACACCACATATACACGCATAACGGACGGAAGACACTCACGCAACTGACGGAATGTACACACCCCACATTCATGCAAACCTTCAAATACAAACAACTTTCGAACTACATTGACTCACTGCCCGGAGGACAGAACTACGCTAGGGAACCGACCACCTTCGAGGATTACTGTATCCAACCAGACCCCCTTCCCCACAGCATTTCTATCCTGTACTCACTGCTACAGAGAGAGACCCCCACAGAGACTCCTGCCTTTAAGGGAACGTGGGAAACGATCCTGGGGAGGACATTTACAGAGATGGAATGGGACAAAATTTGCTATCTAACACACCACTGCTCCACCTTTTCAAAGACGCAAGATACGGCATTTAAACTATTGAGCCACTGGTACCGCACCCCACACAGACTACATGCCATAGACCCCCTCACACTCCGACCTGTGTTGGAGATGTGGAGAGGCTACAGGCACCACACTACACCTATGGTGGGACTGTCGTAAGATTACACCATTCTGGAAGTCTATTCACGATATCTTGTCGAGGCTGTCAGATGCACCACCACCGCTGGATCCAGCGGCGATGCTGTTACACCACACGACAATACCCAGATCTAGATATAAAAAATCCCTGACCATTAGGATCCTCAATGTAGCAAAGCAGATCATCCCTCAATATTGGAGACAGGACAGACCCCCTCCCCTAAGAGCCTGGTTCAACCAAATGGAGGACCTCAGGGCTATAGAAGAACTCCACTCAGGGGCTACTAATACCACTGTGAAATACATGGAGACCTGGACACACTGGATTGTATCCACCATGCAGACAGACTTCACCACTCACCTGGAAGCAGGAGACTCACACGACGGGACGGACTGACCCCACCACCCCACCTACCCAACCTACCATAGTGCTCATACCCCCTCCCCCTTCAGGATCCCCCCCCTACCCCCCCATTTCCCCCCCCCTCTAGCATCTCCCACATCCCCCATTAAGGTCGCAGACAAATCCCCCGACAGCACGGAGACACGTATGAATACTGTACAAAGGCTTAGGCAGTCACATAGACGCATAATGCCCACCTACGGTGACTTAGAGATGATAGACACACCTGGTTACCCAACCCCCTCATCCAATGAACCGCAGCTACATGCATATTGAATCTAAGCACCATGACAATTGCCAGTGGCAACCTCATACGTGGTTAAACCCAGAGGGACACATGAATGTTTTATCAAAAGCCTAACCAAGGTTCACATGTCCTAGGACCTGCGTGTCCACCACTGTTGGGGGCCTGCGTGCTCCAATTCCAACCTATATTTTATAGCACATGTTGTGCTTTGTTTCTGCCAATCTTAAAGAGACCTGCGAGTCTCGACTTGAATGTTGAATATGTTACAGCTATTGGGACCCGAGAGTCTCACGATGAATATAAAAATGACAATAAAAATATATTTACAAAAAAAAAAAGAAATGTCAGACAGGTTTAGGATTAGAGCGACTTTGAGTTAGGGTTTACCCTGAGTTCAAAGTTTTGTAGACTGGAAAAGTTTTCTCGGCCAATACAATTATTCTCATATACCCATTAAGCACAAGCTCCCCTAAACGTAGATTGTGGACAATATGAACTGAGCAGCTTCATAATCTTTTCAACAGCAGATTTTTTTTACTCATCTTTTTCAAGTTGTTATTTTCAAAGTGATTCGTGAGGCTGCTCATGTTTAACCTTTTTCAAAAGTTCCGCTAACTACCAGTCTATCAACAATATTTCTTCATTTTCCTCTGTCTCTTATTGCCGCAATACGTGTGAATGTTGCTGCGCCATCCTCATCGCCTCTCAGCTGGAATTACGTAGAGCACTGCAATTCTGTCTGGGTCATCATCAAACTGTGAATTCAATGTGAATTAAACATTAATTTCCAGCATAAGTCCAACGTAGCTGAAATTAAAGCATAGCTGACTATAAGAATTTTTCTGGTTCGGCTATTTCGATCTTAAGTCAAAAATTCTCTTTGAATTCCCACTTTAGGGAAATACCCTGTTTATTTTTTTTATTGAAGCGACTCTATGTTTTCGCGTTCCACCGTCAGCTTCTTTAGTGTCTGTCAACTGTGCAGTTGAGCACATGTGCATTTTGACAGAGACAGGTTGGCACAGAATGATGAAGTCACACGGATTTGCCTATTGACACCCAGTTCAGCACGGGTAGTTGCCCTTTCGTGCTTTTGTTTACCCATTAGTGCTTTCTGAGTTGCTGTGATAATATTTTGGCTTCTACTCGGCTTTCTTTATCTGTTTGTCTGGTTCGCATCCCAATCATGGTTAATGCTATCATATAATGTGTCTGTTGTAATGTGTCTCATACATTCTTGATAGTGAACTGTTCTATACTAGTGGGGTTGGCCAGCAGTATCCTGATACTTATATACAAATCTCGCTAAAACCTTGCATCTCTCTACCTTTCCTCACTTATCCTCAACTATACCCTTACCCATTGTCTTCCCAACATCACGTCCGTAACCCTTACTCCCATTCGCTAATACTAGAATAACTCTCCTTCCTTACATCCACCCCCTCAAAGCTTTTTGGAAACTCATGAATGGACAAATCTTTACAAATCTTTTCCTTCACTATCCATGATTCATTTCCATTTCCAGTCATGCTTGTACCAACTATTCTGACCTCATTCCTTCCTCCCAACACCTCCTGCTCTCCTCCAGTGTTCCCATCAGCCAAGCCTCTACCATTCCTTCCCTGTGTCATAATACAAACACATATTGTATCCAACTGAGAAGTTCATCACTTGGAGTGTCTTTCAGACATAGGATCCCCATCTCCAAAACACCAACAATAACTTTAAAAAAACAAAAAATCTTGGTTTCCTTCTTTTTATCAGTCAAAAATAACCAAACAACAACTCAACCCAGTAAGGGTCTTTGTGCATTATCTAAGACTAGTTTGTCTTCTGATTTTAAAGTGTTATATACTGTTTAATGACGTGTTTATGATCTAATGTTTTATGATGTCTACTATGATTATGTTATCATTTATCATCATTAACGGAGACCGAAAGGACAAAATGTTGTCTGTCCAACTCACCTGATAATGGATTAAAGACCTTGAATTTATTTGACATTGCAGCTCCATCATTTAGGTGTATCTACAATGATTGTATAATTATATAATCTGCTCAGTAATTACAGTATTATTGTTATTTTACCCTAGTCTGATGCCATTTCTAATGTAAAGGGTCTACGTGATTTGATAATATTTCTGATAATAAATCAGAAACTGCTAAATCAGATATCTATCTATGTATCTATCTATTTATATACACAAACACACACACACACATGAAACACCTAGGTCCGGATGAGAAGACCAGCCTTACAGTCAGGGTATCTCACTTTTCAGGGCGAATCTTACAACCCAAAGTCTAACTCATCCAAGATATAGCCAAAAGATCCCGAATGTTTGCCATCTACAGTCTATAGTGTTCCGTGAGAAAGCATTGTGGATAGGACTCTAGTTGCAGTATCCCAGAGGTTCCTGGGAATGTCATATAAGGCTTCTGGGGTTTGTACGACGAGTGCTAGTAGGTTGGATGTTTTTGGATTAAGCTAAATTACTTCCAGTTAAATATTTTCAATATTCTTTTTTTCAGATACCCTCCAAAATAAAGGCAGTAAGAAGCCAAAAGCTTGATATGCTTGAACGTTTGTGTCTATTAAAATAAAAGTGGTTTTCTGTTTTTAGAGCCACCTGTCCCTTTTGCATACCTTCCAACATTTCAAATGTTCAAAGAGGGATACTTTAACATTAGGGGTGTGAGTGGGGGTATGGACATTGTGCGGGGCTGTTCTGATAGGTGACTTACTAATAACAATTTATAAAAGTAAAATGTAATGTAGAACAAGAACTATGTATCATCCTGACACAGACTTATTTCCAAACCCATTTATTGCAGTATAAAGACACATTACTGGGAGTATTATTGCTGTGGAGCTCTGTTATACACTCAGACACATTACTGTGTGTATTATTGCTGTGGAGCTCTGTTATACACTCAGACACATTACTGGGAGTATTATTTCTGTGGAGCTCTGTTATACACTCAGACACATTACTGGGAGTATTATTGCTGTGGAGCTCTGTTATACACTCAGACACATTACTGGGAGTATTATTGCTGTGGAGCTCTGTTATACACTCAGACACATTACCGGGAGTATTATTGCTGTGGAGCTCTGTTATACACTCAGACACATTACTGGGAGTATTATTGCTGTGGAGCTCTGTTATACACTCAGACACATTACTGGGAGTATTATTGCTGTGGAGCTCTGTTATACAATCAGACACATTACGGGGAGTATTATTACTGTGGAGCTCTGTTATACACTCAGACCCATTACTGGGAGTATTATTGCTGTGGAGCTCTGTTATACAATCAGACACATTACTGGGAGTATTATTGCTGTGGAGCTCTGTGATACAATCAGACACATTACTGGGAGTATTATTGCTGTGGAGCTCTGTTATACAATCAGACACATTACTGGGAGTATTATTGCTGTGGAGCTCTGTTATACACTCAGACACATTACTGGGAGTATTATTGCTGTGGAGCTCTGTTATACACTCAGACACATTACTGGGAGTATTATTGCTGTGGAGCTCTGTTATACACTCAGACACATTACTGGGAGTATTATTGCTGTGGAGCTCTGTTATACAATCAGACACATTACGGGGAGTATTATTACTGTGGAGCTCTGTTATACACTCAGACCCATTACTGGGAGTATTATTGCTGTGGAGCTCTGTTATACAATCAGACACATTACTGGGAGTATTATTGCTGTGGAGCTCTGTGATACAATCAGACACATTACTGGGAGTATTATTGCTGTGGAGCTCTGTTATACAATCAGACACATTACTGGGAGTATTATTGCTGTGGAGCTCTGTTATACACTCAGACACATTACTGGGAGTATTATTGCTGTGGAGCTCTGTTATACACTCAGACACATTACTGGGAGTATTATTGCTGTGGAGCTCTGTTATACACTCAGACAAACTGATAATGTGGCGCTCATAGAAAAGAGGGACATTAGGGTAGAAAAGGGAGACAGAGGGATTTAGACAAAAAAATAGGGACTGTGTCCCTCTTAAACAGGGACACTTGGGAGGTATGTATATATTCCATACATAAAGTAACTGAGAGGCATGCTTGCATCAAAACATGCATTTCCAGAGCCATTCCAGAGTAGATCTGACTTGGCAGACATCCTGTAGTCAAGTGTCCTGCGTCAGAAAGGTTTGATAACCTTTGCCCTTACAAATCTTCCAAGCTACTGCTTTTATGACCTTTGTTTGAGAAGTGACCCTGCTAAACTGAAGCTTCAATGGACACCAGAAACTGGTGTGAATTTAAAACACGCACATGCACGCACACACACAAACACACACACACACACACGTTTATGTGCACCTGGACAACATAAAACATGCAATGTACAATGTTGCAGGTGGCATTAAGCATAGGCATTATTTTTATATACATTTGGATTTTTTGGGTGTAATTTAATATTTTTATTTTTTATTTTCATATGTTGCTCCCTTTGTGCCCTAACTGTCATTTCTAAAATATACACCAGTTGTTCAGCAACATGACAGGTGTATAGTCGCCATATGGGCAGTCGTAACCTAGGACAAAACCCCACATCCCTAACCCAATAAGACACTGACACTAGGGTATATGGGTAAAATTGTCCACAGCTTTTATTAACCATTATAACCATTTGTTTAATAATAAGTTATCATCAATAATAACAATCATAAATATAATAATAATTTAACATATAAATATGGGTCATTGCCCCCATACTCCGCCCTCGCAACCGCATCCTTCTTTTAATATAACGGGCAATGACCCCCAACATACCAACACATAAATATATCTTTAACAATTTTCAACCTTATTCCAACATAACCATTTAAGTGCCAACCATAAATAACCACGGTAGGGGTATACCCGGATACCCCTACCCCACCAGGTTCTGAGCCACCTCCAGGACTCGAAACCTACCAACCACCAGTGACCACAATTTCCATGTCCATGACGTTCCTCATGGGAGCCTATTTCCTCCTCCTCGGCTCCCTAACCCGCCGCTGTGACAAAACGGGAAACCATTAATGATCTTAAAAACAAAAAACCCAAGGGAGGGTGGGCGGGACAAACTCGGCTAGGTAAGAAATTAAAATGTGCTCTGCCTAAAATGGCTGCCTATTTAAGTAGACCAGCCCTATTACCCACAACCCCCCAGTCCTGGCCGGCTCCTCCTAAGCCCGCCTCCTAACCCCTGTCAAGGCCCTCCTCCGCTAAGCTGCGCTTTGGCTCCTTGGGGCTACACAAAAGATGTATTAACAGGTCCACCACTTTCTCCGGCAGAAAAGCGTTTTTTTTATTTCACTTCTCTATTTTTCCGTGACAAAATTTTGCTAAAGTGGCTATTTATTTCAAAAATTATAATTTTTAGCACAATTTCGCACATTTAGATAAATCTTCCCTGTGTTGGAATAAACTAACAAAGTTTTAGACGTCAATATTTTCAATGTGCAATCCCTTGTCCATCGAATATCGCTTTGAATTTCTATAATGTATACTAACTATCATTCACTAAGTGCTTGGGGGAGGGGAGAGCATCTTAAGTGAATTGTTTGAAAGGTACAAAACGAGAAATCGATGTTAAATTCTGTAAGGCCCTATACTATTTTAGGATTTAGCATCCATTTTCAAATGAGTCAATAGTATAAGATATAAGAACAAATAAAATAGTTATAACACAGAAAAACAAAAATATTGGATTGTTTAAAAAAAAATACAAAATTCAAACAGCACTGTCTAAGGACGGTATGTAAACCAAATTACTCTGGTGTCCCACCAGTCTGACACAGTGAGCGGCTTCTGTGCACCAAGAGGTATGGACAGAAGCATTCCAGAGTGATGACATCATACCCAAAAATGAGAACTGCATCCTCGGATTGTGCCCGTGGGACCAGACTGGGCTGTGCGATAAATCTGTGTCAGGACCTGGGGTCAAGAGAAGGCTGATGCTTTATGTTTTAGGAGAGGCTTGGAAATATTTTCCCCTAAAAAAACCTGTTAAATCCCCGTAGCTATTAGTTTAGCGTTACAGCATCAAGAGGAAAGAAGAGAGACAAGAGACGTAGATGGAGACAAAGAAAAGAGAGTAAAAGAGACAGACGAAGTAAAAAAAAAACAAAGAGTGAAAGGACGGAGAGAAAGTGAACGAGCCAAAAAGAGTAAAACATAGCAACCGCTAAAAAGAGATTGAAAATGACAATATGGAGAAACACAGACGTAGGCAATAAAAAGCAACGAAATATAATAAATAAATTAAATAAAATTAGGATAACGCATAGGAAGTCACTTCCGAGCTGATAAAACACATATAAACAGGGGATTTTGGGCTTTAAACTACAAATTTTACCGAATGAAATGCCGAATGTAATAATTGAGGTTAAAAGAGTCAAGCTGTGTCTAAAGTCGAGTCAGAATATATTTCAATATCAGCTATATTTTTCCAAATGTTACCATTCAGATTGTAATTGTCACAATTTGGAGTTTAGTGGGCAAACTCCGGGGTGTTTTACTGTCCAGTAAATACTGTTTGGTATCTGTAATAGCTGGGATAGTTTTGATATCATTTGTAACCGTGAAATAGGAGGGATGAAGGGATCTATCTAAGCAGTCTGGAGCATGCTGGTAAAATCATTGCAGTCTCAGGACAGTAATTCATAGAAACATTGTTGCAGTAGTGAGTGTGCTGTGTGTGCTGGGATTACTGGTACCTGTGCTGTTTATTGTGTCTAAGATTGTGTCTAGGAGTTAGTATTCTAGGAGTTAGGGGGTTTATGGAAGTTAGGGTTAGAGGTCACGGTGGTATTTTTCTGTTCATCCCCACCTCTTTCATGTCTCGATCCACCATCAACTTCTCTCTATGTCTTGTCATTACCCACCATGTTTCACGTCATTATTATTATCATTTATATATTCCGCAGAGCTTCACAATTATAAATGTTACATATGGAATATAACTTACAAAGAGGTTAGAAAGGCCCTGCTCAAACCAGCTTACAGTCTATGAGGAAGGGCTAAAGATTCACAAGAGAAATAGCAGCATGTCAGAGGGGGTAGGGATTGATAGATGAGATACCTGTGTCGTAATAAACCAGTAAAAGTGGTTTGTGGAAGAACTGAACAGTGGCAGGAGAGAGAGAGTGTGCTGGGCTATGGAGGCGAGGGAACTGATGAGGGCAGTGAAATGATAGAAGCGTCACCCAGGAAAATTGGAAAATCTTGATGAGAGTTGGCAATTATCACAGTCGTGTGATAACCCAACACACAGTATGTAAACACACAGAAAACAAAAACAAATATTACCAAACCTTAGAATGGTCGGGTTAAACGTAAGTAAAAAAGAGTAGTCAAAGAATAGCCAAAAGTCAGGATATAAGAGATCAGAAGAACAATACAACAAAAACCGGGTCAGGATACCAGAAATCAGGAGGTCAAAATACAAGCCGAATCAGGGAACCAGAAAACAGGAAAGTCAAAAGCAAGCCGAACGAGTACACAGGAAAAAACAATACAAAGCAAGGAGAACCAAATAGCACTAAGGGGAACTCAAGGAACCACACTAGGGCAAGGGACAAAGCAAAAGGCGCCCCTTTGATAAGGGAGCGTCCTTTGCTTTAAGACCACACCCCCAAAACGTTCTAGGCCGGTATTCTTGACGTGGGGTCGCATCATTGATGTCATGACGTCTGCATGTATGCACCACCTCATGAGAAGGGACGTGATTCCAGCGTTCGGCGTGGGACATGCCGAATGCACTGAGAGTGGAGCTGGCGTTGGATCTGACTCCAGGTAGGCGCAATGGATTAAGGTAAGAGACCATGACAGCAATTTGGGAATGAGCAGATTACAGAAGAAGGTCATTTACAGAGCATAGGGAACTAAAAGGGTGTCAGGACTTATCTTTCCGATCGGCTCCGTTCTGACACTTCCGGGTATGCGGAACAGTCCCTGCCCCCTTCTCTGACGCGGCTCTCTCAAGCCTTATAGAGGCCTTATGGTAGGATTTCTTTCCTATCTTCAATCACGCTCTGTTAAATAATAATAATTTTAAAATCTGCAGTTGTGTTCCACAATCTATTCTACTTGTGGCATAACAAAGGGGTGTATTTATTGAGTAAAGAGGAAATATAGTGAGGAGTGGAGTTAGTGAAGGCTTTGTAGGTCGGTGTTAGCAGTTTGAATTAAATCCTGGATCCTGAAGAGGGGCAATGCAGATATTTGGAAGGTTGATGAGTTAAAGACCCCAACCCAGGCATCAGCCATCAAAGCTCCCCCCAAGCAACACCTATGGCTATGTAACCGAGGTATTGGAATAAAAAGTTATGGTTTAAAATAAAGTGACGTTGGTACAGAATCTTGCTGAAATGTGACTTTGAAATGTAAAACAGAAGTTGTAGTCACCAGGTGCCACAGATTTAATCTGTTTTTAAATCCGGATCATATAAAAAGGAGAAAAAAAAAAATAAGGAGTGTGCAGGATAGAAGTGGGCGTGCAAGAGATAACGATCTGTAGGAACGAAGGGGTGTGAGAGGGGTGCGCTTGTCACAGATGAATGTGGTTCAACTGGATTTCTGGTGTCTAAATCCTTTCTCCAGGCATCATATATTCAGAGCACCTGGTGATCGACATTGTATTCAGACCTTAACAAAAGCTCCCACAAAGGCAACTTTCAACTTGTACATCTGTAACGAGTGATCTCTACACAATGCGGAGAGGAAGAATGCTGCCCTGCAGAGCTTACACTCAAAGATGCAGCAATATGAAGGTGCTAAATAGTCAATGAAGGAAACTACTGAAGAAGGAATCCCAGGCATAAATATAACTGTACAGAGGAACACAGATAAAATACGGACAACGTAAGAGATAGATTCTGAACTACTTACAGTACAAACCTGGTGTACGTGAATCCACAGGTACAATACACGTATCACAGATATGTTGTGTGCACACGCCAATACACTAGTAGTGCAGGTGTTTAGTTATAAGGACCAGAATAATGAATATCTAGGCTGTAGAGCTAGCACTCTAACATACAGAGCTTATACTGTGCAGAGAAGGGATATAGCATGTGAACTGACTTGTAAACTGTAACCCAATGTGCTTACACTCTAATACAGGCTTCCCCAAACTCCTTCCCTCCAGATGTTGCTGAACTACAACTCCCATGATTCCCAGCCTATCTATTTCATTCATAGAATCATGGGAGTTGTAGTTCAGCAACATCTGGAGGGCCGGAGTTTGGGAAAGCCTGCTCTAATACATGTAAGAAGAAGAAGAGTTATAGACGTAGCAAGAGGTACTGTATAGAATTAGTATTCATTGTGAATGTTTGTGTTAGGCTTGATAAAGGATGTAATTGGCATTGAAACATGTCTGCTGGCCCAATAGAAAAAAGTATAATAAGATAATGCAATATTTTGTGTCTGCGTTAAAAGAGCATATATTACTAGTCAGATAACTAAACCACAAAGATACACTAATATCTTACAAGAAACTATTTGTGTGCAGAGAAGTGTGGAGATACAAGAATAGAATTCTGATGATGATAATAACATTTTTATATATAATACTTTTATGATCAAGGGGACAGAAAACACTTTATCAGAGTTTACCTGAATTTAACTTTCAGTCACAAAGAGACCCAGATAGACTGTGATTTGGAGTTTTTACACTATTTGCAAATTCTGGGAGGCGGACATTTTAGGGCAAAAATCACAGACTGGAAAAAGTAATATTTTTTTATTTTTTAACACAGATATTTTGTTCTGATATTTGTAATTCTCTCATTGCTTCTCCACAAATCCTGACTTAGTAAAAACCCCAGCCTTTGAATGAAGAGACATATAAAATAATATACAGGGGAGGGACAGACGGGTAATTTCGTGCCTTTCAAAGAGTGATTCAGGCAGCCTATGTTAATTGTTTTTTTGTGATGTAAACAAGCTGAAGTTGTCTTGGACGAGTGTTTTGTGGCCTCAAGGTGTGAGTTAAATAGCAATGAACAATGCCTGTATAGTTACTGAACATCTATTCAGAGAGGAGCATTTACTGAATAAAAAAAAAAATCTTTGATGGTATTTAAAAAAAAATAAAAAAATTCTATCATCCATTCGAGGTTATTCGATAAACTGAGAATTGTGGGAATGTGACAAGGTAATGGCAAATTGTAGGTCAAAGGAGAAGTATCAGAGTAGAGTGCCCAACAACGCTTTACACTGCTGATCTGATCTAAAATTTACGGTACCCTTTTACCAGTTCTCTAGATATGTGGTTTTGTTAATATACCCCAGTGTATATCACTGTTCACATATACACACAGAAATGAATAGAATAACGGTCATTCTTCACAATTTTTGGGTTATTGCAAGTGCAGGATTAAAATGTGGGGAAACAAATCTGGGCAAAACTCCAATTTTTATTTAGTAATCGGTTTTGAAAGGATTAACCCTTTGCGAAAGTAACACATTGCAAAAGAAAATGTAAAAAAATAAAATAAATAAAAAAATCTATCCTTTTTGTAAGACACCACCCTTGCCCTTTTCACTTTTTCTGCCCGATGTGGGCAGCTGCTGTGATATAATTTAGGAGTGGTGGATGGAATCCCAGCTATGCTTCCATTGGCTGATCGGGATTCTGATTTAGAATGCTGCAATGCATATACATACTATTTTTTTTTTTTTTTTTTAAAGACAGGTGGCGTCAGGACAGTGATAACTAACCTTGGCACTGCAGATGTTTGGGAGATGTATTTCCCAAGACGCTCAGTCAGTCCAAAGTTCCAAGGTTGCTGGCTATCTTCTAATTAAATAAAAAATAGACAGTTGTACTCCCCCCCAACCTCCTCCAAGAAAATACCAACCAAAACAAAACGATGTCATCCAGAACTGAGTGCGGAGCATGTTCATCGCAAGAGTAAGTAGCGCCATATTCTCATGACATCCAAGTGAACAGATCCTATTTAAAGGGGAACTGTTTGTTCTCTAAAAAAAAACTTGTGTTGACCTTTTTTTTTTATTCATGAGTTGCTCCATCTTAAAAATTTATATGAAAGACCTATAAAATGACATCGTAATCAAGTTCAGACATGGCAAAACCAGGGCAAGTAATGCAAGTGAGGAGGAGAACTAGAAACATTGTTTCATTTTGCCTCTTCTCGATATGCTTTTTATATGCTGACTGCCTGGTGCAAAGGACAGAACTTAAAAAGAATGATTGACAGGGAACTAAGATGGAGGCGCTTAGTTGAAGAATAAAGAGGTTGTGGATTGCTACATGTAATTAACATGTGTGTATAAATAAATATATATATATATCTAAATATAGGTATAAGTATACAGAATACTAGAAAATCTGGGTAGTAACAGTTCCCTTTTAAGGTCCTAATCCTCTCGCTCTTTTTTTTTATCCAATGTTGATCTCTTAAGGAGTTCCAGTATATTTGATACTTCCGCGTGTATAAAAGTCAGGGCCAGATTAACATAGGAGCTATTGGAACGTCCGCGTTGAAATAGGCCCAAAGCAGCCACAGTATAAATGTTCAGTTTTTCCCATTTATTCCAAGCTCCACTTGCGATGTATTAGAATTGTCTTTTTTATTTAATTGTTCCCCAGTGACTACATGGTACTCAGACTGTATTGTGTGTGGTGCCTGTATTTCCTGTTGTGTGCGTCAGGTGTTTAACAGAAGAGAGAATTCAGTGTCGATGTGTATCAGCGTTACGCTTGCTGCAAGTCCTTTATAGAAGCTATAACAGCTACCGTGACCATTAAAATGTGTATAAAATGTCTTTTGTTAGGCATATCAAACTTTCAGCACTAAATCAAGCCGTAAACAGAGCTTTACCACAATGAAACTTGCGATAATGTATTTAAGCTACAATAAATGTGTTTAGAGATGAGTCTGTCTAAACAAGATGCTTTGATCTTTTTTCTAAGTTTAATATAATTTATTTACCCCACCTCCAGCCAAAGCCAAACTGTTTTCTTAACTAAACACCAAACTATAGAAAATTAAAAACGGAATTGTAAAAACAAGACTACAATTGTAAAAATATAATTGTAGCTGATTAACTATTTTAGTTTCAGATTTTCAATTTCGATTTCTGAAGAAGGGGTAGATTGTGTACGACCTTAGTGTACATCCTTGACCTTGAGGCTGTACTTATATTATTATCAAGTTCACCCAACAGCAGTAGACATTTCACCTCAATGCAGGTTTGAGCTCTGTTAAATATACTCTATGGGGATAGCTACACTAAGGTGAGGTTCAGGATGAATTTGGAGAATTTGTAACATTTATACAACAAACTTGCTGCAATCTCACTATATAAACATTACCACTCAAACAACTTAATAGGGCATCACACCATAATGTAAACACTGCCCAGGTAATGCCATACAGATAATTCAGTATGCACTAAAGAAACAGTGTATTGGTCACATTGGTCATATAATGATGTTTCAGTCGAATATAGACCACTATTGAGATTCCCTTTAATGTTTTTCTTTGATAAGTTGAATTCTTGAAGATATTGGATCTTTTTTTTTTTGGAATTTAACCTGTCAGTTTCCTCCACTTTTAAGTTTCTATGTAGCAGGTCTACATCACAATTCTACTCAGCCACGCCATAGTCATGGAGGGGTGTTGATCGGGAGCCCTAAACCTAACTCTCATACCCAATTTTGGCTCTACTGTCCCTTAAATCACTAACCCTACTTCTCCTAACCCCACATTACCTAATTTTCCAAACCCTAATAACCCAAACTATTCTAAGCGTAATTATCCCAACTCTACATCCCCTAAAAGATAGTGAAGACACATTACAAAGAAGAGTATATCATGAAAAATGATTGTCATTATTTTTTCATCACGCATGTTACATGTGCCAGGGATTGTCTGTTCTCTTACATTCCACACACACTCTCGCTAGGGCTCCCTTCCTAGGACAGCACTATGACATACATGACCAGGGCTGCCTGAGAGTGATAGGAGTTATGTTCCCATGCTACCGCTGCGGTTCAGGTCTGCCATCATAAATTCTGTGTGATATGAAGCGCGAGGGGGCCGGGGGTAGAGAGACGTTGCATTTTATATGTTTTACATGCTCCGCCCATTGAAAAAAGTTTAATTCTTTGGGGTAAATCCAGTGATCAATAAATTGCTACAAACTGACACTGGGTTTGCGCAAAAAAAGTATGGAAATTGGAGACATTGTTCAGTTCAGCTAACGTGGCCTACATTTTCTTTGTTAATTAAGCAGAATTCACACTGTTAGGTGTATAGATCCGCTAAGCTCTCCGTCTTATATCATTAGACTGTGTCTGGACACATGGTTTTATTTTAACACTTGCGGAAGGAAAAAGTGGAGGGATATAATGGAAAGACCAGGAGGGGGGATGGGGGTCTGACAGGGTGAGTAGGGGGTTATGCTGGTGACACAGATTGGGAATGACTGAATATGAACAAATGAATAATGGGGGAAGATGAGATTTAAAGGTAAGAATGTCTCAAAGAGGGCGAAAGAGTGTATTAATGAATTAGGGAATGTATTAATTAATTAGGGAAATACTGATAGTGAGAGAGGAGGTAGGGGATGGATTGGATGATTAGATATGAAGCAGAATTAGAACACAGAATGGGAGGAGGTTGACAGGGGAGTCAGGACAAGGTGAAACAGAGGTGACCTATCCAATCAGATTCAATATGAAGCTGACACCAAGGGCCCTTGGTTTAGCCTGGAGCCCTGTGTTTAGACGGGGGCCAAGCATTTAAATAGGAGCCCAGCGTTTAGACAAGGGTCTAGAGATTAGACAGTGGCCCAACGTTTAGACAGGGGTCCAGGATTTAGACAGGGGCGCAGGATTTAGACAGGGGCCCAGCATTTCGACAGGGGCCCAGCATTTAGACAGGGGCCCAGCATTTAGACAGGGGCCCAGGATTTAGACAGGGCCCAGGATTTAGACAGGCCCCAGGATTTAGACAGGGGCCCAGCGTCTAGATAGGGGCTGTGCATCTAGAATGTATCCTGGCATTTAGACAGGGGCCCAGGGTTTAGAGAGGGGCCCAGGCACCATGAATATACTTGGCCCACATTCATTGTCTTATGCTAGGAATAAAGGGGGCCCCAAACTGGTAATCTGCCTAGGGCCCAATGGAATTGTTAGCCTTGTCTGCGAGGAGAGTGTGAGAGAGACAAGGAAATAGAAAGGAGAGCATGAGAGAGACAGAGAGTGAAGTGTGAGAGAGACATGGAGATAGAAAGAAGAGCATTAGAGAGACAGATATAGACAGGAGAATGTGAGATATAAAAGAGAGCAAGAGAGAGACAGGGAGATAGAAATATGAGTGTGAGAGAGACAGGAAGATAGAAATGAGAGTGTGAGAGAGACACAGAGAGCAGAGTGTGAGAGAGACACATAGACAGAGAAGGGGGTGTGAGAGAGACACAGAGAGCAGAGTGTGAGAGCGACACACAGACAGAGAAGAGAGCATAGGCGTGCGCACGGGGTGTGCCGGGTGTGCCTGGGCACACCCTAATCCCGGTGGCACGCCTATGTATTGAGTCCTGCAGGAACGCTGTTCCTGCAGGCACTCAGTGCCCCCAAATGCCCCCTTCCGGCCCCCATGTTCCCCCTATCATGGGGGGGGGGCAAGAGGTGATGGACCCCAAACCCCCCACCCACACCCCCTCCAACCCACCCGGTCGGGTGTCATCTCAGCCGCGGCGAGGGAGCTGTGGGCTCTCTGCTCCCTCTCGCCGCGCGCCGTTTGCTGATGCTAGGAGCCGGAATATGACATCATATTCCGGCTCCCAGCTACAGCAGACAGCCCGCGCGGTGAGAGGGAGCAGAGTGGACACAGCTCCCTCGCCGCAGCTGAGATGAAGACAGGCACCCGACCCACTGGACCCCAGGGACAGGTCCACGCCAGCACTCCAGGTAGGGAGGCTGGGTGGACATTTTTTTAATTAAAAAAAAATAATAATTTGTATGTGTGTGTGTCTGTGAATGTATGTGTGTGTGTGTGTCTGTGAATGTATGTGTCTGTGAATGTGTGTGTGTGTCTGTGAATGTATGTGTGTGTCTGTAAGTCTGTGAATGTATGTGTCTGTGAATGTGTGTGTGTGTCTGTGAATGTATGTGTGTGTGTCTGAGTGTGTGCCTGTGAATGTATGAGTGTGTGTGTGTGTGTGTCTGTAAGTGAGTCTGTGAATGTGTGTGTCTGTCTGAGTGTGTCTGTGAATGTATGTGTGTGTGTGTCTGTGAGTGTATGTGTGTCTGTGAATGTATGTGTGTGTGTGTCTGTGAGTGTATGTGTGTGCACGCGTATATATATATATATATATATGTGTGTGTCTGTGTATGTGTGTCAGTATATATACACACACACACACGTATATTATTTTTTTGAGGGGTGGGAAAAGAGTTCCCACACTTTATTCCCCAGGACTTCTCCAGAGATCTCTGGATCTCCCCTGCCGGCTGACGCAGAGGCGGCACTATCTGAGTGCCGGCTCTGCTCTTAGCCTTCATGGGCTGGCGAGGAGATCAAAGATCTACCTCACCAACCCACAGCAACATGGAGGAAGGCAGGAGAGGACCCGGGGAGCTCTAGACAGCAGTTCTGCCAGGTTCCTCTCACGAGATCTGAACATTGCCAAGGCAACACTCAGATCTCGTGAGAGTTAACTCTAGCTCCGCAGGCTAGAGTTCACTCTCCACTGGACCACAAGGGATGGCACATGGCAGAAAGGATCCCCCCCTCCCTACATAAGGTAGGGAGGGGGGGTATTTACTAATCTGCCCTCACCTCCACAATCCCTCCAAACATACAGCCCACACACACACAGCACCTAGACACATACAGCACGCTCACACACACCATACACTAACCACACCCTCACAAATACACAACACCCTCACACACAGCACACTAACAGCACCCTCACAAACACCCACACACACAGCACCCTCACACACACACAGCACCCTCACACAGCACAGTAACAGGACCCTAACAAACAGACAAACACCCTCACACACAGCACACTACCAGCACCCTCACACACAAACAGCACCCACACAAACACCCTCACCCACATAGCACACTGCCAGCACCCTCACACACACATCACACTACCAGCACCCTCACACACACATCACACTACCAGCACCCTCACACACACATCACACTAACAGCACCCACATCACACACTAACAGCACCCTCACAGCACACTAGCAGCACACACTGCAGTGTATGTGTATATATTTATATTTATATATATATATATATATATTACATATATACACATGCGGCGTGTGTTTGTGCTTTAGGGTGCACACCCTAATGCAATAGGCTGCGCACGCCTATGGAAGAGAGTGTGAGAGAATTACAGAGACAGATAGGAGAGTGTGAGAAACACAAAATATTGAGAGAGACACTGAGACAGAGAGGAGTGAGTGGATTGAGACCGTAAAAGAGAGAGTGACAGAAGGATATTGAGAGAGGAAAGTGTGAAATAAACACTGAGAGAGTTAGGGAGACACTAAGATAGAGAATGATAGAGACCCTCAGATACAGACATAGGCGTGCGCACGGGGTGTGCCGGGTGTGCCTGGGCACACCCTAATCCCCGTGGCACGCCTATGTATTGAGTCCTGCAGGAACGCTGTTCCTGCAGGCACTCAGTGCCCCCAAATGCCCCCTTCCGGCCCCCATGTTCCCCCTATCATGGGGGGGGGGGCAAGAGGTGATGGACCCCAAACCCCCCACCCACACCCCCTCCAACCCACCCGGTCGGGTGTCATCTCAGCCGCGGCGAGGGAGCTGTGGGCTC
Source organism: Pelobates fuscus (assembly GCF_036172605.1). Taxonomy (NCBI): domain Eukaryota; kingdom Metazoa; phylum Chordata; class Amphibia; order Anura; family Pelobatidae; genus Pelobates; species Pelobates fuscus. The sequence continues at coordinate 376,998,633 of NC_086319.1, read as the reverse complement.
TCTGCTCCCTCTCGCCGCGCGCCGTTTGCTGATGCTAGGAGCCGGAATATGACATCATATTCCGGCTCCCAGCTACAGCAGACAGCCCGCGCGGTGAGAGGGAGCAGAGTGGACACAGCTCCCTCGCCGCGGCTGAGATGAAGACAGGCACCCGACCCACTGGACCCCAGGGACAGGTCCACGCCAGCACTCCAGGTAGGGAGGCTGGGTGGACATTTTTTTAATTAAAAAAAAATAATAATTTGTATGTGTGTGTGTCTGTGAATGTATGTGTGTGTGTGTGTCTGTGAATGTATGTGTCTGTGAATGTGTGTGTGTGTGTCTGTGAATGTATGTGTGTGTCTGTAAGTCTGTGAATGTATGTGTCTGTGAATGTGTGTGTGTGTCTGTGAATGTATGTGTGTGTGTGTGTCTGAGTGTGTGTCTGTAAGTGTGTCTGTGAATGTATGTGTGTGTGTCTGAGTGTGTGCCTGTGAATGTATGAGTGTGTGTGTGTGTGTGTGTCTGTAAGTGAGTCTGTGAATGTGTGTGTCTGTCTGAGTGTGTCTGTGAATGTATGTGTGTGTGTGTGTCTGTGAGTGTATGTGTGTCTGTGAATGTATGTGTGTGTGTGTCTGTGAGTGTATGTGTGTGCACGCGTATATATATATATATATATATGTGTGTGTGTGTGTCTGTGTATGTGTGTCAGTATATATACACACACACACACGTATATTATTTTTTTGAGGGGTGGGAAAAGAGTTCCCACACTTTATTCCCCAGGACTTCTCCAGAGATCTCTGGATCTCCCCTGCCGGCTGACGCAGAGGCGGCACTATCTGAGTGCCGGCTCTGCTCTTAGCCTTCATGGGCTGGCGAGGAGATCAAAGATCTACCTCACCAACCCACAGCAACATGGAGGAAGGCAGGAGAGGACCCGGGGAGCTCTAGACAGCAGTTCTGCCAGGTTCCTCTCACGAGATCTGAACATTGCCAAGGCAACACTCAGATCTCGTGAGAGTTAACTCTAGCTCCGCAGGCTAGAGTTCACTCTCCACTGGACCACAAGGGATGGCACATGGCAGAAAGGATCCCCCCCTCCCTACATAAGGTAGGGAGGGGGGGTATTTACTAATCTGCCCTCACCTCCACAATCCCTCCAAACATACAGCCCACACACTCACAGCACCTAGACACATACAGCACGCTCACACACACCATACACTAACCACACCCTCACACACAGCACACTAACAGCACCCTCACAAACACCCACACACACAGCACCCTCACACACACACAGCACCCTCACACAGCACAGTAACAGGACCCTAACAAACAGACAAACACCCTCACACACAGCACACTACCAGCACCCTCACACACAAACAGCACCCACACAAACACCCTCACCCACATAGCACACTGCCAGCACCCTCACACACACATCACACTACCAGCACCCTCACACACACATCACACTAACAGCACCCACATCACACACTAACAGCACCCTCACAGTACACTAGCAGCACACACTGCAGTGTATGTGTATATATTTATATTTATATATATATATATATATATTACATATATACACATGCGGCGTGTGTTTGTGCTTTAGGGTGCACACCCTAATGCAATAGGCTGCGCATGCCTATGGATACAGAACAGAGAGAGGTACTAAGATAGAGAGTGAGACAGAGACTTAGACACTAGACAGAGGAGAGTGTGAGAGGGTGAGCCTCTTAATAGGTAAAAGCAGAAACACTAATAAGACAACATGAGATATTTATGGAGAAGAGATAACAAGGAGTGTGAGGGATCGAAAACAGCATAGAAAGGAAATAGCTTGTGTCAGAATTGGGTAAGGAGATTGAAAGAGGGAGACTGAGAGGTGAGAAAGAGAAAGAAGCATAAAAATGTGGAAAAGAATATGCAAGAGAGCAGAGACAGTCAACCACAAAGACTTGATACAGAGTACAGAGAAGTTGAGAGAATATGAATGGGGTCACAGAGAAATGAGTGTGTAGTATAGACAGACACAGAGGTTAGAGTGTTAGTGTGTACTTTAGACAGTCATACAGGTTAGAGAGTGAATGTGCATGTTAGACAGTCAAAGAGTTTAAAGGCTTTATTAGAGGAACTTCTGCAAACTGAGCAGTTATAACAGTAACATTCCACTGGTTTCCATGGTGACTGCTCCATTTTAGAACGTTTCTCCAGCATGATTCTGTGCAGAGAGTGTGTGAGTCCTGGCAGAGAGCATTGATATGTAAGTGTGGGCTGGGCAGAGCAGGCTGGAAGGAGGTCCTTGTATTCAGTGCACACTGTAACAGACTGTGAGTGTGAACTCTCACTATTCCCATCTGGACTTATCTCTCCACTTACATCTCAAGGTAAGTCCACTAACCCCAGCCCACATTGTTCTTCCCTGGCACATCAGCTGCAACAAAGTCTTTTTTTTAAAACGTCTTTGTAACATCTACCTTACTTCCTTTTTTTTTTTTTTGCTGACAACAAAGATTGCAAGTTACAACAAATTTCTTAATTTTTTTTTTCCAACCTGATATTTGTTGTGAAATTTCCGGCCATGAATTTTGGATAATTTTTTTTGTACATGTTTTAACATCTGTGATTGGGAAGTTTGTCCACTGGGGATGAGCTGCGTGTGAGGTTAGTAGATGGACAGACAGAGACACACAAACAGAGAATCCCCTGTACTTGTAGATCGGTACAGGATTGTGTAAACTGTACAGCACAGTGTATATGGTCCCACTGTATTGTGTCTTTGTGCTCTCCCTGTTGTAATGAATCCGTCCCTCTTTTATATATATTGGAATTTGAGTTATGCACATATTTTCTTCTCAATGCATCGTGCCCCCTCAGTCTGTTAGAGTGCAAGCTCTCCTGCACAAAAACGCTCTTTCCCCCTGTACTGTTTACCTTATACCCTGTATTTTAGATTGGAAGCTCTGCGGCACAAGATCCTTTCCCCTCACTGTATTGTATTAGTTATATCCTGAATTTTACCGTAGAATGAAAGTTCTGCCGCACAAAATCCTTTCCCTGCAGTTTATCAGTTGTGCACGCGTTTTAGAATGTAAGCTCTGCGGATCAGGATTTATTTCTCCCGTACTTCCTTCTTTCTGTAAATTTGTAATATGTTTCTCAGATATTTGAATATATCTGCTGGGAAGATTCGCTTACTCTGAAGTACTTTGCCATTCTGTATACTGTTTGTATTGCAACCATCTTCATCATTGGTTCTCCCCATCCCTGTGTGGTATATGGATCTATGTACATAAGATTATAAACGTTTAATTGTACTTACTAACCCCCCCAGCCTGCATTTTGATCCATGCTGCCCTAGGCTACCCTTTTCCCTGCATTGCATTTGTTGTGACCTTTAGATATTACAATTTCTACCCTAGGACTGCAGATGGGTCTCAACTACATGTTCCATTGATGCTCAGCAAGCATAAGTTAATTTCAAAGTTACTCATCACTGTATTAGATTGTAAGCTCTGTGGCTCACATAGGTTGTTATTTTCACATTGTTCTTTCTTCTTGTTTTTTTACATTTATATTCTCACACCTTACAACTTTCATGTTTGGTTTATAGACCCACAATAACCTCCCACCTGTGCTATATAGTTGTGTTGAGTATTACTTTATTGGCAGACTGAATATGTGATCTGGATTGCATTAGAGCTGAATAATGTATCTGTAAATTCTTCACAGAATGTTTTGCTATAACAAGAATGGGCTGAAGTACTTCAGTTCAACCTCCTTTTTTCATCATTCGAATATTTCTAATTTCTCTGGTTCTCCAATGAGTAAATGAAGTGTTATGGCGTGCAACAATGTCCCTCGTTAACTTAAGTTTTCTGTTTGTCATAAATCGGAGGTTATCTTTATATTCTTATTGGACAACGCTGCAGATCATGTTGGCGCAATAATGATAATGGTACAAATAATGATATCAATCATCTATTTTTGTCATGTAAAAAAGCTTTAGAACTAACAAAATCTGCAGAAGAGTCTTATTTGAATATTCAAGCTTTGCGACATTTTTATTTGACTTTGCAAGGTAACTTTTTTGTTTGCTCTTTACATAATGTTACTTAAGCGTTATACAATTTTTATTTAATAGTTCCCAAAACATACTTATTTGTCATAGTGGTCTTTTACAACCTTGTGTTTCAAAAACTTTTAAGTGGATCGTGACTTTATGAACTAAACAGTAAGTTGTGTCATATTAGTTTGTGACTCAAAAATGTTAAGCCATACTGATTGCCAAGTTGGGGAAAATTTGTAAAATTTGTGGAGTTTGAGATTTATTTTTTAAGTGGCAAAAAACCTATCAAACACACCAGTATAGACTATTTAGTTAATAAACCCCTATGGGAAGATTTGGTAATGGTCACGGTCAAATATGAGGTCATAGGCCATCTGCCGTGCAAAATCTGTCAGCAGCTGTACCTCACAATTGCCCCCTGGCAGAAAGGGTTATTACATCTGCCACTCAAAATTAGTCAAGTTGATTATTTGGTTTTTTTTTCAGCGTAAAGATTTTGACATAGAATTTGACGGTGGTATATGAACTGCCTACAATGCGCGATTTAGTAAATGAACCCCTTGGAGGAATTCGGTAGTGGTGGGCAGATGTAAGGTCATAGGTCATCTGACAGGCGGAGTTTGACAAAAGCTGTATCTCAAAATTGCCCTCGGGCAGACATGCTTGGCACATATGCCATTTATTTTTACTATAGTCAAATATTCTCTGTGTGCTTTCTGGCGAAATGTATCTATAAACGTATATATATGACAGAAATCAGGGGATATCCTGGCCCGCAGTGTGTAGAAAAAGCACTATCTGTGCTATCCTCATGATTATTTGTAAGTGTCTCTAAATTGAATACTGGTCTGAGAGTTCTACGGGAATGTGGTTCAATCAATATAACCGATAACCATGTATGTATCATACATGGGTACGAGCCCAGGGATAGGGTAGCCACAGATAGGGTAACCATGTATGTATCACAGAGGTCTGGAAATAAAATCGTGATCTAGCAACCTTAGCTAGGTACATAGATCCTTAAAAAAACCCAACATCTTTATCAGTCTACCATCAGGGAAACCCAGCTGGTACGAGCCCAGTGATAGGGTAGCCACAGATGAAAGACTAGTGTTTTTCAAATGTAGGCACACCTCAGGCTTTGTAGCACTTTAATTCCCATGATGCTTTGCCAGCAAAGATCTAAAGGAAACCTGTAATTTTTGTTATTATAAAAAAAATTAAAAAAAGAGCGCATGTATTATAACCTCTATGTGTATTATTATTTTAATGTTGGCCATCTCATAATCTTCTTTATTTTTACCCCATGACCATGCTCGGTTTGAATGGGTGAAACCAGCACAGAGCTCATTTGTTCAGGATTGATGAATGTGCACTAGATGATGATCACCTGCATAGTCTTTGCTTAAGTAAGAATTGTTCCTTACGCAAGAGGCCCTAAAGATGGCTGCCCCCATGGAGCCACAATCAGCCCGCCATATGCACTGAAAAGAGGCATGTCCTTATAGGCATACATTACAAATGTATCCAGAAAATACCTGTAATCTTTTATTTTAAATATTAGTGACATTGTGGCAGTTGTTCTTTAAGGGTATATCCGAGGCAGAACAGGTGAAAACGTACCTCCTATACTTACCATCTTTATCCGACAATAAGACCGGGTCTTATATTATTTATTTATAAAATATTTGACCAGGATGGATACATTGAGATTTCTCTCGTTTTCAAGTATGTCCTGAGTCTTTGTCCACAAAACATTGCATTGTTACAATAGGGTACAATATTACAAAAATACAATATACAAACTATATATTTATATATATACACACATATATATATATTTGTGTAAGGGGCAAAGTACTTGTATAAGAAGTGAGACTTCAGTAAGAAATGGGAATAGTATAAAAGAGCAAGTCGGTTGTGGTGTGCCGATACCGACGATACGGTAGGCCTGTAAATAAAGAGGGCCCACCAAGTAGTATGAGAGTAAAGGAAAAATGGAAAGAAAAGAAAGAGAAAAGTGTTGAAATGAGGAGTGGGTGGGAGGGGCATTCAGACGCTGACCTTGATCGGTAAGGAGTCAGGTAAGGGGTGTAGCTTATATAGGGGGTTGAGTTAACTTAAGCCCCTCCCACAAATACAGGCCAAATGGCCTTACTACTTGTGTAAGGGGCAAAGTACTTGTATAAGAAGTGAGACTTCAGTAAGAAATGGGAATAGTATAAAAGAGCAAGTCGGTTGTGGTGTGCCGATACCGACGATACGGTAGGCCTGTAAATAAAGAGGGCAAAAATGAATAACAAAAGATTTATTACAGTCAACAATATATACAATTTATCCAGATATGGCTTTAAAAGCATTTCTTAATTCTTGTGTTGGCTTGGGGATATATGTCGTATAGGCAGATGATTTCCAACGTCCCAATGCCTTGATGACGTGTACTGGTACGTTTGCGCTGGATGCGGTGGAGGCTGCTCCTATGCGAAATGAGTGACCAGAGTAGTGGGAAGGTTTGAGACCCAGCATTGTTAGCAGGGATCGTATATATCTCATGAATGCCGTGGTGGTGAGTACTGTGTGTTGTAGTTGGAATAATGGTTGTGAGGGTAGTGCTGTGGTGTTGAGAAGATAGGAGTCTAAGGCTGCTACTGGACACCATTTGTTTAGGGTAGGGTAATATGTGATTTCTACTGGGGGCGCATGTTGGCTTGTCTTTGATTGGGGTAAAGAGAGTATGTAGTGGTCGCCATGTTTTATAAGGTGTTTGTGTAGCAGGCACCTATCTTTATGGTCAGTTGTGACAGTGGTGAACTCCCTTGGCCTGAGGAATCCGTAGAAGGCTGTATACATGGCTGTTTTAATGACTGTGTTTGCGGTAGTGTGGAAAGGTCTGGAATCTAATAGGTCGGATAATGACTGGAAAAGTTCTATGTCAATGGGTAAGCGTTGTGGTGGTCGTGGAGGTACGGATTTCTGTATACCTCTGAGTATAATTTTTACCTGGTATGATGACATGAAGCTCTGTGTGTTAGGTTTTATGGTTAGTATGTGGTGTTGTATGCCGGTAAGATATAGTTTAATTGTGTTATATGATAAGTGTAATTTGAGGTGGCAAAAGGAAGCGAAAGCTATGACAGATGACATGACAAAAGGTTGTGATATGTTGTGATCTGCCAGAAATCTATTATACAGTGTGAAGGCTCTGTTGTATGTCGCTTGAGTGTTGTGTGATAGTGCTAATGTGGCTAGATCCCTGCTATGCTCCATTATAATGTCTAGTCCATGGTTAGTTGTGAGAACGGGGGTGCTACTGTGGCTGTTTGAGCTGCTGACGGGTGTGCTTGACGAAAGTCCTGAAATTTAAAACGAGACAGGCTGTCAGCTGCTACATTACTAATATCTGGTACATGAAAGCAAACCAAGTAGAAGTTGTGACATGCTGCCAACCACGTGAGCCTTCTAAGAAACCTCATAATTGTAAGGGATGATGAACGGCCTTTGTTTATTATGTGACATGTGGCTTGGTTATCTGAGTGACAGCGAACAGACAAGCCTGACCATTGATGTCCCCATGCCACCGCAGCTGCCACGATAGGGTAGATCTCAAAGAGGGCTGAGGTTGTGAAAAACCCTTCAACGTCACGGACTTCTTCTGGCCATGCGCCCCAAAGCCATTTGGTACCGAAGATGGCTGAAAAACCTTTGTTAGATGCTGCGTCTGACCATACGGTTGGTGACGTCTCTGATAAGGCGGGGAGGAACAGACTTTTACCGTTCCAGCTGGTCAAGAACCTCCTCCACATCTGTAGGTCTGCTGTGGCTTGTGGGTCCATGGACAGTCTGTGGTTCTCGTGTTGAAAGTGGGGAAAAAGACAAAGTAGTCTGGATATGAAGGCCCTTCCTTGAGGGATGATGCGCATGGCGAAGTTTAATGAACCTATAAGGGACTGGAGTTCCTTACGGTTGCATGTACCCAGAAAAATGTAGTGGTTTATGCTATTGATGATGTTGTCGACTTTGTCGGGTGGTAAGCTTGCTTGCATGGATGCCGAATCCAGTTGTATCCCCAGAAATGTTATGATGGTGTCAGGACCTTCGGTTTTCTTGAGGGATACCGGGACACCCAAGTGGTGAAATAGATTAAGGGCTTCTTTGATTAAGGGCATTCAGACGCTGACCTTGATCGGTAAGGAGTCAGGTAAGGGGTGTAGCTTATATAGGGGGTTGAGTTAACTTAAGCCCCTCCCACAAATACAGGCCAAATGGCCTTACTACATATATACACACACATATATAAATTTAATACATAACAGGTAATAAATATATTCAACCATGACAGGTGTATTCTGTGCTGAGGTATATCGCCATAGATCTCTTAAAATATTTTAGATTGAATGAAGATTTGACTGTGTCCCTGAGTTTATCCCATAATTGTGGTGCTCTGTAGGAAAATGAGGTTCGAGACACTTTATTTTTGTATTGCGGTATGATAAATATCGTGCTAGTACTGGATCGGAGATTATAGGAGGTGGGAACAGCCGGGGAGAGCATACTACTCAGGTAGGGTGGGAGCTTCCCAGAAATGCTCTTATGCACAAGCACATGCTCTTATGTCCCTCGAAAAACACACTAGGGCTTATTTTCGGGGATGGTCTTATTTCGGGTAAAAACGTGTGCTTTTTAGTTATTTCATCAATCCAAGAATATTGTTACTAAATATATGTAGACTGACTTCACTGCATTTCACCCCAATAGCTCTTGCTATCTCAAGCTATAGCTTCAGTGAATACACCTCAAAAGGATTTTCTCCATGAAGAATAAACCCACAGGGTATCTTGTCATATACAAATTGTAACCACAGGGATTATGTACAAAGTAAACCCACAGTGGATGCTGTCTGTACGCCTGAGGCTCTCCACCTAACTTTTCGAATACTCCTTCACTTGGGCCAAAAGTTTTTTTCCCAAACTACCCCACTTTTTCTGGACCTCTGTATCACATGAAGGCCAACTAGACTTGCGCACAGCGGATGAATTTGGTTTGTCCGAATCATACATTGTAAATGTGGCAGTATGGCTCGTACGAATATAGTTCTGTGCAAATACATTTGGGAAAGCGTCAGCGATGCGGATGAACCAAAAAGGCGAGAAAATTGGCCAATCGGTGTCCTGCAAAGCATAAATATATTTGCATCAGTAATTTATCAAATTATCCGGAAACTGTGCCCTCGGTTATCATCTTCATAATTCTAATACACACCTTTGTTTGCTAAAATTCGAACTGTAGTGCATTGAGAATCAGATTGCAAAACTTGGTCAGAAGTGAATGATTTGGAAAAATCTCCAACTCAGCTGAAGTCAAATCTCGGTTATTTTTTTTGCCAAAATTTTGCAATTCCTTTTCCAATGAACTACAACTCGAAGTTTAGTGAATGAACCCCTTTGCGATTCCCTGCATTAACCTTACAGGTGCCACATGAGAATTCAACGTCTGTGTGCACACACAATGCAAGATGAATTATTTGCTAAAAGATTTTCAAAGAACTAGATCATCCAGCATTTCAATCGTTTCTCAGAAGACCCTTGCATGCAATATATTATAAGTACAGGGGAGTATTATACACGTCGACAAAGCTAGTTCTGCAGTATGCCGTTTTAAAAAATTATAGCAATTGTTCGGTATTACTCTTGTGAAACAGCATGATGAAAGGCTATATTAACCACTCTTATGTGCAGTGCTTTAATATTGCAAAACCAACTGTTTAACGTGAATTATGTACATAGCAATAATCATGGTGATTATCTTGTGGTTTACAGTCCAGGTCTGTATATAGTCCAATACACTGGATTTAGAAACACTGTATCCCTTAGGTACTCTTCAAATGCTGATGTTCAGTTACACTGCAAGCTCTGAGGGGTAGTAACTTTTTTTTCTATAGTTATTAAGCTCATTGTACATTCTATGATCTAGTTTGGATATACTTAATTTTCCCAGAGTGGAATGTCTAGGTGGAATTTCCTTTGGACTATGGAAAATCTCCTTTTTACAGTTCTATGTAAGGTTAGTTGCCAGTAATAACAATTATGAAACATCTTGTCTCCTTTAAATCTCCGTGTAATACTTACAGTATCTATATTTTCTTTTTATATATATTTTTTCTTTTTATACTTTTATAATCATTTCAAATTATTAAGTATCATAGAGTCTTGCAATATTGCTTTTATTGGACTAACAGTATTTTGCAATGACAAGATTGCTCGGTTTTGCAATGGTTTTTGGGAAACCCTCCTTTATAAGCAATTCTCACCAAAATCAAATACGGAACTCAAACCTCAGTGTAAGCGTGATACAGTTATTAAAGCAATAACATTGTATGTCACAGCTTAAACTTTTATTTAAGAAAACATACATATTAGTCAGGAGGGTGATGTATTCAGATCCAGAGAGGGAAGAGGCTGTGGAAAAGTCCTCCTACCCATTTGTTTACCATGAATGGCTATTGTGGCCTCAACTTTCCAATTCTCTTGTAAATTCACCACAATAATAGTGAATGTGTGGCATTGTGTTACATTAACATTTGCATATAAAGGCTTGTGTGTGCGTAAATGAACATTTGTGTATATCATATTGTGTTTTCACGGTCTGCTGAATTAACTAAGGAATTACTGCTGAGTTCCAAATCAAGTCTTTTATTCTCAGAGTTATTATTTCCCCCCATGATTTTAGTTTCTAAATATGCCAAAATTCTGAGTTTAGTGACTTGCTCTTTGTAGGATAAACTAAATTGTTGGGAATTCAAAGTGAATTTTAAAGCTAAAGAACCACTAATTGCACCCAGGACATATAATCTCAATGAAGTTGTCTTGGTGTGCTAAGTAGTTTTAACCTAGCGATGTAAAACTTAATAGGCACTAAGACACTATAGCATGAGGAATGCAGGTTTGTATTCCTATTGCTATGGATTCCTTTCAGGCAAAAACAATCAAACTGGGAAAAATCTTCCAAGAAAGCTATTCTTACAGTTGAGCTACTTTGGCCTTAAATGTGAAATTCACTTTGAATTCCTGACATTTATCACATTTGTGAATGACCCCGAGACTTGGGCGACACATACCCTTATGAATTAAGGCTAAATTGTTGAGCTGTGATTTCTAGATTAAAACGTTATGTTGAGGAGTAATACATTCAGATTAAGGTTGAGGGCTGGTGTTGTTTTGTTGTGTCTTAATAATTGTGTAAATGTTCCTTGACATTGCGTGTAAAGCTATTGAGATTTGTAATGTTCAAGTTCAAACACTAAAAGAGGAACGAAGAATAATTATTGGTAGAAGATTTGTGTGCTGCAACCAATGTTAAAGGGACACCCGAACAAACAAACAAAAAATAAATAAAAATCATTGCTTAGTGTATATATATCCCAAATGAAAACATTCATGCGTTTAATTATGCATTTGTTTCATTAGGGGTAAAAACAACTTTGCAAGTCCTCCCCTTCTAACACCCAGACTTTCTGTGGCTCTCCAATCACAGACTTCCCAATGCAGCTCATTGAGTAGTCTTTGCGAGGCAGCTGCTCTGGACAATTGCTGCCTCTTGAGTTTAGCACCACTTAGCTAAACAAACCAGGAAGTACAGGACCAGTTGTGTGATTGACAACCAGAGGGGTGTAACAAGGTCATTTTATAAAAGTGCCAATTTCTTTTTGTAAACCCTCTTCTATAATAAAGAAAAGAGTAGGGGAAAAATAAAATTTAAACACTTGTCTTGAACCTCTTGTTCCCTCTGTGAGCAGAGTTGCATGCCTTAATGTATTAGTTTTGACATTTAAATGACAAGGAATTGTACTCTTATTGTTAATGGGATGCAATTGTTGTGTTTGTAATGAATGAATGCGACCCCTAGTGGGTAGCTTTGGGCACTACATCTAGTTTTCAACAACCACCTACTAACTGCCGTACTAGCTGCCCAATTATAACACCCAACAGTGGGTGGCGCTAGAGATATGTTGATAAATATACATTCATGGATTTCTGTGATTGGATGTGAAGCGCAAGGGCAAGCATAGTGTGCGGGAATGTGTATTGTGAAATCATCACACGCGATCAGCATCAGACACACACACACATATATACAAAAAAATATGTTGCTTTCGCCAGGACTACAAAATTACAAATACATTGTAAATATGATCATTAAAGGTTCACCTGGGTTATTTTCTACATCATAAAACCGACAGCAGGCTGTAGTGGTTATGATGCTAGGCGAACCCCGATTCCCGGCAATGGGGCAAACGGTTTTGCAATGGTTTGCCCTCTTATCTTGCTCCCCGCTGGGCAAGGAGGGTTTATAATGTGCATCCGGCTTCTGCAGACGCCAGAGGTCGATCATCTTGGCTGTTCAATGGCTGAGAGTGTCAGCTGACTTGTCTCAGCCAATTAACACAACCCTGTGCATCGGACTATGCGCAGAGCTAACATGTGTAGGTAGTTTATAGCGATACTGTCAGAGAGGCGTTATTTAATATTATTTTCTACGCAGATGTGAATTTAAACTATTGAAGAAAACCTTGAACATCACCTCTAGCTTGTGTTAATCTTTTTTTCATGAGACGGTCTGTTTTATTTTAAAGTCATACTAAAAAAAACAAAAATTATATGACATCATTATCCAGTTCAGACAAGGCAAAGCCTGGGAAAACATTTCAAATAAAGAGGAGAAATAGACGCATTGTTTCATGTATGCCTTCTCTATGCTGATTGGCAGGTGCAAAAGACAGAGCTTATAACAATGACAGACAGAAATCCAAGATGGAGGCGCCCAGTTGCAGGACAAAGAGGCGTGGGTTTCTACATATCATTTAATTTTCACACCTTACAAGCCCTGGGAAGTGACAGTACCTCTTTATATGTAGGTCGCAAGTCTCGGAATCTTGAAGAAACACATTGGACTAAATCCATAATTGAACCAATTTCATATCAAGATATAGTCAGTTTCTATCCTGTAGTAATTAGTAAACTTGTTTTTAGATGATAGGTCTATTATTATAGTACAGCTATCATCACTTTATTCTATAGATGTTCCGTATCGTCCCCTCTACACCTCCCTCTACGTACCGTACTTGCCAGTTTTCATGAGATAATGTCTAGCAATACTTCCCCTGGGTGGTCCTGTTTCGAACTTGACAATTTCTGTGCCCGGTACGAGTAAAGGGTGGAGTGAACAGGAAATCTTGTTCTTGCAATCTTGCAGTGCAGATTTCAAAATGTGCTTGTGAATAGTTTTATCTTAAGAATAAACCTCACAGCAACCTACTAATTACGGCAACGTAATCTCATGTACTAACACGATGGCTACATGCATTAGGAGTTTACAAATTAGGAACTAGATGTATTTGAGTCTGGGAATGTTAAAAGGCACACCTTTTTTTTTTTTTACCCCATTTTGAGAGCTGGTTTGACCAGGGACATAATGCATACTGTAGGGCCTTTGCATTGGCTAAAATAAGCACACCACACCGATGTCTTCAGCCCTCTTATTGCAACCCTGTATTATGTATTTGTAAAAAGGCATCACTAAGCATTCGAGCCATGATGACATTGTGCTATTCACAAGCCGCAATTGTTTCCTCCTTTCTTCCTCCTTCATTATTTCTAATTTAAACCTTAAGACAAAGTAGGGACAGATAGCCATTTATGTTAAAACAAATATTATGTTGGAAATATACCAAAGTATCTTATTGACACAGAATTATGTCTAAACTCGGTCTTTTATAGTTTACAGACTTTTTTTTATTGCTGAGAGTTTTATTGCTGTTCGTGTTCTGTTACAAATTCAGACATGCCAAAACTACAGAAGTTTCCAGAAAAGAGAGACCTTAGGATAGAGAGAGAAAGAGACATAGGGATTTGGGCCGAAGAGAGAGAGCGGGTATCCTAAGTAGTGAAGCTTGTCTATGCTATGATTCCCTGTGCTTGTAGTAGCAAGTAGATGTGTGCCTGCAGGGTCCATGTACAAGTTCCTAAATCTTCAAAATGGCTGCTCCATAAGTCTTTGCAGATTTGTGTCTAAGTCCATTAAGAACGGGATAGAACATATCAGAGATCTGATTATTTGTGGTAGATGGACATGCTTAAGCTGTTAATTAATGATTTGTATGGGCTGAACAGGACTAATGAATTATCAGCATTCCTTCAAAAGGATTCGGTAAATATGAGGAGATTTTAAGAGATTGGCCGTACAGCTAGAACTAATTACCCAATAGAAAAGGTACAAGCAATTTTAGAAATACAGAATACTTAAATGGACATTCCAAGCGCCATACTATAATCTTTATCATGTGACCAAAACATAACAGTCCAGGCAATCACTGAACAGAGCACGTTAGTGAATGACATTTGTAGACAAGGTGTTTACTAATGTGAGAATTGTTGGGGATTTACAGGTTCATTTACTAAAGTGAGAATTCAAGGTGAAAATCTAATTTTCAGCTCAAAATAGCTGAACTGGGGAAAATATCTAAGTCAGCTATGCTTCCAGTTTTGCTACGTTGGTTGTAAATGTCAAATTACAGACCATTCTCATTTTTGTGAATAACCCTGAGAGTGTCCAGAGAACTGGGGCATAGGACAATATACATAATGTCACTCCCCCTCCCCCCACCCCAACATTGGTGTCTCTAGTTGCAGGGGGGTACCGGGGGAGGAGACAGAACAGGAGCAGAGCAAAGCACAGCCCTGGCCAATCAGCATCTCCTCATAGATATGTATTGAATCAATGTATCTCTATGAGGAAAGTTCAGTGTCTGCATGCAGAGGGAGGAGACACTGAATGGCAGCACTGCACAGTGTGCAGCACTGCCCCAGGAAGCACCTCTAGCAGCCATCCGAGGAGTGGCCAGTTGAGGTATCACAAAGCTGCAATGTAAACACTGCCTTTTCTCTGAAAGGGAGTGTTTACATCAAAACGCCTGAAGGTAATGATTCTACTCACCAGAACAAATACAATAAGCTGTAGTTGTCCTGGTGACTATAGTGTCCCTTTAATATATCATTTTATATCTTTATAAAATTAAATGTCCCCACATCTGTTATTATTTCTGAGGAAAGACCAGAGATATGCAGCAAGAAAAATCTGGTCAGTTGTGCGCACAGGATAAGGGGACATACATGTATGTTCTCACACAAAAAAGGGAATTTACATGCATGTGCTCTAAGGAAATAATGTGTGTCCCTCCCCAGTGCGGTTACTTAGTAAAGGATATAATCAGCAGTTTAGGCATTAATTTTCACAGAAATTAACAATAAATGTCGATATCACATCAAAACTTGAAGTAAATAAAATGTTTACTTCATTCATTTTACAGTGATCTCATTTTTGGGGGGTAAGGGAGTGTGGGCGGGGGGGGGGGAGGGGGTGACATGGTTTAAGATATATTGTGGGATTGTGTGCCAGTCTCACTACCCCCTCTGTTCTCTGTTTTCCTTTACCCTCTGTCTCCTTCACAGGAAAGGGAGTCTTTACACTGGGATGTGAAAAGATGGACCCTCTATCTAAATGGAAAAAGATAAACTTTCCTGTTTGGGAAAAACAAATATATTTCTGTCACGTTTCAGGAAGCTCTAAATCTCCCATGGCCTGTATAAATACCCTGAGGGAAATATGCTCAGCATGTACACACTACACTGTTACAGAATGATACTGAGTATCTATACACTGATAATGAACACACTGCGCTGTATAATGATACTAAGTATCTATACACTGATAATAAACACACTGCGCTGTATAATGATACTGAGTATCTATACACTGATAATGAACACACTGCGCTGTATAATAATACTGAGTTTCTATACACTGATAATGAACACGCTGCACTGTATAATAATACTGAGTATCTATACACTGATAATAAACACACTGCGCTGTATAATGATACTGAGTATCTATACACTGATAATGAACACGCTGCGCTGTATAATAATACTGAGTATCTATACACTGATAATAAACACACTGCGGTGTATAATGATACTGAGTATCTATACACTGATAAGGAACACACTGCGCTGTATAATAATACTGAGTATCTATACACTGATAATGAACACACTGCGCTGTATAATAATACTGAGTATCTATACACTGATAATGAACACACTGCACTGTATAATAATACTGAGTATCTATACACCGATAATGAACACACTGCGCTGTATAATGATACTGAGTATCTATACACTGATAATGAACACACTGCGCTGTATAATGATCGTGAGTATCTATACACTGATAATGAACACACTGCGCTGTATAATAATACTGAGTATCTATACACTGATAATGAACACACTGCACTGTATAATAATACTGAGTATCTATACACCGATAATGAACACACTGCGCTGTATAATGATACTGAGTATCTATACACTGATAATGAACACACTGCGCTGTATAATGATCGTGAGTATCTATACACTGATAATGAACACACTGCGCTGTATAATAATACTGAGTATCTATACACTGATAATGAACACACTGCGCTGTATAATGATACTGTGTATCTATACAGTGATAATGAACACACTGTGCTGTATAATGATACTGAGTATCTATACATATATAATGAACACACTGCGCTGTATAATAATACTGAGTATCTATACACTGATAATGAACACACTGCACTGTATAATGATACTGAGTATCTATACACTGATAATGAACACACTGCGCTGTATAATGATACTGAGTATCTATACATATATAATGAACACACTGCGCTGTATAATGATACTGAGTATCTATACACTGATAATGAACACACTGCCCTGTATAATGATACTGAGTATCTATACACTGATAATGAACACACTGCGCTGTATAATGATCCTGAGTATCTATACACTGATAATGAACAGACTGCCCTGTATAATGATACTGAGTATCTATAAACTGATAATGAACACACTGCGCTGTATAATAATACTGAGTATCTATACACTGATAATGAACACACTGCGCTGTATAATGATACTGAGTATCTATACATATATAATGAACACACTGCGCTGTATAATGATACTGAGTATCTATACACTGATAATGAACACACTGCGCTGTATAATAATACTGAGTATCTATACACTGATAATGAACACACTGCGCTGTATAATAATACTGAGTATCTATACACTGATAATGAACACACTGCACTGTATAATAATACTGAGTATCTATACACCGATAATGAACACACTGCGCTGTATAATGATACTGAGTATCTATACACTGATAATGAACACACTGCGCTGTATAATGATCGTGAGTATCTATACACTGATAATGAACACACTGCGCTGTATAATAATACTGAGTATCTATACACTGATAATGAACACACTGCGCTGTATAATGATACTGTGTATCTATACAGTGATAATGAACACAGTGTGCTGTATAATGATACTGAGTATCTATACATATATAATGAACACACTGCGCTGTATAATGATCCTGAGTATCTATACATATATAATGAACACACTGCGCTGTATAATGATACTGAGTATCTATACACTGATAATGAACACACTGCCCTGTATAATGATACTGAGTATCTATACACTGATAATGAACAGACTGCCCTGTATAATGATACTGAGTATCTATAAACTGATAATGAACATGTTCTATAAAGTTTTAGTTTATTGTTTTCTGTTTAAAGAGAGCTGGGAATCTAATTGCTTTCTGTTATTGATGAAGATCTGCACTGTCAGCAGTAAGGAAGGTTTGCTGTTCCTGTGAATACCCATTAGTTACTTTTCAGAGGTCAAAAGGAAGACTGAATTTCCTACTCTTGGAGATCATTGTTGAGACTAAGAATGTGACATTAAAGGGAAGAGAGGATAAATGGAGAGGACTCCATGGGTGACGTGTTTTAAGAATCTAACCATCTGCCTGCTGAATATATATATATATATTATTTTTTTTAAATCAATGTGTCCCTTTAATTAGTGCTACCAATTCCTATTACACAGTAACCTTACTCTCACTTTCTCAAAAATGTTTTAAGAAATCTAATTCTATAAGTAATTTTAGTCTTTTTTTTTTACACGTTAAGTATTTTCTCTGTATCAATTAACACTGTAGAAGCTATTGTTATTCATGTCATTCCACAGGTATGATGAGAGTCTTACTGGTTATATTTTAACCCCGTATGGGCTATTGCAGTGCAGATATATCATAAAATATAGTCCAGCAGAACTGGTCATCTACCCATACAGAGCACTGAAGCTCCCTCAGCTCTGTAACTCGCACTGTAATTAACTACAAACCAATGATCTAGTTACATAGTTACTTGGGACAGGAGCAGTTATGGTCAGATCCCTACGGAGCGCTGCGCACATAGGAAAACGCTCTGCAGGTACTGACAGTTATGGTAACTTTGCCGATTTCTGCAGGCCAAGCCCCCTCCTCCCCCCTCACTCAGAGCAACCTGTGAGATCAGCAGTATAATTCATTATGTTATTTTTTTAACATGTGGTTATCGCATTGGTACTGATACTATGTCATGCCCTATCTTAACTGGAATAATACATGCACAGCTCTAGGGTGAGAGTTTGTGGTGTGCGTATTGCTTTAGATATTTTTCACAAGTGGGCTGCCACAGAATATGGGTGTACAGACTAACATATATATATATTTTTTTTTTACTTGTTTTTATTTTAATTGCATACATTTTGTTTATAAATACATTTATGTAGTTGCTGTGAATAAGTCCTGCGAGTGTCCTCACACGAAAAAACATGTAGCACAAAGATCAGGGGAGGGTAAGGGAATGATAGCTTACCGGGCCACTAGTTCTGGGCCTCGTTTTTCTCCCTATTAAAAGCAGGGATGGGATGTTTGTTGACAGAGGACGACAAGTAAGACAGCAGGCAGGAACTGTGCAGAACCCATATCTGGGTCATACCAAGCTGACACACTATGACTATTTAATGTACCCCGAGTGACATATGTTGGTCGTCATTGAGGGCAGTTGAGTCACAGGGAACAGAGGCATGCGTCTTTGTGAATGCACAAATCTCTGTGAATGCTGTCATCAGATTGCAGGGATATTATAATTATTATTTATAAAGCGCCAACAAATTCTGCAGTGCTGTACAATGGGAGGACCAACAGACATGTAATTGCAACACAACAAGTTGGTTGGCAGTAGAGGGTGTTAAGGGCTCTGCTCAAATAAGCTTAAATTCTAGAGGACATACCTGAAAACGAAAGAATCTCAATGTATCTTTCCTGGTAAAATATTTTATAAATAAATAGAGGAAGTGGGGTAAAGTGACACAAGAGGTAAGAGTAGGATGCATTTCATGTACGGGATAAGTAGGTTACTAGAATGGTTTACAGTGAAGGTTTAGTTTTTGATTTATGATTGGTGGGTTACCAAGGTTATGGAGAGAAAAGGCTAATTAATAGATTATTTTCTAAAGAAATGAGTTGTCAAAGAGTCCTTGAAGGAATTGAGACTGGATGAGAGTCTAACGGAGCAGGTTAGAGAGTTCCAGAGGAACGGTTGCAGCCCTAGAGAAGTTTTGAAGGTGGGTGACAGAGGTGCTTGTACGAACAGGGCATAGAAGCAGGTCTACAACTGAGTGTAGTAGCCTCAATGGGACATACGTGTGTATTAGGGAGGACAGGTAGGTAGAAGCAATATTGTGTAAAGATTTGCAAGCAATCACCAGAATTTTAAATTGGCCCCATATCTTACGGAAAGCTAGTATAAGGACTGACTACTGCAGTAGTCAAGGCGAGAGAGGATAGTGGCATGGACCAGCACCTTAGCCGCATCCGTCATTAAGTAGGGACAGATGCGTGCTATGTTTTTGAGATGGGAGCGGCAGGATTTGGTGATCGACTGGACATTAGGGGTGAAGGAGAGGTTTGAGGCAGTGAGCCTGCAAGGTACAGCTGATGGTAGTGCCATTGACTTGGAAGGAAACAGACACAGGAGTAGCAATGCTTGGGGGGGAGGGGGAGGAGCAAGAAGGTTTGTTTTGCACAGGTTAAGTTTAAGGAAGTGAGCAGAGTTAGAAATAGCAGAGAGGCAGTCAGTGACATGAGTGAAGAGGGACAGCGAGAGTTCAAGAGAGGACAGATAGATTTGCATGTCATCCTCATAGAAATGATATTGGAAGCCAAAAGAGCTAGTAGGTTTACCAAGGGAGATAGTATAAATCGAGAACAGTAGGGGACCAAGGACAGAATTTTGGGAAACATCAACAGAGAGAGGTTGCAGAGAAGTGGAAGAGCCAGAGCAAGCAACACTGAAAGAGGTAAGAGGAGAACCAGAAGAGAGCAGTATCACGCAGTCCAGAATTTTAGGAGGATGAGAAGGAGTTGTTGATGATCAAAAGTGTTGAAAGCAGCAGAAAGGTCAACAAGAATTAGGAGAGAGTAGCGACTTAAATAATGGGATACTTTGGTAGGGCCGTTTTGACAGAGTCACTAGCACGGAATCCAGACTGAAGTGGGTCAAGCAGAGAGTTGGATTCAAGGAAGTCGGTCATTGTAGCTATGAGATGTTAAACCACGTGACTCCAGCAGTCGCCATCTCTCTGACCCATATATTACATGCCCCGTGTTAGTAGAATGTAGTTTCACACAGAGATCGGATACATTTCACACGTGGGCTGACACAGGAAACAATATGTGTGTGTAATTCAACGCATGAATATATTTATAATACTGTTTATCATGGGAAAATAATGTTATCAAAAGGTTGTGGAGACATAACAAAAAACAATAAAGACATAAAAAACACTTGGCCAAAGATCAAGTGGTTCATGAATTTCCCAGACCGACTATGATAAGTGGGCGGCTGGCTAGTCAGTAGAACTTTGGGCAGCTGGCATACTGGGAAGGTGGGTTCGCAGAACTACTTCTACTGATTAGCAGATTAAGGTGTCTTGGCCTGAGGGGGAAGGTGCAAGGGCAAGTGTGAGAAAATATTTCTACACCAAGCTTTGCCCAAGTGTTGGTGGTATAAAAAAAAAGAAGCTATATTGCAGATACCCATTGCTAGACCCAGTAAGGTATGACTTGATTGTTACAAACTGTTCTGTTAAGCAACAGATATTCCCTCCATGTTATAAAGCAGTTTATTGCGAGGATAACATGATTGGACGTGTTCTATAATCCAGTGATAGCAAGTGTTGAAGTGTTGCCGCTGCTTATTACTGCTGTTGTACACATTTATTCTTCCTCTTGTTATCCCGATTCCCCTACATCCAGAATGAATCCGCTCCGTACCCTCTGCTCATTTTATTTCAGTTTCTTAACCCTGGATTCCCTGTCTGTTTTATTTCATATCCATATCACTTTATCATTTATTTGTTTTGATCAGTTTAATGATCTCTTTTTGCATTTGAATGAACGGAAGCAGCACTCGCTGTGGGAAACGCCTTGATATATCTCACTTTACTTCCCTATACAGCTAGCGCCTCGATTTAATATTTTTGAATGAGCTTTTCAATTGATTTATTTGCAAAAATTCCAATAGACTTAAAATGAATTGGAAAAAAATATTAAATGAAGGCCTTTGATTGCCCAACAGCCAAGTTACTGTTTGGTCTGTTTTTTTAGATGGGCTATCTATGATGGAGATTGTAGTCTGACTAATCTCTGCTATTTTTGTAAGGTGCAAGCGAAAATTCCGCGAGATATAGTCTATCTTCCCTATGTATGGCATACATGCAAAATGGTGGATATTTCATGTGCCCACCATTTTAAGGGGCGAACAATACTTATTTTAAAGCGTATCCTCACATGCAGAAACGGTGTGGCCAAGAGGGTTGCAACACGTTTTATTTTTCTTTCTTTTTTGTCTGCAACACTAAATAGATTTGAGAATGTGAAAACAAAATGCAAAATGTGTATAAGGCCAAAATGTATCAAGTGCACGACACTGTAGACACTATAACTATTTCATCTCATTGAATTGGTTGAATGGGGTCCCAGGCTTTCCACAGCCGGCCCCCACTGGAGGTGTGGCTAAGGCAGTGATTACAAACTTCCTTGTATCATTCCATACAGATTTTTACCTGCAATGGGCACTGTGATAGGCTGAATGCAGTCAGCTGACACCCCATTACAGCTCAGGCTATTGCTTCCTTGTTACCCCAAACAGCACAGAGAGGATGGAATGCTAGTGGGGACTAGCTGGGGACTAGTGGGGACTAGTGGGGTATAGCTTTAGCACGGTAAAAAACGTTTAACACTAAAAGGAAGAATGGCGCCAGGGTACTCCAGACACTATAACCACTTCAATGATATGAAACAGATACAGTGTCTACAATGTCCCTTTAAGGTGTGTTGGCACCCAGAGAATTCCTTCAACTTTTGTATATATGTCAACTTTATCTTGTTCATTTATGTTTACTCCAAGCAAAGAAACTGAAAAAAAATTGTTGTAAAAAAAGGAAGTCTCCACAATAAGAGGTAGTGGAGTCCTGCTCTGTTTTCTTTGGTACTGGTTGACCCGTTTTATTTATACTACTTTTATTATTAGAGGGTAAGCTCATCAGTATCGATTTAGATTTTTTTATCTCCTTTTCTTGAATAGTGGCATTTTAGTCCAAATTCCTTAGAATATGGGACGCATTCTTGAAATGTAGCATGTGAAACATGCCTTTTCCAAGGGAATATGATCAGTTTAATATGTTTAAAAAAAAAAAAAAGAAAAAAAAGAAATGCAAAACAAATTGGATGCCGTCCGAAACTAATCAAAAAAGCTATTCTTTGGATGGTTTCCAGGGTACGTTTCTGGACATTCTTTCTAAACATACATACACTTCAGTCAGGGCCGGATTAACATAGGGGCTGATGGAGCTGCAGCTCCAGGCCCAGGCCCATGGAATAGGCCCATTTAAAAAAAAAAAAAAAAAAAAGTCTTTTTTTTTTTTTTTTTTTTTTTCCACACTACTCTTAGGTTTGCCACCTGACTGATATTTAAAGGCACATCTGTTATTTGAGGCTGCCTTGCCATGACGGTATTGCAGTAATACCAGCAATACAAATGCATATTCTCAGAAAATATTTTCTCAGTTTAAACGATTAAGATTACTCTGCAATACCAGCACCGGCCAGTAGGGGTCACTGTGTATGGAGAGAGGCAGGGATAGAAAGTTACAGCATCTCCCTGCCTCTCTCTACTCACTAATCCACGGTGGAGCAGCTACACAGCACAGAGTCCAGACAGCAGCTCTCAGCCTGCAGAGACAGACTAAAGCTCAGGTATGTGAAGGATAGGGGGAAAGGCAGCAGGGAGACATGGGGACACTGAGACACTAGGGGACACATGGGGACACTGAGACACTAGTGGACACTGGGAGACGTAGAGAAACTGAGACACTGGGAAACATGGGGACACAGACACTAGGGGACACTGTGAGACATGGGGATGCTGTGAGACATAGGGAACACAGTGTCCCCATGTCTTCCAGCCAGTGTCCCTAGTGTCTCAGTGTTCCCATGGCTCCCAGTGTCCCCTAGTCTCCTAGTGTCCCCTAGTCTCCCTGTATCCCCATGTCTCATTGTCCCCAAATGTCAGTGTCCCCAAATGTCTGTGTCCCCATGTCTTCCAGTGTCCACATGTCTCCCAGCTAGTGTCTGTGTCCCCATGTCTCACATTATCCCTATGTCTCCCAGCCAGTGTCTAAGTGTCCCCATGTCTCCTAGTATCTGTGTCCCCATGTCTCCCAGTGTCCCCATGTCTATGTCCCCAAGTGTCTGTGCCCCCATGCCTCCCAACCAGTGTCCCTAGTGTCTGTGTCCCCATGTCTCCCCGTGTCCCCTAGTCTCCCAGTGTCTGTGTTCCCATATCCCTCAGTGTCCCTAGTGTCTTAGTTTCCCCAAATGTCTGTGTCCCCATGTCTCCCAGTGTCTGTGTCCCCATTTCTCCCAGTGTCCCCAAATGTCTTATTGTCCCCATGTCTCCCATTGTCCCCATGTCTGTATCCACAAGTGCCCCCAAGTGTCTCAGTGCCCCCATGTGTCTCAGTGCCCCCGGGTCTCTGTGTCCCCATGTCTACCTCATCCTAGTGACACGGAACACACAGATATGGGGACACTGGGAGAAATGGGGACACAAACACTGGGAGACTAGGGGACTGGGCGACATAGGGACACTGACACTGTGATACATAGGGACACTGATGCCAGGCTGGCCTTCCAATTATTTGGATAGGCATGCCCCCTTTTTGGACATGTTCGCCCCTTTTGGCAGTTCTGATCACGTGATTCGAGTCAGTGGCCCACCCTTTTACCCCACCCATTGACTTCCTGCTTCACTTGACACTGCTGTTAATTAAATGAAGAGATTAGCATAGAGTATGTGTTTTCTTATAGCTGCATCCTTTGAGTTTCCCTCCAACACCAACTCCATCAGATACATGACGCTTGAGTGGTATGACTGTTTTAGTATTTTTGGTCGATAAGATTCTATAATTAGGCCCCATCATTATTGTCAGCACCAGGCCCACTGGGGTCTTAATCTGGCCCTGACTTCAGTAGCATAGGCTGAAGTTCAGGGCAATTAATCAAGCATAGGATGAAAGTTGGAGCAATGAGACGGTTTACGCAGTGCCAACTATTGCTATGAAACAGGCTCCTAAACTGCCAGCACAAACGGTATCATTTCTTAGCTGGAAACTGCGTGCATAGTGCTGTGTTTCAGTTTTACTTTTAGTCTGTTTACAGGGAAACTACAGTGCCAGGAAAACAAAGTTGTTTTCCCGTGGTGCAGAAGGAGTTAAAAACATCAGCCGGTGGGGGGGAGACCTAATGCGCATGCACGGCGATGTCCGCGCTCTCATTTGGAGTTCCCCCATAACAAAAAGAGTTATACAATGCTTGTATATGGTGTTCCAGGTGACGCAGGAGGTCCTCATGCATAGCTTGAGGACGTCCAGCGTCAGGCGACCAAAAGTTGCCTAACCACCCAGAAGCCCCTCTTGTTGCTGTCTGGTAGACAGCCACCAGATGTGGAGGTAAACCTCAAAAGGTAATTATTGCAGTTTATTAAAAGATGCAATAACTACCACTGCAGGGTTAAGGGACCAGGGACACTGCACTCAGATCACTTCATTGAGCTGAAGTGGTCTGGGTGCCTATAGTGTCCCTTTAACCCCTTAAGGACACATGACATGTGTGACATGTCATGATTCCCTTTTATTCCAGAAGTTTGGTCCTTAAGGGGTTAAGCTTATTACAGGACAGATGCCATGATGAATACGTTAAAAAATACATTTTAACAAAATCACATAATTTTTGCAGAGATTGTCATTTTGGCGCAACACTAAAAAGGTTAAGCTATTGCTACCTAGATAGGTCAACCACCCTTAATGAAGAATTCGATTCTAGATACCAGGCCTATTGAGTCCTATATGTTGTTTTGTCATTCTGTGATGAAGGAAATTTTATGCCATGAGTGAGTCACTTTTTAACACAGTCTGTTTCTCATAGCATTGCTTAGGAAATGCTTTCTGCTTTCCCATAGATTGCTATAGTTTTTTGATTAGTGACAATCACATGTTTTTAGTCTATGCTAAGCTGGGTTAAATTGTGTTAACGAGCGTCATTAGCGTGCATTGCCCAAATGAACAGTTTAAAAGTTACATTCTCAAATATTCCTAATAATCTGCAGGGAAAGAGGGAGAATTTAATCTGTTTAGTCTTCTACTAAGCCAATAAGTATAATAAAATTTTTTACTTAATTACTTTTTCTCAGAGCAGAGCATTAAAAAGGAAAAAAAAAATATCTTTTCCTATAGATTGTTATTGATTGGATAGTGGCGCATCAAGTGGTTTTAACCTGCATCAAACTGTTTAAGTGGGTTGGTAGATTAGGTCAACTGACAGTTTTAATGTTGTGTTTTTTTTATTTTTACCCGTCAGTGGCATTACAATTACAGTTATTTATATACAGCGTCAACATATTCCACAGCGCTGTACAACAGGTAAATAAGACAAACACTTAATTCTAGCATACTGGAATTCTGGAACAGTACGTCAAGAGGACCCAACCCAAACGAGTTTACAATCTAAAAGCAGTAAATAGACTTACGGGGGTTGTCCAATGACCCCTTTCTTCTAGAAGGACGTTACATGCCTAATTCCATCCCTTTTAGGGAAAGATATTTATCGAGTCGAAGACTTGGATACTGATCCATTGTAAACACCATAAAGGTTTAACTAAACCAGCTCGAAACCCATGACTCATTCCAATGGTAACAATTTATCAGAGCATGCATGGAGGTTGGAGGGCGAAGGTGCCCATTTGATAGATGTTATGTCTTGATTTAGGACTTTGTTAATGAAACATGATACTCTCCCTACTAGAAGATAAATATTTTCAGTGGGAGATTAATGAAAATTTACGCATGACTCAAACATACAGATTAAAAGTTATATACTTAAATATACTTAATAATCCACAGGGGGAAGAGAGAGAATGTAATCCGTTTAGTCTTCCACTAAGCCTATAACTACAATAATTCCTTGTACAGCTAGTTTCCATTTTCCGAATGAAAAATGTCTTCATAATGTAAAAGTTCAATTTAAATTTTTATTTATTTACTTATTTATTTATACAAGAAATAAAGTGAAAAAAATTGAATGATATATCTTTCAAGAAAATAAAACTGTAAAGTTGAAAAAATTCACATTTTCTTTTACTCTATCATGCAGGTTTTACGTTTCTGCGGATTTTGCTGGTTGTCGTGGACATATGAAAAAACACTGCCACTTAGTGGCCACACTCTTGGAATGCACCCCAATCTATGGTTTTGCTGGTACTCCTTAAAGAGTTAGCGTTGCCTCTATACTGGATATAAAGAACGTATTTTCTGCAATTGTATTATTCTATTTCAAAATGATCCTCTGCTGCAGTTAAGTTACGGACTGGAATTTTTGAAGTAAAAAACGAACTATAGAGGAGAGACATCATGGATTTTGTGACGCATCAGCATCGATTGAGTCGATTATACAGAGAGTACCAAAACAATGACATTATTTCCCTACATTATAATTATACAGGAAAACTCAGCACAAGCAGGTACAAAGGAGGATTAAAAGCAGAGGCCGTGGTCTTTTTGGTGGTCTGCATCTTAATTGTTCTGGAGAACCTAATTGTCCTCTTAGCGATCTGGCGCAACAAAAAATTTCACTCACCTATGTTCTACCTCCTTGGAAATCTCACCTTGTCAGACCTTTTGGCTGGAGTGGCTTATATGGTGAACATTGTGATGTCCGGTGCCAACACCTTGCGTCTTACTCCGGCCATGTGGTTTGTCAGAGAAGGAGGAGTCTTTGTCACATTGACTGCATCAATTTTCAGTCTCCTCGCCATAGCCATTGAACGGCACATCACCATGGTTCGTATGAAACTTTATAGTGGAGATAAGAAGGGTCGAATGGGCTTGCTCATTGGAGCAAGTTGGCTGGTCTCCATACTTTTGGGGGTTTTGCCCATAGTGGGATGGAACTGCATCAATAACCTCCCTTCATGCTCTACCATCCTACCTTTATACTCCAAAGAATATATCCTGTTTTGCATCAGCATATTTATAGCTATCCTTATATCCATTGTGGTCCTATATATACGCATATACAGGATAGTAAAGCACAACAGTCAACGACTTGGAACACTTCGAAAGGGGGCATTGAGGAAATCCCAAAAGTATATGGCACTTCTTAAAACGGTAACCATTGTTGTGGGCACATTCATTGCTTGCTGGCTTCCACTCTTCATTCTGCTCCTCTTCGATGTCTCATGTGAGGTCAATGCCTGCCCTATTCTTCTGAAAGCTGACTATTTCCTTGGCCTGGCAATGATAAATTCTTTCCTGAACCCTATCATCTACACTTTGACCAGCAGAGACATTAGGAGGGCCATTCTCAAGCTGGTCTGCTTTTTCTGTTTGGCTTCTGAGGATGGCGAGACCAGGTGGAGATTTGGTATCTTTCCCATCCTTGAAGGAAGCACTAGTCGGTCTGAGAAGTCATCTCATAAACAGGAAGGGCTGGAGACCACTGTATCTTCAGGAAATGGAACCCCCACCCCAGTAAAGCCTCTTGTATCCAAACCTGTGGAGTATTAATTTTATTCCTTCTGGTGCCCTCAATAAACTTTGTCATGAAAATATCATAAACAATCCATTGTTCTATTTTGTTCCTAAATTAGGACGATAAACGGCAGTGATACATTGCTTGTTCTGCCATTCTTTTGATAAATTTTCCCGGCAGAAGAGGATTTTACACTGTGCCAAAGTTACAGCGAAAGCACTTCCAAGCATGGGACTTGGGTGTTTCATCCATATTGAAAATACATTGGTTCTAAGAACAAATGAGTTTTGCAGAAAAAAATAAAACTATTATAAAAACTAAATGTGAAAAATTTAATATGGTAAATATGTAAACAGAGGCTAGCAATATTGTGGATCTCGGCTTCTGATAAAGTGCAATACTCACGACCCCCTGTGATGATATTGTACAGTTCATGGGAGTTGTAGGTTATCAACAGCTAGAACACTGGTCAACCAATCAATTATATATTAAAATAAAATATGCCTTAAAGGTGCTCCAGAGGTGTTTAATTCAGTTTCTTCATCAGCAAGCCACACCACGTCTATGATGACATCATTACTAGGTAACATTAATGAATGACTAGGTTTTCAGTAGAATATGACTACAGATAATCTATTGTCTTATTGCCAAATGTTTTGCATGCAGATGAAAGTACAGTACTTAGCGCTCATGCGCCTCTTTACGGGGAGTAAAACGAGGGGTGTGTTGATAATGCAATGCCATTCTTGCAGTTTTAATATTTTAATTAGGACCCAGATTAAATATAATGGTCTTCAAAAGCCAGGATAAGATGGAAAAGGAAATGAGTAGTTTATGGTAAAGAAGTGTCAGTGTAGGTAATGTCGGTGATACATCAGCTGTATAAACTGTATATAGATGTTTATAAAACTTAAATTAAGATGTTATAGTAAATGCAAACAGCATTAACACATCAGTGCTCAGCGATTAGGCAACTCTTCATTATACTTAGACATGCCCAGCCTGTCACTGGTCCTTGGGGTGGGGGTGGGGGTGGGGGGTAGATACCTTCAATCACACATTTAAAGTTCAATATTCAGTCTCTTATTTATATAGAAAGTGTAAGTATAATTTATAGTTAATGCAGCAATCAAGGCTAACGGACTATCGGTTTGCCGTGAAAAAAACCTAGCATGATGAATTGCAGCGGAGGTAGGCTGAATCAGTAATTCAAAATAACTCAAATTTACATTAATCAGAACAATAAAGAAATTGTGTTTCTTTCTTTTTATTTTAGCAACTTATGTCAAAGACAAATCAACCGTCTTCTGCTTTGCAAAGGAAAAGGGTGTACGATATCATTTCAAAGATTGCAGCGACCACTAGTGGTATATATAAAAACTGCAGAATTAACATGCAGGGTTATTCAATAAAGTGACCGTTTAAGGACAAAATAGCCTAACTGGAAACATTCTCTAAGTCAACTATGCTTTCATTTCAGCTTTTCTGGCCTCAAATTTGAAATTCACTTTGAATTCTCACTTTAGTATATAACCCTAATAGGCTTCGGAAGGTTAATTTCCCAAAAGTGCATTAAATGACAAAAAAAACTCTCAAATCACATTTATTGTGAACATGTACACATGTACTATAAACTATATTTCAGTAGCAAAACAGTTGTAAATAAATGTGTACATAGAAATATATTCTAAATAAATAAAGATATATGTATGCCTGTATTAAAGCTTCACTGCTAATGATCATTGCAAATCTGATCACTTTGTTGCTGTTTGAATTGTGAATAAATATTTTTGTTTTTCAACGTGAAATGTGATCTCTTTGTTTTCTTCTGCAGTCGTGACATATAGAAGTTCTTTTGAAAAGGAAATTAATTTGTTTAGTTATTATCATTAATCTCATTTTAACTTTATACACCTTAATACTTTAAAACAGTTGAATTCTTTACACGTTGCATGTAATAGAAATATCCAGTTGTGGGGAAAAGAAAGTACACCCTCTTTGGATTCAACAGACTTCCCATAATTCACTAGCAACAACATCTAGCAAAGAATTATGGGATTAAGATTAACTCTATTTAAACAAGAGTTGGATATTGGGATTTTTGTAGTCTACATGTAACCGTCATAGATAAGGAAGGTAAACCTATTTCTATCAGCATCAACTGCATCAGATATTTCCTAATATCATTTCAACAAATTTCCTCTTTACACTCTATAGATTACTGGGTCCCCCATTTCTCTAGTTAAAGGGTTAAAATCACTCACCGATATTGCAGCTCTGAGAGAGTCTCCTCTAGGGATGTGCATGGACAAAGAATTCAGTTCGGTTCGGAAATTTGGGTAAGTAAAAAATTCGGACCAATGGCATTCGGTTTGGTTTGGCACTTTGGAACTGTCGAACGTCGGGGCTTCAGAACTTCGGACATTCGGAAGCATCCGGATGTCCGAATGACATGAAATTCGGAACAAAACAAATTGCACATGTCTACTGGTCACATGAATGCAAGCCAACACCCTGACAGCCTGATTTATATACTATCCCACCTCAATGTGTGCCTTAATTGGCCAAGTGTCAGTGACAAAATCACCATTACTTGGCTGTCCTCTAACATCAATCACAAAAATGTGCTCGTTTCATTGGACAGGGAATAGTGAAACCGGATTGGGCAAGCAAGTATTACATTAGCTTATTGGTCAAGATTCCTGTCATCATTCACGTAATTTTCCCTCACTCTCTCTTGTTTTGCCACTTTTCAGAAATCCAAATCACTTCGGAGCTTTGTCACTCCCGAATTTCGTCACTTCGGACATTCGTAAGCATCCGAATGTCATGAAATTCGGACAAATGTACATTTGGAACGAAACAAATTGCACATGTCTAGTCTCCTCATTGCTCCGGTTGTCCACCGGTGAAGCAGACTGGGCATTTAGGAATCTCCTGGGCCCTTGGTGGTCCATTAATACACAGAGCCATGGAGATTGTGAATTCCCCGAGTGCCATTTAATTTAATAATTACCCTTTACCTGCTTTTAAAAAAAAAAAACAACCTGTTCAAATCTTATCTGCTAACCTTGCAGTACACAGTGATTAATCATCAACATCTGAAGATATATTGTGTGCGGAACTTTCACTGTTTAAACCAGGATTCTCATATTAGGGCCACAAGAGATCTACTCTATGTATCTGAGGCTCACACAGATATTAAAAAAGTCATAAAACAGCTAAAACAACTGAAAATGTTTAACTTTGTGACAGTGACATAAAATAATGGCTCAGCACGCAAATGATTGCATCATCATACAGCAACATTTATAATTAATTTCATGATGGAGAGGGTTCAACATTAATCACCCACACTTTGGCACGAGAGGTAGCCCCAGGTCAAAAAAAAAGACCCTTAGAATTATTAGTCCCAAATCCCTACTCCTGGGGCAAGTCTACAGTCAGTCATTCTCAGAGATATCATGTTTCAGCACTCCAAAGTTATTTGCCAGGCCGGATCTTCGGTGATTACTTACTTTGCGGCGGTGGGGACTGGTAGAGAAATTGTCCCAGTTCCAGTGTATCTCCTGTGCTGCGTCCAGTCAGCAGTACTGAGAATAGTGTCTTCATAGGGCAGTGAGATTAAAGATCTCACTCAGTAACTGTCAGGATCCCACGGGCGGCTGCGAGGGGAGGCTGCAGTCCGCTCGCGGCACTCACCCTCCAGCCGTCCGCAGTCCCCTTCCTGGCGTGCGCTCGGCGTGCGGCATCCTCCCAGCCACGGATGCCGCCCGCGTCTTCCTCTGCGTCCCCCAGCGGCAGCATGCATGACGCTGCACGCTGGGTGACCGCCCATTTTAATAAACGCCGGGGTCAGCCACCTGACCCGGCGTTAAAGGCAGAGTGCCTCAATCACAGTGGGAGGTCTAGATATCTCCCACGTGTGATTGTTAATTCTGATTGGAAATTATCCAATCAGAATTATATTGATTTAAATACTTACCTTTCCTGTTCCTCTCTGCCCTGTTGTGGCCTTTGCTTGCTAGTATTGCTACTGAACTTGTGTTTCTGGTTACGTACTCTCTGGCTTGTTTATCTGACTTTGTGACTTTCTCCTACCCTTTGACCTCGGCTTGTTTCTCGTTATTCTGTCTTCTGGTTCCCCTTACTCGGCTTGTCTCCTGACTATTCTCTGTGTGCTTAGCCCGGCCACTCTAAGGTCCGGTACTGCACCTTTTCTGTGTGTGTGTTAGCGTGTTT
Organism: Pelobates fuscus; assembly: GCF_036172605.1. Taxonomy (NCBI): domain Eukaryota; kingdom Metazoa; phylum Chordata; class Amphibia; order Anura; family Pelobatidae; genus Pelobates; species Pelobates fuscus. Next base: position 376,966,196 of record NC_086319.1, on the reverse strand, counting down.
GGTTCCCGGAATCGTGAAAGTAGCCCTTTACACCTTCTGTTGAGGTGAAGCAGGAGCCCAGAGAGTCTGCGGTCTCACTCTCTGCCAGTTGCAGGCCTTGTGTAATGACTCCTGTGAGCTCTTGGATTACCACGCATTAGAGTAGAGAGGGCTCTGGTGCAAGAATTTTTTTGGGGGGCCCCTCCAACCCAAGGCCAAAAGGGAGATCGACATCTGTTGTACAACTCCAACAATGCTTTGCCAGCTTGGGATCTACAATTTACCCATCCTTGCAGGGTTGTATTTAGCACTGAGGAGTGTTTGTGTGTTTGAATGCAAGTATGGTTTTGTATGGAGTATGTGTGTGAATGTAGGAGCTTGTGTGTAGTGTTGTGTGTGTTTTATGCACTGTAGCTATTTGAAAGCAGTGGTTTACTTGTGTGTAGTGTTTGCTTTTGAACATAGGGATGTGTCTGTATGTAGTGTTGACATTTGAATGCAGGGGTGAATGTGTGTGTCGTGTTGGCATATGGATGCTAAGATGCATGCACATATACATAGCCACGTACACTTACTAATACACATACAGAAACGTTGACACGCATCCAGAGACAGACACACATGCAGACACACAGATACACAGATTGACACACATACAGATGCAAGCACTGACGCACATACAGATACATACATACACAGGTACAGACATGCAGATACGCAGACACATAAAGGCATACACAGACACATGGGAGCACTCACTGACACACAGATACACAATGACACACAGATTCATAAATGCAGATAGATACACACTAACACACATACAGATAAACAGACACACACACTGACACACACACAGATAACAGGCACACAGATACACACAATACCACACATAAAAAGATACACACACTAACACACATACAGATGCACACATCATATGACACATGCAGATACACAGATACACACAATGGGCACACATACAGATGCACAGACACACAGGGGCACACACTTACATGCATACATACAGACAAACATTAACAATTACATATACACAGACACACAGAATGACATATATTAAGATACACAGAATGACACTCATACAGATACAAACACTGACACACATACAGGTACACAGACACACACACATGCACAGGGGGCACACACTGACACACATGCAGATACACAGACACACATACAGACATAAAGATACACATACACACAGGCATGCAAAATGATGACTGCTATCATAAACAAATATTATGAGTGCAGGTAGTACCACCATGATGGGTTACAGTCAGTAAATGGTCTATATATTTACATTGTATGTTTAACCCTTAGCCTAATAATTCTTTAACAGTAACGGCAACATGAAGGGGTCACCGTAGGCTCCATAACTAGTAACTACAACACTTTGTATTCTGGCACCGTGGGTGTCAAACCAATTTTGAGCAGTTTGACAAAAATCAGGGCACTTCCTTGAAACCAAGTTTATTTGCTGAAAGTTAGCTAATACAGAAGTGAACTTCCACATTGGCCAACTTTGGGTGGCAACAAAAGGATGAGAGTGGCAAATTAACCTGCCCCTATATTTTTCAGCAATTATACATGTCCAAAGTCCTGCAGAATGCTGAACGGAATATCCTGAAGTATTTCTCTGCAGACACCATAGTCTGATTAATAACTGAGTGCAACATTAAAGGGTAATTCATCGAGTGCTATGCTTCAGATAAGCATTACCAGCATGCATGCTTTTTGAATTTCTGTCATTCCAGATCAGAGGAGGCTCTCTAATTAGGTGATTTAGGCGGCCGCCTAGGGTCTCGCGCTAGCTGGGGCCTCGCGGACGTCTAAATCACCTTAGGGTAGAGTGACTTGTCGGGCACTCGGTCCATAACTGAGGGCCTGAAATCGGGAGGAGGCACGGCGGCTTGCCGTGTGTGCCGCCGGGTCCGAGGCCCCTCCCGTCTGCCCAGAGAGCCAGCCTTCAGTCTGCAGCTTCGCCAGGTGTGAGCTGCAGACTGAAGTGTCTCGCGATCCCCAGCCAATCAGAGCGTTGCAGTGGGTTACCACGGCAACACTCTGACTTCTGGAGATCGCAAGACTCCTATCACCGGACAGAGCTGCAGACCGGATAGGGAGACCACTGGATCACCAGGGATAGTGACAGCCCACCAGGGAGCCAGGACACTGGATCACCAGGGGAAAAAAATGTATTTCTCTCCCCCATACTACCATCTGTCACACTCTTCCACCTCCCTAACTCTGCCCCCATGTCACCCCCTCCCACACTCTGCTCCATGTCACCCCCTCCCACACTCTGCCCCATGTCACCCCCTCCCACACTCTGCCCCATGTCTCCCCCTCCCACACTCTGCCCCCTGTCACCCCCTCCCACACTCTGCCCCCTGTCACCCACTGCCCCCTGTTACCCCGTCCCACACTCTGCCCCCTGTCACCCACTGCCCCCTGTTATCCCCTCCCACACTCTGCCCCATGTCACCCCCTCCTACACTCTGCCCCATGTCACCCCCTCCTACACTCTGCCCCATGTCACCCCCTCCTACACTCTGCCCCATGTCACCCCCTCCTACACTCTGCCCCATGTCACCCCCTCCTACACTCTGCCCCATGTCACCCCCTCCCACACTCTGCCCCGTCACCCACTGCCCGTTACCCACTCCCACACTCTGCTCCCTTGTCACCCCCTCCCACACTTTGCCCCCATGTCACCCCTTCCCACACTTTGCCCCCATGTCACCCCCTCCCAAACTCTGCCACCTGTCACCCCCTCCCAAACTCTGCCCCCTGTCACCCCCTCCCAAACTCTGCCATGTGTCACCCCCTTACTCTGCCCCCATGTCACTCCTTCCCACACTCTGCCACCTGTCACCCCCTAACTGGGGGAAAGCATTGGATTGGCTAAAAATCTGCAATTCTGATGATGTCATCAAGGAAGCGGATCAGGGGTGGGGCCAGCGCCGGCGGACCCACGCGGCACTGGAAATAAGGTGAGTTCTTTTTAAGGGGACTGGGGGGCAAGCCACCTAAATGGTGGGTTTAACACTATAGGTTCAGGAATACATGGTTGTGTTCCTGACCCTATAGTGTTCCTTTAACCCCTTAAGGACCAAACTTCTGGAATAAAAGGGAATCATGACATGTCACACATGTCAAGTGTCCTTAAGGGGTTAAAAGGAAAATATTCCAATCTTCTACTATGCAGAGGTGCTAGGAGGCTCTATAGCAGGGGTGCCCAAAAGCTAGACGCCCAGATATTTTAAAACTACAGCTTCCACGATGCTTTGTCAGTCTAAAGGCATTCTAAAACCATGCAAAGCTTCATGGGAGTTGTAGTTCTACAACATCTGGAGGATCTACCTTTTGGGCACGCCTGCTCTACATACTGAAAGATGAAATGTTACCCGGTTATCAGGATTCAGTGACAAAGGGGTTACACACGCAATACAAAAATAACTGACAGATCATGCTGACTCATCCTCACTCAGCTGATTAAGACAGACAGGTCTGTTCACCCACACACAAACTTCCTTGTTTGTGCAAACTGGGACATACCTACCTCAGCAGAACAAACTGTATGGGACAGACGGCAAACAAACACGGCAAAGACACAATATGGACAGAGTTTTGGCTGGAGGACAGGAGAAATGGCAGAATATACAGATTAAGGAAACAGCGCACACGTAAAAATAAAGTTTTACATTTTAAAAAGGCTACTTAAAATCACCTCTCTCAGCAAACACATGTGGGAATTCGGTTCCACCATATGGGCGTATTGTGTTAAGCCCACAACTACGTCACAGTACCCCAATATCGGTGGGTCCTACACTAATTCCAACGTGGGAGACAAATTAAATAGTGCAAGTGCACTAGTGGTAGTGCTAAATGAGCTAAAGTGTATTTAAATAATCTGTTGTAAGAGCCTTGTGAATATATATATAATGCAAAATAATGTGATTAAAAAAAAAAACAATATAAAAAAATGAAGGGTCACACCTAAACAATAAAGTGCTCACTGTGGCGAACCGCTCCTAGGTGACTGGAGTGTCACCCCAAAAAAAAGGTATTACAGGAAACTGCAATACTTCATTATTTTGCATCTGTAATCACAAATATATATATATTGTCTTCGCCCTTTGTAATGTTTGGATTAGCTGAGTGTCTGACCAAAGAAACTAAAGATGGCTGCCCAGACAGAGCTACAGTAAACCAGATAACGCAAATGATCAAAACCTTTACCAGATAACCCATAAATACACGGACGTAAAAAAATTCTTGGAAAAATTATGTCACAGCTTTATTAAAATGTTATAAAAACAGATCAAGGGCATTGTCAAACATCACACTTAACATTGCCACATATATCCTTCCAAACCCTCAGCAGCACTATACACACTGACAGTGACCCCAACACTAAAAAATAAGTAATTATAAACATAACCATACATAAATCCGTACAATAGATGACATCACACATAATACGGCCACAACAGGCCTCCATTACTAACCTTTTAACATTGTATGGGTATACCGGGATACCCCTACACCCCCAGGTTGTAAGCCACCAATGAGCTCCGACCAACCCAAAAAACTATTTGAAACAGGTAACTATTCGTACTGACTTTAACCATTCCACCTACCAATCCGTCCTACCCCCCAATTTAGACGGGAGAAGGAATTAGCAAACCCCAAACAAATTAGGGAGGGAGGGTGGGACAACCAACAGGTAAGTAAGGGTTAATTAAAAATGCCCCTTTGATCTAAAATGGATGTTATTTATTTGAATCTGTTAAAAAAAAACAAAACAAAAAAAAAAACAACAACGCCCCCACTGCAACCAGAACCAATTACCAAGCCGTATATAATTTGTGCCAGGCTCCTAGCTATGTCAAGGCCCAGTCCCTCTAGCTGTGCTTGTCCCTGAGCTACAACACTTACTTATCAGTATGCATTAATTTATACACTTAAAGGTTGTATGTATATATGAGTGTGTGTACATGTAATCTTTTAATTTAAATAATAAAAAAAAAAATGATGACAGTCTTATATTGTCATTGGCACCGTAGGCCTAAGTTAATCAAAATTTGTTAAGAACGTTTTTCTCAAATGACTGTTTCTCTGGCAGTGAAGGGGTTTGTTTAGTTATGTAGGTTACATATAAAGAACACCTGGTATAGACAACATAGTTCCAGGAATTGAAGGGCAGGGAGCCAGATACTTGCTTTTGCAAGAATGCAATGTTGCCCAACAAAATCAAGAAATAAAAAGACACTATATTTGCACAAAATGCATAAACAGGGCATTAGGTGGGAGAAATGTAACAAGTGTAAAGCATAATAAATGTATATTTAACTGGGTATAGCATGAATTCATTTAATCCTCTACTCTGAACACTGATTGCAGTGCTATTTGGAGGGAATGTCGGGGAGTTGAAAAAGAATTTGGGGATACCTAGGACTTGAGGGAGCTCTTCTCTCTGGTGCGCCAGGAACGTCTTTTCCTTGTCTGGGACTAAACAGCCGAGTGTGGAACTCTGAGCAGGATCGGAGGATGACTGCGACCCAATCAAACTTTAAAGTGTTTTATCTCGGGATAGGAACCTCTGATCCGAGCACTTTTTGGACTGAGTAGGTCTGAGGTTGTGAGCAGTTTGGGGATACGCAATGGGAAGCGGGACTTTTAGGGCTCAGATTCCCTGATTTCTCTATCTGGAGAGGACAAAGCATGGGGGGAAACATGATTAATTCTGAACTGACCCAATTAACTCCTATCAGCCCAGACAGAGTGGTGTCAGGGAGGGAACTTGTCAAGTTAATAAAAGAAACAAAATAGTTTTGCAAACAACACATTATCCCCTTTACCATTGCGTCTTTATTGTAGCTAACTCTAGGTATTTGTATTTCAAGCGACACTGCATGCCACGAATATGTATACTGAATGCTCCTTCCCTCTCTTAGCAGCAGTACAATACGCAGTGTACATACAGCTGCCCTGTGCCGTGCAGTAGGGGGCTTCACCTACTGTATGATAAGCCTTGAAGGATCCTGTATGGTGTCTTGGGGTGTGATGCCACTTCAAATTGAGCCTTGCAGGTTTCTGCACAGGGTGGAGGAAGTGGACTGGGTGCATATTTTGATTGAAGGGACAGACATCGAACGAGGACGTTGAACGTCATGAAATGCTTCCCTATGAGAATGAAGCATTTACCGTGCATGTGCATCTCACCCCGAATGCCTCTCTAGCAGCGCCTGCTAGATGACACTTTGAGAGGCAGCACCAAGTGAGACTCAGTGCTGGAAAAAAGGTAAACAAAAAACTTTTTAGCATTTATTTTAATTATTACATTACATTTAGGGGGGCCCTCTAATCTTAATAGGGAGGATAACATTACATCCTAAGGAATACATGTTTGAATTCCTAACACTATAATGTGAATTTAAAGTTCTGTGTTAGCTAAGCAAGGCAGATTGAGCCATCTGGGCATCAATTCATTTTTTCTTGAATGTTTCCAAGAACCCTGAAGCAGCGGTATGGATCGTGGCACAAGCCCACAGTACAAAGAGGCAGACAAATGGCATGACAAAAAACTGCTAACCCTATAGCGACCGTCTAACTATTTAGACTATTGCCCTCCCATGTCTGCAAGGGTTAAAATAAGCAATTTAGTTTCGTAACATTCCGTGGTGCACTGGCCTTGATGATCTCAGCCAATCCAATGCTTCTCCATAGGGAAACATAGGGAGGCTAGTGCACATGCATTGATCAAATACTCTCTACGAGCAGTGTTTGATTGAGACGCAAGTTTGAATCGATTCTCAAAGCGTAACTGTCTCTAATGACTGTCAGAAAGATAGCCACTTAGAGTGTCTTAAGAACACAGTACCCAGGCGACTTCATTAAGATAAAGTGGTCTTTAAGGTGGGTGCCTTTACAGGTCCTTCAAAGTCTGTTTGAAGACAGTGCTTGTGTTTGGACATTTCTTTGTGTTGCTCCCTATTTTATCAAACTGTTTTGAGGCAAGTGGCAACATTTTTTATTTTTCTTGGCACCCAAAATGGAGTCACATGTTTTACTTCAAAGTTATATGTCCAAATTTGAATGGCAATTATAAGCCGCGAGTGCTGGGGTGGCTTAGTCCATTACTTACAGCCATCATCATCTGAGATTGGGTGGATTTAATGAACAATGTGGGATAATAGTTCAGTACTCTAACTGTAACAGCTCAGGGGCTGAGCTTTGCTGGGAGATCCCTATTTTTGTCAAAGGGCTAGAAAATGTTTGAGGCAGGCAGCCCTGTAGCTGACGAAATACTGACGATGTCATAAAGACACAGGAACAGCCAGCCAGCCTGCCTGCATTGCAGCCACAATCCTGGAGGGAAAAATAAATAAATACAATTAAAAATGAAAAGATGTAACTAGCTTATGTACACACACTGCATCCAATAATGATTATGGTCATGCAGTGCCACACACCCCATCATGGAGTGGCACAACCCAATCATGCAGTGACACACATTCCACCATGCAGTGACACACACCCCAACATGCAGTGACACCCCCATCCATAATAATTATTACTATGCAGTGACACCCCCATCCATAATAATTATTACTATGCAGTGACACCTCCATTCATAATAATTATTACTATGCAGTGACACCCCCATCCATAATAATTATTACTATGCAGTGACACCCCCATCCATAATAATTATTACTATGCAGTGACACCCCCATCCATAATAATTATTACTATGCAGTGACACCTCCATTCATAATAATTATTACTATGCAGTGATACCCACACGTCATCCAGTAATAACACCCACCACCATGCAGTGTCACACAAACACCCTCATACAGAGAGACACACAGTGACATACAAACACCCTCACACAGAAAGACACACAGTAACACACAGAGAGACACACAGAGAGATACACACAGACAGTGACATACACAGACAGAGACACACAGATCTCGTGGGATATAAGAAGCCCTGGATGAACTTTCATTTCCCCGAACGTTCCATCGCTGTGGTGCGTCTCAGCCAATCAGCTCCCGACAGATTCTTTGGGACTCTTTAGACGCCCATCTAGCCCCGCCCCGTTTGGTGTGGTGACGTGGTGTCGGCCCCGCCCCCAGCCTGTTATTGTGACGCTGGGTCCTGATGCTTAGTCACGGTGACTGCTCGGGCTATGGCGGGGGCGGCGGAGACCGGGGGCCGGTGAGTAGCCTGCCGCACGGGATCCTGGGTGGGGGGCAGTGAAATGATTGGACACCTTGACGGTCTGTGTGTGTGTGAGGGACTGGCTGGCCGGGCATGGTTAGCGCTATGTCTCCAGCATGGTCTGTAGCGTCGTACAACACCTCCCAGGGAGCCATGTCAACATATCAGGACCCGGCTCACACTCCACAACGGGGTCACCATACATCGGTGGGGCATAGGGGAAGGTCTCCAGCTGGAGGACTACAACTCCCATTATCCTTAACAAGCTTTCCAGGATCCCAGGGCATCGTGGGACTTGTAATTCTTTCACCAGCTGGGCATCTTAGCACCTGACTGCCCCTGCTCATACTGTGATACTACATTAACTGGGGCAAGGGGTCACCATGCCAGGGCAGGAGGGGGGCAGTGGCGGGGGCTGCAATGCCATGGGTACAGGGGGCAGCGCCATGGGTACAGGGGGCAGCGCCATGGGTACAGGGGGCAGCGCCATGGGTACAGGGGGCAGCGCCATGGGTACTGGGGACACTGCCATGGGTACAGGGGGCAGCGCCATGGGTACAGGGGGCAGCGCCATGGCAGAGGTTATGGGTTTATCACTGGGCTATGCTGTGCCAGGCTGGGGTGTCATGGGTTCCAAACACAGCTGGTAAAGGCACTGGCAGAGGAAATGGTGACAAATTTGGGGAAGGATCAAGGATAGACACGTTGATCTGAATTAGTAATGCAAATCTGTCCTAGACTTAAAAAGGTGTTTTTGTTTTCTGTGTGTGTTGATGTGGAATAACAGTCCAGCATGGTAGTGTAAGCTTAACATGAATACAGACTAGGTACCATTCTTTGGCTTACATGAGATAGGCACACACTACAACAAAGTATCTATAGACTGTAAGCTCGTTTGAGCAGGGCCCTCTTCAACCTATTGTTTTTGTAATTGTCTCATTTATTGTAAAAGTCTCCCCCTTTGATAATATTGTAAAGCGCTACGGAATATGTTGGCGCTGTATAAATACCAATAATAATAATAATGTACCACAGAAAGGCCAAGGCATTTATTTGTCATTGTTAGTGAATTGGTATGATTATTTTTTATCAAAACAAAACAATAATTAATATAGTTGTAGTGAATAATTCACATTTTAGATTTCTATCATTCTCTCTCCCCCCCCCCCCCCATTTTTGTTATCGCAATTTAAGTTTATTTAATACTTTTTACATTGTTTAAAAAAAATAAACAATTGCTGCAAGTATTTGAGAAGAAATAGTTGTATATCGATCAGGTACCACTCACAGTCACAACATTATAGACATAAATGAGGTAAATACCACGTCAAATAATAATTATATAAAGAGTTAGTGGTTGTAGTTGATATGATCAACTTTTCAATATAGTGCATAAATGGTGCAGGTAGTGCTCAGCGACCTAACCAGTAGGAGTTAGGTATATCTCAGATGTAAATATTTGTACACAGACTTTCCCACCAGCACACTCATTGAGGCCATACACTCCTATCACATACAGACAACTCCTGTCCTATGCCATCTGTCACTGTGTATTGTGTTTGCTTATCATTAACGTGACACAGCAAGATATATATCAGACAGCACTCCTCTTAGCTCATGTACTTCCATTGCCCCCATTTATCCTAGCTCACTAACATTCGTTGCACGCATTCACACCATGCACATCCTTTCCTTTGGATTCTTGCATAGGTGAAGGCATCGTCTTTGTGGCAGTGCGAATCTAGAATGTGTAATTTGTCTATATAGAAATACATAGCCACTGCACTCCTGGAAGTGGTTTTCGTTTTGTTTGAGGTCATCAGGTGATGTCAGCATTACCGAATCATGTGAGTGTATTGTAAAATCAGATGTCAACTTTTTAGAAGTGATTAGGAATACACTTTGTTTATGTACATCAGAGTTTTACTTTAAAGGCAGACTCCTATTTATGGGATATAAGTGTACTCAAAGCTGGCCTTAATATGTTGTGTTTGTGTTTTTTAGTTTCTTGTTACTTGCCACGATAATGTGATTGTAAAATTAACCATCTAGAGGTTTGAAGGGCAACAGGACCACAAGTGCACCAAAGACCTACCAAGATTTATTAAAGGACGAAGTTTTGGGTCGATGACCTAGTCTCGAAACAGTGGGGTGTTTTTTTTAATTTTTTTATATGCATTGAGGAGAGGTTACTGACCCGACATGTTTATACTTCTGTTTGTCCTCGAATAAATCTTCTTGCACTTTGCTGTACTTTCACTCCCATTGCCCTTCAGACCTCAGTTGTTTTCATTTTGTGTACTTTTAACCACAGAAGGAGCAACAGTGGGTTTTACAGCTACGTAGTGTTAATATGTTCTTAACTGTTCAAGTACTGCTGTATCCTGCTCGCAATCATTCTCGGTGGCCTGGTATTTTTATAATTCAGGAACCTCACTTGGGTATAAAATGAAATATTTGGTACCACACATTGCCACATAAATATGAATAGGATGCTGTTGTGTTAACATATACAGACCTATATTTATATGCAGTAGGTATTACTAATGTGCAAATAATTATATTTCTATGAAATAGTTTCCAAATAATTCTGTTTCAGGGGATATTGCCAGATTATCTAGATGTGGGTTGATATCACATCTGGCACAGTTTAGATTTTTATCTATATGGCGGTAAGACAAGAGAATGTTACACAATCTGACTAAAATGATATGCAGATTGTGTAAGTTAAAAGCTTAGATTGCAATCATACAAACAAGCAACACTATACATTGTCGTGCTATTCATATCATTTTACAGAAGGGGTGTAGGAAAGATTGTTAAATTATTAAAGCTCATCTGGGTTTATTGAGGAACTGAGGAGACGGTACATGCGCAGACGTCTATATTAAAATTCACCACAGCTTTTTATTTTTTGTCATACTATGCCCTTCGTAGATTGCATACTCTTTTTAAAAATGTAGCAAATTTGAAAATCTGAATTGCAGAACGCAGGAAGAAAAATTAGCTGAGCTGTAAGTAACACTGACTGACTAGAGTTTTATCAACTTTTAAAATGTAATTTATTTATTTTTTTTTCAAATGCTATTCTGATTTTGATCCACTGCAATTCGTAGCTTAGTGAGTAAACCCAATACTAGGGTTACAATGCTCCTATTTCTCACTTGAGTGATTTTATCTCGCCGTGTGCTATAATGTTTCTCTCACACTCCACACGCACTTTCACTAGTATAAACTACAGGCTTGTCAGGGTCAGAGTTGAACTAAAAATCACTCTGTATTTCCTGAATTGTTCTTGGTTAGGACTCGCTGAGTGTGATATTGTGCACGGGGAACATACGTCTGGTAGCCCTGGCATTTTCTTCTGTCTGTGTTTGCTTGTTCTCAGTGCTTCAAAAAAATATTGACTTTGAAATGAAATCAGTAACCAATTAATCTTACGCTTTTCTTTTGTCTCTTTACAGTTATCAAACAAAAAATGAACTAGAAAGCATTATCTGGGATTTTATTGAAGTCGTTTAGCTGGATTGCGTTTTAATCTTCTATCTTGGTGACATCCATTCTTCAACATTGGAATAAATCAATTCAACGGTTTAGAAATGCACCAAACAATGAGATAATGTATTAAAGCTTACACATCTTTTTTGTTTGCTCATCGATAGCCTACGACCATGGCATAATTCTCTGTTTGGTTTAAGACTTGAACTTCCTTACTCTGAAATCCATGGATTAATTTATTTTTTCTCCAGTTTGGGTGACTATCTAAGTGACTTTTTTGCTATGGGATTATCAAACTAATTCCTTGGATATTTCTGTCTGAACAGTATTTTGGAAAAAAACATTTTTTTTATATTTTAAAGAATACAGGTTTGCTGGTTTATTATTTATCTGCCTTTTTATTTCATTTACCAGTGACGTTGGTAATTTTTTCAACTTTTGCCAAAATGGAAAAATAATATTGACTTTTTTTTTTTTTTTATTCTTCACAATTTCTTTTCTCCCCGTTGAATAATGTGCAGCTAAAGGATCCAGAGAAAGATAGGAGGCGATGTACGCCACGGAGTGTCAAGCGGAAGTCACACCCTCCCACAACAATGGCAACCGTCAGTTTCAGTATACACTGGCGGACCACACAAATCAGGCCTTTCAGATCATGAACGAGCTCAGGCTGGGGCAACAGCTCTGTGATGTCACGCTGAGGGTCAAGTACCATGAACTTCAAGCCGACTTCGTGGCCCATAAGATTGTCCTGGCGTCTAGCAGCCCTGTGTTCAGAGCCATGTTCACAAACGGACTCAAGGAGTGTGGCATGGAGACCATACCCATTGAGGGTATACATCCCAAAGTGATGGAACGACTTCTAGAGTTTGCCTACACGGCCAGCATATCGGTTGGGGAGAAGTGTGTGATTCATGTGATGAACGGGGCAGTTATGTATCAAATGGACAGCGTGGTCAAGGCCTGCTGCGATTTCCTCATCCAGCAGTTAGATCCCAGTAATGCCATCGGAATCGAAAGCTTTGCCGAGCAGATTGGTTGCCATGAACTGCACCAGAAGGCTCGGGAATACATCTACTTGAATTTCGGAGAGGTAAGACATGATTAGCTAAAGGTTTTAGGTGGCAATGTGTAAGGCAGTGATGCTCAAAAGGTTAATCCCCAGATGTTTTAAAACCACAGCTTTCATGATGCTTTGTCATTCTAAAGGCATACAAAGCATTGTGGGAGTTGTAGTTCTAATCTACCTTTTGGGCACCCCCGATACAAATCATTGTGTGGCTGCCATGTTTTAGTCCTTCTGTATTGGCTGTCATTGATACTGTATGTTGGAGAGAGGAAATACTTGGTTCCAACTGAATATTTCTTTCCTTCTTTGTCCTCTGCCTGGCTGGAGTCAAGATATGTGTGTTCTTACTGCATGACTGGTTTAATAGACGTTTTTAAACATACTTACTACTAACCTGCCCTTAAACAAATGGAGTTATGTAGAAAGGATTTTTTTTCCCCCTTAGTGGCGTTGTTGCAGTACTGTTTAATGTTTATGATAATTGTAGCTTATGGGAGGGCTTTAAATACTTGTAGTTTAGAGAGACACTCTAGGCACTAAAACCACTATAGTCTGCTGTAGTAGATCTTGTGCCAGGGATCCTTGGAGCCATCCCATTTATATTTTAAAAACCGTCTGACGCTAACTGTGGATGTCCAGAGTACGTGTGATTCAGCCCCTTACTGTCTGTATAGTGTAAATGTCCCTTCTGCGTCAGCGGTAAACATTTTCTTTTGTATTTGGACAGAATTCATTGACTCATAGGTTTATCTACTACAGATTGAATTTCAATTTTAAAGTCAAAATAGCAGATCGCTTGCTCTGGCCTTAAATTTTAAATTCACTTTGAATTCTTACTTTAGCAAATAAACCTATCAGAGTGTCTGCGGACAATCTCCCCCAAGGATTGCTGTCCAGACGTGGTGGACAAAATTGATATTGGAACGGGGCCAGATGACTCCTGGCATTGTAACCTGTACAACGAGCTGTAGTGATTATGGTGTCTTAGAGTGCTTCTTCATGCACCTGTCGTACTTGGCATAGCTTGGTGTCACTTTGGGACTAGCGCTATGTCTATACATTGTGCTCGCCCTGTTTATAGAATTTGATTAGTTAACTATTACTATCTTCTTAGACTTTACCACTATGTTGTTGGCTTCGCGTAATTAACATGGTGTCCATGGGCAGCTGCACGTAGCAGCCTAGCAACACGTCGGACTGTAACATTCCACAACTGCAACTTGGCCTGTCAGCCGATCGGTCTTATTTACTAAAGCGTGTATTCTCAGGAATTCAAAGTGACTTTGAAATTTATTATAGCTAAAAAAATTAATAATCAGGTGAGCTATGTATCTAAGGTGGCTATTTAAGCCCTAAAACAAATATAAATTCGCTTTCAGGGTTAATATGTATTTTGCATTAGATCTTTCAGATCTTTAAGCAAAATATTATCTGGGCAGGCCAATAAAGTTCCTCCATAGCAGACTTGCCAAACCAGCTTTCATGGAGCTCGCTTTGCAGAGTCATGCTGGATCGTAGATGTGGTGTTTCCTTTAACTGTGAATTAAAATAAGACTGTTCTGCTCATGCTTGGTAAATTATGGCACAACTCCCGGGATTGTGAAGTGGACATAAGTGTTTTCATGCTTCACTCTGCACACCTCAACCCATTAACCGCTTCAGAGTGTGAACCGTGTGAGGTAAAAACAGAACTGTGGCAAAAAGGTGACCTTTCGATTTTAAAGAGTTCAATAGAACCTGGAATTCTAGGAAACAAATTGGCTCGTGTATCATAAATCACTTTTTATTAAATCCTTTGAACAGTGTAATATTAGAGGGACACTCGCACCCCATAGCTGCTTTAATATCACTTCTGCAGCCTCATTTTACGTTTTTTGCTCTGTAGTGCAGTAGATGCCCATTATGGGGGGAAAACGGTACATGCCAAATGTTTCACCTGCTGAAGGTAAGAAGGCGTTGTAAACTCCTGTCCCCATAACAATGTAAATGTGCTTAAGTTGTTATGGTGGAAGGAATGTTCCCTTACAAATAAACGTTTCTAATTATAATATTCTTTAGTATCCATTTCTCTGTGATCCAGTCCTTCTCATACAGTTGAAATTTAATGTATTTCTATGGGAGCGTTTGGCAGCATCACGCTATGCTAAATTATTTAGAATTTTTACCAAGAAGGACCTTTCGCAGCTGTCAGTCTCACAATTAGTTGAGACGTGGGTATAGCAAAATTTAAAGATTGTCGTTTTTTTTCTGAAATGGCAGTATTTAAAATTTCTAGAGATAAGGGGCAGGGTCTATTGACCAAAACCACTTCAATAAGCTGAAGTTGTTTTGGTGCTTAGTGTGACCCTTTTTTACCTCAGAGAAAAATGTACCTTATTCTTTCAAATAAAAAAACCAGACTGATGGAGGTAGTTAGAAATGTTATATTTAGTATTTTATGTGTGCAAGCAGTACTATGAAAGACAGCACTGAAACTGCACCTCATACACCTGATGTCACTCATGTTTACAGTGACTGACAGATATTTTGTATGGAAGACGTGTGGCTGAAAATTTCTGTTGCTGAGTGAAGAGAAAGGAAAATGTTACAGGGAAATTAAAGGCGAGGGAGCTCAACAACATGCTGATAATCGTATTCCTTTTAAGGAACACTTTAAGCACCACAACCATTTAATCAAAATTAAGTTATGGTGCCAAGATGGCTGCCACCTTCCTCTACTGCCATTGGTTAGCCACCCATATTTAATTTTCGGGGCTTATTGTCAAAATATGCATCCCTAGTCTGTAACAGCTGCCCCATGGACTTCGTTTCGTGGGTATAGATCCCTGAAATGGCTAGGGCAGGCTCCTGTAATCACAATTTACACGTGATGGTGTGTGCTGGCAACATTTACACGTTGTACAAGAGGCGAAGAAGAAATTGGATTAAAGGTTATTTTTCCATAGAAAATAACGCATATCTGCACATGTGGGTGGTGTATTATTTTAAAATGCTGACTGCAGAGAGGTAAAAGCTAGGAACAGAGAAGCTTTTGCTTGTATTTTACAACCAGCACCTTATAAATATGGTATTCTTACATTTTATTTTTTGCAAGATTTGCTTCTGTTCTAGGTGGCACCACATGTAAAAATGATAGAAATTCGAGCTTTAGTACAGTGATTTAACTTGCTGGCTTTTTAGCACTCGTTCAGGTTAAGTACACCCATATCTCTGTTTTCCTGTGGGTTCTAAGGATGGAACCCGTGACCAGCGATGCAAACTTTGGCCCCGCAGATCACATTAGCCTAAGCTCTGGTGAAGCATCAAGGGAACTGTGGTCCCCATCAACTACAGAGTTCTTATGACTCTAATTCTTGTAGTGGATAATTATCTAATTGTAGGAGAGGAAATGACTTTGGAAAGGGAGAAAAGCACATGCTGCTAGTTAACTAGGTTAATCATTACTTTTGCTTTTATTTAACCCTTTTAAGTGGTTCAAGTGTTCAATATTGAACGCTGGGTCTGAAATCCTTCCGAACAATACAAAATACAATTTTAATATTTCCTTACATCTGAAAGCGGTGATTAAAATTGGATACAATTTGTCAAATCTGCTGCCTTTTGTGTTTGGGAGGCCCCAATAATACTCTTAGGGATGTAAACTTCTCACAAAATGCCAGTACATTGTAAAATGAATATCTGTACGTTGGCATTAATTCAGTGCGGTCTGGCACACCTAACTAGAGCGTCTCATGTTGTAAGACAGGAAGAGCGAACATTCTATCTCATGAATATTTACAGCAAGTGTTACATTTTATAACAATCTGAGATTTTACCAATTGTTATAAAACTATAACTCCTATAATGCTTTGCCAACGTTATTGTATTTGAGTCGAAGACTGGTTACCCTTAGTTAGAGATCCACCTTTTCCCAGTCGTAGCATTTATCTAAATTGCCATTATTGTTTTATCATCCCTTCCACACCCATCTCGGGAATACCATCTGCATGACCGTGTCATCGACAAGTCAGATTTTCCCCTGTGCAGTGTCATGTCGAAGGGCATGTTAAAGAATAACGTGATCCTCTTCTTGCTGAGTCACTACCTCCTCCTCCCCGGCTGGAATTTGCTCTCTCTGCTGGGTTCATGTATGTAAGAACGACACCACGAAAAACTAGATTCCTGTAAGGATAAAGTGGGGGAGGCGGGGGGGGGGTTGGATGGTTTGGGTGCTGATTAACTCGTGACCTACTGCGCCATCACGCTCTAAATGGAATCCATTATGGCGAGAATTTGCTCTTTCTTCCCTTGTGCGGCTAGGGGTTTCTGAAGAAATCCATTTTCAGTCAAATCACTCTACGCCTGCCCTAGACCTATCCTAAAAATAATTCCCTCCTGCAGAGATGTCAGGCGCATAACCTGAACGAGTGCAGGATAGATGGTTCAAGTAAATGTGTCTAAAAGCGTCATGTCCATAGGTATTCGTTCCAAATAAGGTCGTGGTTTATACTTTTTTTTTTTTTTTTTTTTAAAGACAATGGGGCACTTTAAGAATTAAAACGGTTATGGTGTCCTTGTAGACCATTATCAAGAAAGATTGTTTTTTTTGTGTCTTTCTGTCTCCTTTGGTTAACAAACAGTAGTCATAGGAAGATTAATTCTCTTTTTGTTAGAGCCGATTTAGTCGCCTGAAGTATCTTCTTTAAATACAGAATTTTAGCGTTCATTTTAAAAGAACTTGTTAGTATTCTGGCTTGTTGATATGGAATTCCGAGCAGTTCCTGATTGTACATTTCCATGTGAACGCTATTGATGGTAACTCTCCAAGCACTGTAGTGGTTATTGTATCAGGAGTTCCCTGACACCCTCCCACAGTAAGTAGTTAAACCATTGTAAGTACGATTTGACAACTTACCCAGGTTCCCCTGCACACCTGTCACCTCTACCCCGCCCCAGTGAAGCTAATGGTAAGATTTTTGCAGGAGTTTCTAGCAGCGGACCCAGGCAAGCTGTAGTGGTTATGGTATTTGTAGTGTTCCTTTAAATCCAATAACCATTTCCACAGCTCGTGAGGTGTGTTATTTTTTTTTTTTTTAATTTGTTTTAATTTTTGGGCTTGGTTTATTTTTTTTTTTTTTACCGCACCAGTACACCAAAACCACTACATTAGAATGTAGTTGTGGTGTTTTATTTATTTATTATTATTTTTTTTTTTTTTTAAGGTTTTAATGCTTAGTATCCCTTTAGGGATAGAAAGGACTGTTTAGGCTCCAAAAACTATGAACAGATCTCTGAAGCTGCTGATCTTTAGGAGAGTCATATGAAATAGGTACCTTTTAACACTTTCTTTACCAAGATGGTCCTGTTGCATTCTTCAAAATAGGTTCCTGTTTTGACAACAAAGAATGCTATCGATGCAATCTGCAGTTTCAGCAAAGATCACTTCCCTCTTTCATTAGAAAGAAGTGCTCATTGTCAATTTAAATGTATTTTAGCATTTTTAAAAAAAAATACATTTTGCCAGTACATTTTAACGTTTTTAGAAAGCAAAAACGAACCTTTACTATGTGTGTGTGTGTGTGTGTGTCTGTGCAAAAATATTGTATGTGGCCTTTCTGTGTTGCTGTAGATTTCTGGTTTGCTATTGTAAGTCTGTCCCCCTCTCTATTCCGGTGACTGATTATTATTTATGGCGCACTGACATCAAAGATGGACTTAAAGGGACTTCCTGTTCTGTGTGTCTGTCTCGTGCGCTGAAGCCCTGCTTCCTTTATGTTGTGTCTAAGCTGTGTCCGTGTGTGCAGACCTATCACAGCCATAGATCCAGCAAAAATCCGGAACCTTGTTTTAAATCTCTTTACTAGTAGATGTGGAACTGATCGTCAGGTAATTTAAGTGGTGCTCCAAGCACCATAACAATGGCCTCGATTTGATATTATTGGATATGCTTTTCAAATGATTTAATATTTTTGTTTTACCCTCCCCCCCCCCCTAATAATTAAATAATAAAAATATAATATATATATCTCCAAAACAATCAAAATATAAATTTGTTATATTTATTTTTTTTCATACTAAATCATTTAATAAATAAGTTTATCCACAAATATTAAATGGAGGCCTCTTGTGTAGGTTATAATAGGTTTTTACTCTTGAACAGTCACAAACACAACCGTTTATTAGCCTGTCCTATTGGTCAGACTCCTCTAACCATATAAGCATGCACACAATATTTGGGGGCACGCTATTTAAAGGATCACTATAGTGTCAGGAAAACAAAGCGGTTTTCCTGACACTATAGTGCCCTGAGGGTGCCCCCACCCTCAGGGTCCCTCTCCCGTGGCGCTGAAGGGGTTAAAACCCCTTCAGCAGCTTACCTTAATCCTGCGCCGGGCACCCTCGTCAGCAGAGCCACATGCGCGGCAAGTGACGTGCGCGCATTCAAAGTGCCCATAGGAAAGCATTTCTCAATGCTTTTCTTATAGACGCTCTGCGCGATGGAGGCGAAATGTGCCTACAGCGTTGCAGATACGCCTCTAGTGGCTGTCCTGAAGACAGCCATTAGAGGCTGGATTAACCCCAAATGTAAACATAGCAGTTTCTCTGAAATTTAGTTTGCATCTGAAGGGTTAAACCTGAGGGACCTGGCACCCAGACCACTTCATTGAGCTGAAGTGATCTGGGTGACTATAGTGTCCCTTTAAGTTCCTGACTCCACCTCTCCAGTTGAGATTTGGAGCGGTGTTTAATAGCAAATGCTGTGCAAAGCACTATTCTCAAAATCTATTCGGACAGTCAATAAACTTTTTGTTGCTCATCCTTTTTGTTGCTCATCCTGTCTGACGAAAAGATTTGCTCTCATCCTATCTCATGATTAGACTGGTTGCCAGAGGCTGCTATATATCTCACAAGCCCATGAATGAATACGGAAAGGTATGGTCTTGTGAAAAGAAGGCGTGCTAATGATGTATGGTTGGGGTAACAAAAGGGTCTGTCTGAGCCCAGTGCCAGTAATTTGGAAATACATTCTAGAAGTCAAACATCTCACCTATACTGTACCCCAATTTTACACTCTCTGTATTGTCCTCTCCACAATAGTCATCTGTCTATCTTGTCCTCCTATATTCTAGATCAATGGTTTCCAGTTTTCAAGTTTACATTTTTTTTCAATAATTTAGGAATTGGCCAGTTCCAGTTGCAGTGGGGAGAGTGATGAAACCTAAATAAACCATTGTTGTATTCCACATTAGCTGGCATTCTTTGTACCTGTTGCTCTAATTTTATTTATTTTCTTTCTCCCAGATTTCAAAGCAGGAGGAGTTTTTCAACCTCTCTCGTTGCCAACTGGTGAATTTAATTAGCCGGGACGAACTGAATGTGCGCTGTGAATCTGAGGTCTTCCATGCCTGTATAAACTGGGTGAAATATGACTGTGAAAATCGGCGACCTTATATCCAGGCGCTTTTACGGGCTGTGCGCTGTCACTCGCTCACACCCCATTTTCTGCAGCTGCAACTCCAGCGCTGTGAGATCCTGCGAGGTGACTCCCTCTGCCAGGACTACCTCTCTAAAATCTTCCAGGACCTCACTCTTCACAAGCCCACCATGTGCCAACAAGGAAGGATTCCCAATATTCCTCAATTCATATATGTGGCTGGAGGATATTACCGTCAATCTCTTAATTTTCTAGAGGCCTATAACCCAGTGGACGGCGAGTGGCTCAGTTTGGCTCCCCTGGAAAAACCCCGTAGTGGTCTGGCTGGATGTGTGTTAGGAGGGCTTTTATATGCTGTAGGAGGACGCAATAATGCCCCGGACTGCAACAGAGACTCAGACGCTCTTGATTGCTACAACCCAATGAATAACCAGTGGTCACCTTGCGCTGCTATGAGTGTGCCCAGGAACCGGGTAGGAGCTGGCGTCATAGATGGGCAGATCTACGCAGTGGGTGGATCTCATGGCTGTTTACATCACAACAGCGTGGAAAGGTGGGTGCAGCCTCCGTTGAGGTGGAGTTTTATTTTTGTGGCCAATATCCGATATACTTTTTCTACATACATGTATAGATAATGATAGTTCAGATTATTCATTTCAGTGTTATATAGAATATTTCATTTTATTAGAGGTGTTTGAATAAAAGGGAATTGTGATGGATTAGTTTCCCGAATAGATGATGTGTTGTCTGTAGGCAAAATTAAAGGGACACTGTAGGCACCAAAACAACTTTAGCTTAATGAAGCAGTTTTGGTGTATAGCTCATGCCCCTGCAGCCTCACTGCTAAATGCTGCCATTTAGGAATTAAATCACTTTGTTTCTGTTTATGCTGCCCTAGCCACACCTCCCCTGGCTATGATTGACACAGCCTGCATGAAAAAAAATGGTTACATTTCCGGTCAGATATTAGTTTGCTTTAGAAGTTTTTGTCTCCTTCTGTGTAAATTGAGGATTAGCTGAAGGAGACTTCTGCAGGGTTTTGAAGTCTATTAACAGAGCAGGAGATAAGATATTCCAAATTAAACAGTCTGTGCAATAAAGAAAGTGTAAAAATTAGAACACAGGAAGTGTTTCGGAAGTCTGTGCAAGGAGTTGTGGGGCTGTATAAACAAAGTAATTTAACTCCTAAATGGCAGAGCAGTGAGACTGCAGGGGCATGAGCTATATACCAAAACTGCTTCATTAAGCTAAAGTTGATTTAGTGTCTATATGTCCCTTTAAATACTAATTGTCATCAGTGATTAACATCACTGATTATTTATATGGAAGAGTGGGACTTAATACTTGGTACAAAGTTAAAATCCCATATATATCATTTGTTTCTTCAGCTTTTTTGTTTTATATAGTATTTTGCAAGCATCAAATCTTGGCTTTTTTTATTTATTTTTATTTAAAGCTTCTAAAAAAATAAATTAAATTGTGGACCATTTTCTGTTTCCATGCTGGTGTTGTTCTCTGCATTAAGTTGTCTAGGTTTGACATATATGGGTCTCACATAGTGGGAAAATTGGAATTTAAAAATAACCTTGTTTAAAGTCTGGTATTATTTCAACGGTTTATAAATGTGCCAATTTCAATAGAAGTTGCTATAACTGGGGCAGAAATAAAATAAAAATGCAGTGGAGTTTTCTTCTTCTAATTACGTTTTTGCGATCACGGAGGATTGTTATTTATATATTTTTGTGATACGGTGTGTGTTTGGTTTGCAACCAATTGCTGCACTGCATTCACTGCCAATAAATGTGTAAAAAAAAAAAAAAAAAAAAAACAAAGTCAGAGATTAAAACAATATTTACATTTAAATGTTTGGGATTACCATAGAGTTTTAGACACAGATGGGAGCAGGGGATGGATGTTTATGATGGGGAGGCATTAGGGTTTGTAGATGAGATAAGCATTTCATTATCATCTCCTAAAACATTTAAATATATATATATTTTTTTTGTTACTTAAAGGGACACTATAGTCACCAGAACAACTACAGCTTATTGAATTTGTTCTGGTGAGTAGTATCATTCCCTTCAGGCTTTTTGCTGTAAACACTGTCTTTTCAGATAAAATGCAGTGTTTACATTACAGCCTAGTGATAACTTCACTGCCCACTCCTCAGATGGCTGTTAGAGATCCTGGGTCATGGCTGCCTAAAATGCACCCAAACATTCAGTGTCTCCTCCCTCTGCATGCAGACACTGAACTTTCCTCATAGAGATTCATTGATTCAATTCATCTCTATGAGGAGATGCTGATTGGCGAGGGCTGTGTTTGAATCATGCTGGCTCTGCCCCTGATCTGCCTCTTTGTCAGTCTCAGCCAATCCTATGGGGAAGCATTGTGATTGGATCAGGCTACCACTTCTGATGATGTCAGCAGACTGTTTGTGTAACGGATCGCCTGGCACCCCGACTTGGTACCTCCGTTAATGGATGCTCCTAGTGCTTCCTGAGGACTCCAAGCACTCTGGCAGACACCATAATCACCGAATCCAAGAAACCTTTAAATTCTCCCAAGCGTATGAATGCTGTAGACCATTGAATAGGAACCATACGAATAGGCTTGTACCCCTAGCAGTCAACTGGAACAGCATACAATAAATCCTTCCCCCAATAATGAGACGACACATCACTTTGAGGTTAAAACAGGAACTCTGGACTGGCTCATCCAGCCTGGCTTTTATTTCCAACTCACACATACAGGCCACACCCAGGGGGAGGCATAAAAGAACCAATGACATAGATGTTACCTCCCACACATCCCCTCCCCTTAGTGTGACACATAATCCCATTATGCATACAGTGTAAAATATACTTTTACACAACTTTCATAACTTTAAAACCATACATCACATTCACATAAAAATACATATCCACAATCAATCCATTCAGGGGAACAACATATTAAAAAATGGCATGAATCCAACCAGGGGTTCAAAAGTTACTAAAAGTATCTTTTGTTCCTTTCTGGCTGGCAGAAAAACATCCCCACAATGCACCCTGGTTTCCTCCCTTCTGCCCTGGAGTTAATTGGAGAAGTAATCCAATTACCCAGGACTAAAGGCAGACTCCATTAACCACATGGTTGCAAAACAACATAAAACACTTTAAAATACATAAAGTCACATTTACACATAACACACAGACATTTCACCTATCCCCAGATAGCTGGGATCTGCACGCACAAAACTACCGAATAGCGCGCAGATCCTACTCACACAGTACAATTGCCATGGAGCTAAAGTCTTTCCCATAGTCTTTCATTATATGAATAGGCTCCATGGTATGGCTATCTGGGGTATCACATTCCCATAAAGTCTGGTCCATAGTCCAAAGGCAAGAGGCGGGCAATCAGCCCCCTCCAAGGACATGTGGCGAGGTCGGTTTCGCCACACTTCTCCCCTTTACCCCCCAGACTAACAGGGTACTTGACCTCCTGCCGGTCAGTGCCCTTGTTAGTCCAGCAGCCCACCCACAAGACAGAAACAGCAGAGCAGCCCACCCACAATAAACAGTTACTACACCTGGGTGAGGGAGAATCTTGTCCAGGTTCAGGTGCCTCACCACGGCTGTGTGGGGAACTGGTAGGCTGCCTTGGTAGGTTGCTGAGGGGGCAGAGACCAGCGGTACTCTGTCCTGTTGCCAGCACTACCACGGGAGTAGTCTGGTTGGAGCCTGGTTGCTGGAGACCGACTGTCTCCCCTTTAAATACACCACTCTGCTGCTGGAGACCGACTGTCTCCCCTTGAGTTACACCGCTCTGCTGCTGGAGACCGACTGTCTCCCCTTTAGTTACACAGCTCTGCTGCTGGAGACAGACTGTCTCCCCTTTGGCTAAACAGCCCTGTTGTGGGGGGGCAGGACCGACCGTCCCTACCCCCTGTGCTGGAAGTGCAGAGACCACGGTCCCATCTGCACAGGTGTGGGGCTTACAGTCTCCCCCTGGTACATTAACCTGCCGCTGGGGAGAGGTGGTAACAATCTCCTCTCGCATACATACTTCCCGTCTCTGCGGAGGGAGACCGACTGTCTCTCCTCCCAGCACAGAGTCCTGCTGAGGGGGAAAGGGGGCTGGGCTCTCCATTCCCTGCTGGATACTCTGCCGCTGGGGAATGGAGACTGGGCTCCCAATTCCCAACAAATCACACTGCCGCTGGGGAGGGAGGGCGGCCCCTTCAGCTCCCTGTAACTTGGGCGCAGAGACCACGGTCCCATCTGCGCTGGTGTGGGGCTTACTGTCTCCCCTTGGTGTGCTAAGCTGCCGCTGGGGAGAGGGGGTAACAAACTCCTCTCCCTTACACACTTTCAGCCGCTGGGGAGCAGGGCTGACCCTCTGTACTCCCTGTAGGCAGGGCGCAGAGACCACGGTCCCATCTGCGCTGGTGAGGGGCTTACTGTCTCCCCTTGGTGAGCTGCGCTGCCGCTGGGGAGAGGGAATAACAAACTCCTCTCCCTTACACACCTTCAGCCGCTGGGGAGAGGGGATAACAGGCTCCTCTCCCTGCACCGTAGACTGCCGCTGGGGAGCAAGAACGGCACCTTCAGCTCCCTGTAACGCACACTGCCGCTGGGGATCTGGGCCGACTGCCCAGCATCCCTGTAAGGCCGGTAGAGAGACCGCAGTCCCATCTCCACCTGCCATCTGTGGGTCTTCCCAGGACCAATCCGTGAGGCCCCTCAACATTTGTGAGTAAGGGCCACCTGCTTCCCCACCTGGCAACTCTGGCTGCTGCTGGGGATCTGGGCCGGCTGCCCAGCATCCCGGTGGAGAGACCTTGGTCCCATCTCTACCTGTCTGTTGTGGTTCCTCACAGGACCAGTCTATGAGGACCCCCACTTCGGGTTCCTCCCGCCGCCTCAGGGAAAGACGGCTAACCTCCTCGGATGCAGCCTCTACTCGGCTGCTGTAACGCTCCTGCTGCTGAGCATACTTCCTCTCTTTTGCCAACCGGAATTCTCGGTCCAGCCTTGTGTTTCGCTCAGCCATGACCTGGTTCCAGATCACCCGGCGTGTCTCCATGGGTATATCATCCCCATACTCGGCCACTCGCTGCCTCACCTCGGCCAGCCAATCATCTCCAGAGCCAGAACCTTCCATACTTGTCTGCTCCCAGGGGCGCTGCACGACTACTAGCGTTGCCCTCAATTTGTAAATCCAAACAGTGTCTCTGAGCTGCTTTACCTCACACTAGGACGCCATCCCACCGCTTGCCACCAATGTAACGGATCACCTGGCACCCCGACTTGGTACCTCCGTTAATGGATGCTCCTAGTGCTTCCTGAGGACTCCAAGCACTCTGGCAGACACCATAATCACCGAATCCGAGAAACCTTTAAATTATCCCAAGCGTATGAATGCTGTAGACCATTGAATAGGAACCATACGAATAGGCTTGTACCCCTAGCAGTCAACTGGAACAGCATACAATAAATCCTTCCCCCAATAATGAGACGACACATCACTTTGAGGTTAAAACAGGAACTCTGGACTGGCTCATCCAGCCTGGCTTTTATTTCCAACTCACACATACAGGCCACACCCAGGGGGAGGCATAAAAGAACCAATGACATAGATGTTACCTCCCACACATCCCCTCCCCTTAGTGTGACACATAATCCCATTATGCATACAGTGTAAAATATACTTTTACACAACTTTCATAACTTTAAAACCATACATCACATTCACATAAAAATACATATCCACAATCAATCCATTCAGGGGAACAACATATTAAAAAATGGCATGAATCCAACCAGGGGTTCAAAAGTTACTAAAAGTATCTTTTGTTCCTTTCTGGCTGGCAGAAAAACATCCCCACAATGCACCCTGGTTTCCTCCCTTCTGCCCTGGAGTTAATTGGAGAAGTAATCCAATTACCCAGGACTAAAGGCAGACTCCATTAACCACATGGTTGCAAAACAACATAAAACACTTTAAAATACATAAAGTCACATTTACACATAACACACAGACATTTCACCTATCCCCAGATAGCTGGGATCTGCACGCACAAAACTACCGAATAGCGCGCAGATCCTACTCACACAGTACAATTGCCATGGAGCTAAAGTCTTTCCCATAGTCTTTCATTATATGAATAGGCTCCATGGTATGGCTATCTGGGGTATCACATTCCCATAAAGTCTGGTCCATAGTCCAAAGGCAAGAGGCGGGCAATCAGCCCCCTCCAAGGACATGTGGCGAGGTCGGTTTCGCCACAGTTTGTTTTTCTGAGGCAAACGGCATGCAAAGCTACAGCTTCAGGCTTCACTACAGTAAGATTTTGCTTTATTT
Organism: Pelobates fuscus; assembly: GCF_036172605.1. Lineage (NCBI taxonomy): Eukaryota > Metazoa > Chordata > Amphibia > Anura > Pelobatidae > Pelobates > Pelobates fuscus. The sequence goes on along the minus strand of NC_086319.1, from coordinate 376,939,638 downwards.
ATGGAGGCATGAGGGGCCCGGGGGGGGCTAGGTGGAGGTTTTAACCCTATAGGGTCAGGAATACATGCTTGTCTTCCTGACTCCATAGTGCTCCTTTAAAGTTGCAGTCTACGCACCTTTTTTAGTAGTTATGGTGCTATTAGGTGAAGGACTCTGTCTCCCTGTTCTGGGTAAAATGGTTTGAAGCTCTTTAAATAAATCCAATGATTGAAGAGTCCTTGTTCACCTACTGGTAATGTGAAAGTTGGCCATATCAATTTGTATCCGTATTTGGAGAGTATTGATATGCTGAGCTGGGGGAATGATGCACACAGTCTAATGGCACCAACACCATTACAATGCCATGCCCCTTAAAGTGATCCGTGTCTGGAGCTTCCTGTTCATGCTTTTATCCGTGTCTGGTGTGCATGGTATCTGTATGTGCGCTCTGTTGCCAACAGGATGTTCTCTCTCAGTGCCAGTAAAATAAACTCATAGGCTTGTGCACAGGCCTTGGGTAAACACAGAAAGGGCACTGCCACCTCTCTTGGTTTTGTATTGACACTTTTAACAATCGCTGAGTTGGACACACTACCAACCTTTAATCACATGGCCACACTCTGCCAGTGACGTGATGTTTGTGAAGGTGCCGGCACTTTTCCAGAGTGTTTAACCCCAGTTTTCAAGCAGGTAATCTTTAAATAACTAATAAAAGTGTGTGTGTGTGTGTGTGTGTATATATGTATGTGTATATATATATATATATATATAATTTTTTTTTTTTTTATAGAAAATTAACTTTTTAGTCACAGCTGATTAGTGTGTGAATGTAACATGAAGAGTTTGTGACTGTCCCTCACACCCCATCTCCCTCTCCCGATATTACTGCTCTGTTTTTATCCCAGCAGTGTCAGTTCACTCCCACACCGTGATGTCAGCACAGCTTGGCTGTGTGTTCACTGTACAGCCTAACCCTAAATAATAATGTTAGTTGATTGTTCTGGAGTGATTATCATAAATCGTATGAGCGCCTCAAATACTGCCGTACATGTTGTTATCACTGTTTTTGTTTTTTTGACAGCTGTAATTCATGTATTGGTTTTCTAAAGTAGGAAACTCATAAAGTGAACTACAACTCCCAGAAGCTCTTGCTGCGCATGTAAAAGCACTGCTTATGGAATAAAACTAGCCGTACTATAGAATGTGCGATAAACATTAGATTGGCTTAGTTATTTTTATTTGGTAGCAGGCCCTGCACAATCTAGGGGTTTGTAGATAATGATGTAAGAGCTTCCATTGTGAGCAAGGATTTCGTTTTATTTAGTCACAGCCTCTGCAGGGTTATTCACTAGCGTGTAAATTATTGGGAATTCGTATTACATTTCACATCTTAGATCAAAATCGCCAAATTGGAAAATTTACTCAAAATTTCCAGTTCAGCTATTTTTGCCAATAATTTGAAATTCACTTTTAATCACAACTCATTCATTAGAGAATGACTCTCTATAAAATTATTCATGGCAGCACATGTTCACACAGTACAGTCAGCCCCTCTGACTCAGGTTCCCAGTGGCATTTAAAGCCATTAAAATATACCCCAGATAGTATCTAGAAATGTATTGACAATACGTCTGTTCCAGCCTTCCCGTTACACACCAACTGTATCGTGTGTTAATTAATTAGCAAAGTAACTGCTGAGCTTGTATCTTTTTAGCCATCCCTTACCTTCAACACATTTAAAACAGAATAGCACACCATGGTACTACAGGGGATTCTTAAGTGGAGTTATCTCTCAATATTCGGGTTTACAGGATAAAGCACATATAGTCTGTATTACGTTCCCTCGTAACTCCTCTCGTGCCCACAGGTATGACCCAGAAAAAGACGAATGGCAACTTGTAGCCCCGATGAAAACCCCACGGATTGGAGTAGGTGTGGCGGTGTTAAACAGGCTTTTATACGCAGTGGGCGGTTTCGACGGGACGAATAGACTGAGCTCTGCTGAGTGTTATTACCCTGAGACAGACGAGTGGAAGGACATTGCAGCTATGAATGTTGTACGGAGTGGAGCAGGTGAGTCTTTTATATTTCTGGGAAGGCCGGTTTAGTGGTTTCTCTATCTATAAATCTTTTCTTCATTTATTTAATAAAAACATCCAGTGTAGATTGGAATCTCCTGTTTGCTAATAACTACATCAGTGAAAAATATATCACACATACTGCAGCTATTCAATTATTAACATACCTGGCACCGAACGCCAAGTTCCTACCAGAATCCGGACAGAGGTAACTGGAATTGTGTGTGTGTGTATTAAAAATAAGTACAATAGAAACAAATTCACAGCTGTGCATGTCTAAAAAAAAAAATGTAAACCTGATTTGGTGTTCATCAACCCCTTAATAGACAAACACCTTGATTTGTGCTATGTTTGTTCCAACATAATTTAAGATTTTCTATTTAAATGCCTCCATACAAATTATTACCATCCAGCGTCTGTGAAAGTCCCATGGGGAGGGCCTAATGAACTTGCAGCGCATGCACATTAAACCCCCCCCCCCCCCCCCCCCCCTCCTCGGATGCCGTTGGAGGAGACTGAGCGACGACTGACTTTGGTATTGGAATTGGATAAGTGACTTATCTCTAACCATTACCGAGCATTAACCCTTGTCTTACCTTAACCCTGAAGGTTTCTCCACTGCTAATATCAGTACTGAAAACCGCAGATGGGCTCCCTAGCTATAACAATAGAGCAGTCTGTGACTGTTATCTACTGGCTGTTTTTTAGGATGACCAGGAGATTTCCATCTCATGGTGAAGCCCAGCATGCTGTCTCTGCCGATCACACTGATCATCGATGGGCAGCTGGCAAAGCCCATCAGTGATCACAATCGGCAAGGAAACCCTGGGGGTCTTCCTTGTCAGCTTGCAGCCTGAGAATCACGATGGCGGTGCGTAATCACTCAGCCACAGTGTTATAAATCAATTTTAAGCACTGCATACAGCTCATCAATTTATACCTGGGTCTCCCTTGTGTGTGCAGGGATTTAACCAATTGCATTAAAACCCAGGCTTCCTAGGATGTAATAGAACATCCTAATGTCACTAAGGGGTTAACATCCCCCAAGTCCTGAGATAACTCCCATTATATTTGTAATGTTACAAGTCCAAATTTGAGAAATGCATTTTTGTTTCCATGCTTATAATGAAAAGTATAGAGGAGGGGATTATAGAGAGAGAGATATGATGAATTCTTAGATTCCCAGTCCCCGTAAAGCCCCCCACACAGCATGATGCTAGCACCACCATACGTCTTTGTAGGGATAGTGTTTAAATCACAAGCCGTGTTTTGCGGTTTGAATTGTGGCCAAAACTATGGAAAATATAGATTTAAAGTCTATGGTAGTAAATAACATAATTTAAAAAAAAAAAAAGAGGGGAGAAAAAAGAGAACATTTTACTTCCTTCTTATACTGGTCAAACGACATTCCATTTTTGTTCTTTCGTCCGTGCTTTAGGCAAAACTGTGAAGGCACACAGACATAGAAAATCCTTAACTGTTTCAGCCCACAATCTTTACATGTCCTGTTACAGAATGGCTCTAGCAAGCACCTGGCCTCACCGTTTTTTCTCAGAACCGCGTCCTGTCTTGTAATGAAAGCAATAAGGAACTGTTTGGACACAATATCTTTTAATATCTTACACGGGAACTGCAACTTCCTGAATTTGCATAATCAAACAGCCAAGTACAGGTTAGCTAAGGGTTGTTCATGTTCCTATCTTTTGTCTTCTGGAGATTTATTCTGGGCGATTTTTGTTCTTTCTGGCAAATCATCATCTTGGCCAGAATGATTGGAGACTGTTTCCTACGATACCGATTTACCTGTGGAGTCATTCTTGGTGGGTGTTTGAGTCCCAGTGCTCCGAGTTCTAGGAGGAAAAAACAAATTGGTGGGAATGTGATCAGGAGTAGCACGAGTTGGCTTCCTCAGGGCTAGACTTGCTCGGAATGTGTCTTGGAGACACTGTGGTCTCGGACATCTGTGACCTCTTTGTTTTAGTGTTTTGGGTTTAAGGGTGTATGGGATCTGGTGCTAGAATGAAGCTGGGGTAGACCATTATGGAACTCTGACAGATTGACGGTGCATACATCTGCAAGCACATGTATTTCAGTGGTCAATTGAAAGGAAGGGTACATCTGCTTGACAATGACCCATTTGGTCAAAATGTTGCCTGCACTTTTTGTCCCAATAAATGTGCCTGTTTATAAACTCTGTGTTTCTTCCTTTTTAACCATATATAATATTCGTTGTTATGTCTGCAGCTATCGAGCTCTTAACAATGTCCATAGGATCACAGTCCCACTGTTCCAATTTTCTTCTCCATTTTCACTGGAGTCCGATTTGGGGAAGAATTGCCTTTTACCTTACATAAAAGCACTCCTGTTTTGGTAGTCACAATCCTGCTGAAAAGGTGTTAGCAATTCTTTTTAACTGGACTTTCAGACAGCACCTGGGAAAAAAAACAAACAAAAAAAAAAAACACCTTCTAACAAATAACCAATATCTCAAACTATTAGCATACACCACTAGAGATCAACCAATATAATTTTTCCAGAGCCAATACAGATAATCAGTTGCCTTTTGGGCCAATAGCCGATAACTGGATCTAATATTCTGTACATTTTAAAGTTTTTTAAAAAAACTACACAAATCTGGCATTCGCTGAACATAATGTCAGCAATCACACTCAAATCACAGTTAGACAGACAATACATACTTTGATCACTGAGAGCACTCTCCACAGCTGTCTGTGATGCAGTTGGAGACCCTTTGAAGGTGTCGCTTTTTATGTATTTTTTTTTTTTTTTTTTTTACCCTTGCAGTACTGAATATATGTTTAATTTATGTATATGCTAGCAAAATTGCTAAACTATGTATATGACAATTTGCATGATTTATTTATTTTTTATATAGAACTTTTTTTATTTTAAATAGTTTAGAGCTAATCATAGAACGTTAATTGTACATTTAAGTTACATTTCTTGTATAATGATTAAAACGTTTGTGTTAATTTAGGTTATTGGTGATTTCCCTCTGACACACACTTCAACATAAGCCAGACATTCCCCTTATGCCCCAAAACACCTTGCCCCAAGAGGTGTTTTTTTTGTTTTGGTTTTTTTTTTCTTCTTTCTTCAAGACACACAAGGATTTATTCATTTCTGCTCATTGCAATTTACAAACTCGTCTGTAATAAATCGTCCGTTGTGACCATACCACAACAGTCTACTTATTTGTGCTTTGTGATATGGCACAGCACGGTAAACCCAAGATGAAGCAATTTTAAGCTTTTTATAATTATACATTTGGATACACTGTGTAAAACTGGCACGTAGATTGCAGGTATGTGTGTGTTTCATATTCCTTGATGCCTGTCTGTGTGATCTGTCAGCCAGGTAATGGCTGGTGAAGGGATAGCTGCTCAGTGAGGCCCCCGCTCTCCTACAAAATCCATACCGAGATCTAGAGAGAGTTCCTTTTAATTCCATATATTGCAGGTAACCAGTGAATGATGATCACCTGGCACCTAACCATTCAAGTACCTGCCAAGGGGAAAAAGGCATGTATTGTAACGTACATGCCAGAGTGGATACATTTGGTTTAATGGCTGTTTTTAGATAACTTTGTGTGTGTGTGTGTGTATAGAAGTTTTATATACATTTTTATTTCTCTCCTCCAGGAGCATGTGCCATGGATACCAGTGTATACGCAATGGGCGGCTACGATGGGACAGACCAGCTGAATAGCGTGGAAAGATACGATGTAGAAAAGGATACCTGGAGCTTTGTGGCCTCCATGAAACACAGAAGAAGTGCACTGGGGGTTACTGTGCACCTGGGCAAGATCTACGTTCTGGGTAAATATTCCATGCAGTTATATTCTGGGTGCGCTGCAATCCAGTGGTTCATTAGTCCTGCTCTGTCTGTTTTAATTGGAACACTGCAAGAGACAAGCATTCTCTCCCTGTGGCAGGAAACTCTGCATTCTATTGGTTATAGTGCCATAAGTGCACTTACCTTCCCCTAGTGTAAGTAGTCAAACACCTTATTGATGACAAAGCGTGAAACGTGTTCAGGTTCAGGTGTGTCCCCCTCTCCCTTTATTTTGACTTCTTCTTAGCTGGATTCCGCTGGTAGCCACTCCCTGCTCTCTGCAGCTATTTAATTGGCTAAGCCCAGTGGTGCAAGACTTGGCTTATTGGCTGAGAGCGTGGGCTGACCTTACACTGCAGGGCTTGGATAAGGGGCTTCTGGTACTCGCTCTTGGCTGCAGAGTGGCAGGGAGCAGCGCTGGTAGAACCCAGGTAAGAAGTCAGACTGATGGGAAACTGATTATTTACATTAAGAGGGCACCATAACCACGACAGTGCTCGGAATGTTCCTTGAAATGCATCAATAGCATTTACTCTGCTGAGCAAACGCCACTTTCGGGGAAGTGACGGTGCAATCAACAGGCACTAAATCTAAAAGGTAAATGATGCTCCAAAATATTGCCCATTTGAGTGAGTTGGTCTCGCAATATGCGGATTTTGTTTCTCTAGTGCGAGCTTTTAACCCCTTAAGGACACATGACATGTGTGACCTGTCATTATTCCCTTATTATTCCAGAAGTTTGGTACTTAAGAGGTTAAATTGGGTATCAAAGCTGATCACATTTACTCCTCTGCCTATTTCTTCACCCCCTGCTGACTAAATAAACATTTGATTGTTCTATAAAGTAAGTGAGTTTAATATGGTTAAGCTAATTTCTATAATGATTTCCATCATCCTTTCCACCAGTGATGGGAAATGTAATTAAGAACATGAGGAATACCAAGATTAGAAATTGCTGCTTTAATCTGCTTGTTTGAGCAGGGTTCCTGCATGCCTGAATAGGATTATTTACTTGTATGGTTAATTTAGCAGTTGTACAGCTCTATCTCACCGCTCTGTAATTACAATAATAGCGTTTAATTCTATCGATGCTTTTACACTGTTTGGATTATTCATTAAAGTGAGAATTCAAAGAGAAATAAAAATTTAAGGCATTGGTAGTCAAATGGGAACAATATCCGACTTACAGAATTTTTCCCATTTACCCTTTCTAGTCTTAAAGGAACACTATCGGCACCCAGACCACTTCAGCTCATTGAAGTGATCTGAGTGCATATTCCTAGGTCCCTTAACCCTGCAAAGGCAATTACTGCAGCTTTTAATAAACTGCAATGATTACCTTTTGTGGGTTAACTACACCTCTAGTGGCTGTCTGCCAGACAGCCACTAGAGGGACCTCCGGTTCATTAGGTAGCTTTTGGTGATCTGACGTTGGACGTCCTCACGCTATGTATGAGGACATTCAGTGTCACCCGAAAACCCAGAGGAAAGCAACGCATAATGCTTTCCTGTGGGGTAGAACTAATGAGGGTGTGACCATTGCGCATTAGGTATCTCCTGCCGGCTGACGTCTGTGAGGGAGGAGCGGAGACAGAGCCCCAGCCCCGTGGACTCAGTTAAGTCACAGAAGGGGTTTTTAAACCCTTCTGCACCACTGGGTGGGTGGGTGGGTTGGACATAGGGGGGCACTATATGGAGCTTATAGTGCCAGGAAAAAAACTATAGTTTCCCTTTAAACCTTGGAATTCACTCTGAATTCTCACTTTAGAGGATAACCGTGTGTGTGTGTTTGTGTTTGTGTTTGTGTTTTATACCACCATTTGAAAGTCTTTCTATTTTCTGATACCCAGGTGGATATGATGGGAGCACATTTTTGGACAGTGTTGAGTGCTACGACCCGGCCACGGACATATGGACAGAAGTTACTCATATGATGTCAGGACGCAGTGGTGTCGGTGTAGCCATTACCATGGAGCCGTGCCGTACCGTGGAGCCACGTGCGAGTCTTTTCTCAGAGAAACCCAAAGATGTCTACCTCCATGAGAAAGCCACTGCGAGTGGCTGCTGTTTTTCGTCAAACCGAAAAAAATAAGGCTAATAAGAAAATAATGAGTTAACCAACAGTTGTTCAGTGTTAAAGAATACAATTGGATTTGTTTTTAATAAGCAGGTTAGAAAACTTGTCTTAAAAAAAAAAAAACTTGCACAGATGGTGCCATGGAAACCAGCGACTTTTTAAGGCCATATGCGATATTAAGAATACAAGGTGCAGCGTTTTTTGTTTTCTTTATTTCCCCCTGTGCCTTTCATCAACGTGATATCTGGTCATAACAAAATCTTTACATTAAGCAGTAGGGACTGGCAATTTGTTTATCTTAACATTTATTATTTTTTAGATCGTTCAGCAGTTGAAGATCATTTTAATAATCACTTTTGACGTGGGAGTATTTGGGGTCTAACGTCTGAATTCGTCACAAAACGGGTTGATTAAACAAAATATATTTTATACGCTGAATCATCTTAAAAACAATGTTAATACAACTTGCATAGACTCATTTTTTTTATTTTTTATTTTTTTTTTATAATGCTGTATTTTTACACACTTGCCCTGTCTGCTTTTAAAGGTTCATTCCTTTCCCAGCATGCAAAATGTAGCAAATATCCAGGATTGGTTTCCATGCCATTAAAAGTGTAAAAATAGGGATAAAAAGAAATCTTAAAGGAAAACTAAAATTGTTTTCCCCTCCCTATTACTGAAAATAAGATCCCACGTAATATAGCACTGTATTACTTTGTAATCAATACCTATAAATAATCGTTCAGTGCATCTTCTGGCTAGCCTTGATCTGTGGGAGAAGCCATCTTTAGTCCGCTGTTCATAATCCCACTTACCAGCCCATTCTGTGCTCTATTTGAAGGCCTGAGACCACCTCCGTGCATTTTAAATGCCGGACATTTGCACGTTAGGTCAGGATTTGTGAATGCGTTTTGTACATTGAAACAAGGTAAATATTTTATATGTATACATTACAAAGTAATGGGCTATAATACATGTAAAATTTTATTTTCAATAGTCTTAAACATAGTTTTCCTTTTTAACACCTTTTCCTTCTTGTCTGACATTAGTTTGTGTTGTCTGAAGAGCTTTCGCAAACATACATCTGTGCTCAACGGTTTATCATGGTTGGTGATCCGCATGCGCGGTACATCAACGCGGCTTTCCGTTCACGTAAAAGGAAGTACGCTTAGCTGTATTATGTGTGCCAGTGCAGTTTCATGCCATTTCTATGAAGTGTAGTGGCCCATGTAGAGAGTATTGAGCAACCAGAGTTTCTATGGACATCAGTACCAGTGATCTGTTGCAGAAAAGACCCATCTAGAGGCAATTATCGTTTTATTTATTTTGGGCCTTTTTTCCCTACTTTCTATTGGATTTCCAACTAAATACTGTAGAAGGTGGTAAAATTCCTCCAAATTAACCCTACAGAGTCCATATAAAATGCAAAAAGTGCACCTAGGCTTGAAAATATTTGCATTATTCAAATACTTGGGTATTCCAATTTTGCAATTTGGGGTGTAGTGGATGATCCTGACCATAACTATCTCCCAAAGATTCATGGGAGCTTATAGATTTACAAATGCAGGCAACTCCTTTCGTGAATACTATCAAACAAGTCACTGATAGACCTGGTGAAACAATGTTGCAATAATTCCATATTGGCTGAAAATTTGTAAATATAAATTAACTTTTTTTTTTTTTCTCTTTTAAAAACTTCTCTTGCAATATATTTGAACTTTTTTTTTTTTTGCATTTTTATTTATCTGCTGATATTATTGTGACCTAATATGTGAAATTTGTTTTTTTTTCTTCTGTTCTATGTAAAGTCTAACATTTTATAGCATTGCATAAATCTCTGAAACTCCCCCCAAAAATGTATATATTCACAGATCCGCCATCTTCAAAGCTTTAAGTTAATAGAGCGTAAACTGTCACTGAGTTAATAGTTTTCATTAAGCTATCTTTTCTAATGGCATATCTGCCATAAACCTGAGCTACTCATTCAATATGGCCGCTTTTGCGTTTTTCTTAACCTTTTTAATAATCGCAGATTGTCGAGAATAATCAAACCAAATAGCAACATCATCTGCCATAACGGTGGTAGAAAAAAAATGCTCCATTTGAAATTTTTTACCCAAATTACCTGTTTTTATAATGTTTTATTAGCAGGTAAAATTAAATCTGTTTTTAAAAAGTATTAAAGGCACTTTTATGATAAACCTGTCAATTCTGATTTATAGACCTCATCATTTTATTTTATACGTTGCACGAGCAAACGTATAAACAAGTAGTTGATAGGAACAAGTTACATGTATGATATTAACTTGACGCCCCGTTTTTTTAATTTGTAAAATTATCTCCGTGATCCATTCTTCACTTTTAATGCAATAAAAAAAAAAAAAAAAACTACTTCATTAAACTCTACCCAGTGGTATGGTGCTTTTGATTGGGTGTCCACTGGAAAAGCACGTGGGCCTACAACCACTGGTAAAAATATAAATATTTATTTACCTGTGCATTTATGCTGCAGAACTACTCTATGGAAGAAAAACGACAAGCTGCAATGCTGCGGCCATCTTGGAGGAGGCAGACTTGATGTTAGGATGTACATCTGATGGCAATTATTTTCTAGCACAATGTATATATAAAAAAAGTTTTGACCTTCCTGAAGGGACAGGTCATTTATTGTGTGGAGTATTAAGTCCTTTTTTTTTTCCCGACTGCTGAGCCTTCTGTATTAATGGTGTATGGACATTTTTAATATTTTATGCAAACTTTCATTTATTTCAGGCAACAATAAATTAAGGGATTGATTTTAATGTGAGTTTGCTTTGTATATTATAGCAGATTGTTGTTCGTCTGTCCCATGTGAAAGTGACTTTTTTTACCTAATGACAGCCAGACTCCCATTGAGTGAGTGATGTTTCCATAAGGTGCTGTATTGTAAAGCATGGCGAAAGTCAATCTAAGTATACGTTTTAGCATCATTGGTATACTGTTGAATTGAAAATAGCTTTATGAAAGGTCTATGCTGTAAAAAAAAGATATATACACGAGGACTGAATATACATTACTCAATTGCTCAAGCAATGCAAATAATATTGTGCAGCTATGCTACCATAACTATCTTCTGGAATCCTTGAGTCTATTGTATCGTGACTCGTGTCCTGCAGCTAGACGTAGTAATTATGGGAAGAGAACTTCAGCATCTACAGTATGTTGTAAAAGGGACCAAACAAAGGATCAGGCAATGTTTTGGGTCTATACTCCAGGTAATTCACAAACCTTTGTCTCAATAAGTTGGGAGCTCATTTTCGAATAATCTGATCTTTTCATCAAACCATATTTTGGCAAGTCCATTTGTGACCTGCTAACCCAGCTAAATCAGGTTCTCCTGCCTGTTTAAGAAGGACCTGGAAAATTCTTGAACATATTGAAGTCTACTCCGTTTTGTTAATGCTTGCTGAAGTGTTGTAGGGGCTAAAGCGTACCCTCTTTGCGACTTTATAAAATTGCTGATTTTAATTGAAACCACCACATCTATTAAATGCCATGATCGTACCATCTTGATTGTCAATAAGACACAGAGGGTGTGCTGTTCCCAATTGCTTTATATGCCAGCTCAAAGGGAATAGCTCTCCTTCTCATAGAGAGGCATTGGATTCAATGTTTCTCAATGAGAAGCATCACATGTTCAACACAGCAATTACCGATCGTGATCTCTGCATTCTATCCTCGATTGGCCGGGAAATTATCGGTACGGATTATGTCCTGGCAGGAACAGCAGTTCTAACGCTAGGATTAGTTTTGCGCAGGATTACTGATTGATTCACTTTTTATTTACAGGAAAGGTCTTGCCATTATAAACAAAAAAAGGAGCGTTCCTTTAAGGAATGTAATGGTGGATCTGGCTTTTCCAACCTGAGTTCTAGGTCACTCCTTGGCTTATTCCTTTTAATCATCCAACAATCTATAGGCTATTTATTAGCTCATCATAAACGAACCATTGACAGCCAACAAACTGAACATTTAAAACCTATTGGTATACTGTCAGTTGTTGACTTATTTAGCATATTAATCTGGTAGGAGTCAAACAAATTCTAAAAATATAGGCAACTCCTCACTTCCATATAGTGACAGTCGGTGTCTCTCCAATTAGCTCATAATTAAAATGAATCTCTCAATTTACGAGTTACACAATGACAGGAACCTGACCTCCTTATGTAAGCTCATTCCCTATAATTAGTTTGTTTATGAACTTGGGTTGATTTAATCAGATTTTACCATAATTTCTATACTTTGTTTTATTCATTCATTTCTTTATTTTTTTTTTACATAGGTAATGTTCATTACAAATCATTATTCAGTTTGTGGATAGCTGAATGTTCACTTGTAAATTATAACAGAAAATACTATAACTGAAAGACAAGCGTATACATATGCTAGCTAAATGTACATAATTATAATATTTAATTCTATTTTGTGTATCTTTTAACAAACAATGTTTTTGCTTTTGCACAAACTGCCCAAATTGTTAATAAAACATTGACAAACTGAAAAAGTGACTTGTATTCATAAAGTGACACATTTATTGAATGTTTTTTTTTAATCTCTATATATTTTGCCCCTAGCTTGGACTGAGCTCTCTATCCTTCTTGTTGAAATAGCTTTGCGATAGCTGTTTCCATTGCAAGGTGGTAGAGGAGGGTTCTCCTGTTCTTCCATCAATCAATCCTCTGCATGAACCCGGTCGGGGAGGGATCACATTTTATAGAGCAGTAAAGGTTTGACTGTCTGTGCAGGGCATGAAGCAGGGAAGACCATAGAGAGAGTCTGATTAAAGTAAATTTAAATAAAAAATATAGTTTCAATGCTTGATAGGATTATTATATTAAAAAATATTTTTGAGGTGACTGTTGTCACTTAAGCCATTCTCGGAATCACTTATTTAAAGGTTTACTTCAGCCTTTGGAGTTTTTAGTTTATAATATGCCCTATGTGGCATTTTGTTCAATAGGTTCCCCCCTTTAAAACATGCTCCCCAGGCCTCTGTCCAATGCCATCTCTGCCCCCAGGTCTCTGAAGTAGTCATGGTGGTTGAAGTAACCCTTTAAGTATATGAATATGACCTTAAACTGACTCGCTATGTTTAGCATGTTATGAACCTATATGCCAGAATTTCTTTTAGAGACTGGTTTGGAGCATAATTATCGCTGTGAAGAGCAAATAAAATTGCTTTTCTCAAGTTGATAGGAGGAGGAAGTGATGTGTTGCCTCAAGTTGGAAACCCCTGTGCAATTTAGTTGTTGGATCATCTACTTTCTGTTGTTTCCACCAGAGGGCAAGATTGAAGAAGTCCCAGTTATTAACCTGTAGGGGTATCATGGAGTAGAAGCAAAAATGTAAAATATATGTACGACATTACCTTACCTGTCCCTTTTCTGTCTTGAGCTCAGGGGCTGAAACCACCAACACTGCCCTAATTGTAGTATCAGGAATCGCTATAGACCTACTTAAGAGTAGGGTCGCTATTATCTCAGGAATTCACAGCTCTCTTGATAGAGTGAGAAAAAATACAGCGTTATTGGGGGGGGGGGGGGGGGGAATCAGAGTCAACACACAGTAAACACACAACAACCAATCTCCTTCACCCCTCAGTTTTCCTCTATTGTTGTCACATCATGAGATTTGATAGCTCACTGTGTGACAATCTTACTTTCTGATAGGCCATCCAGGCATCAAGTAATTTGTCTTATTTCCACCAGAATATCTTCTTTAATAATGTGGTTTCCTGGTGGAGCTCCCTCAAGCCCTGGGTGTTGGTTAGCTCTTTTCTGCCACCCACTCAGTCACAGGGACGGAAGTGACATGTATTTTAGTTTTTACCAGGTTGCCGTGATATTTCTACCTGTGTCAACATTAAAATATTGTCTGGTAAATTGGATGGGTGCTTTTTGTAGAGCAAGTAGGGGACAACCTCTGGGAATGAACAGTGTCAGTCATACAGCAATATAACGGGAATTTTTATTTATTTTTCTTGAAGGAAATCTGTTAAACAGGAAGGGGTTAGTAGGGACTGGTCCACCCAGAACAAGGGGCTGCAGTCACATCAACCTATATAGTAAGCTAACCAAACTTTTCTGATATTGTTTGTCCTCCTTTGCCTTTACTGCTATGCCACTGGCTGATGTATGTTCTCTATTTTGGCACTAAATATGGAATGTCTGAATATTTTGTCTACACATGTCTTTGTATTTGATCTACTTTGTGATGATTTCCTTAGACGTGCTCATGAGATGCAGCTTGGTGAATATATTTTACTATATTTGAAATATTGACACAGAGTTTAATATTGCTGATTGACAGGGAGTTGGGGTGTCAATCCTCCAGTTGATGCGGTTTACCATGTAGATTCTTACTTCTGCTTTCTGTGGTCACCAAAGTGGAAATAGAAGTAAATCAGCTGACCCGCACAGCATTCTGATAATGCAGAACCAGTAACTCAAGGCATAGATAATGGAGGTGGAAGATGACACACCACTATAACTATGCCATACAGATAGCACTAGTTATTGTGGTGCTTGTAGGCCTCCTTTAGATTGAAACCCTCAATGTAACACACAGATCACCAAAACTTTTTGGGCTGGGTTTTGCTGGCTGCACACCATGGGAAACTTAGTTGGCCACCGCTAAAAGGTCCAAACATGTACCTCGGTAATGGACGAATATGGATCTTGACTAAGTCATGTCTGTTAGCTTATAGATTTTCCAAAAGCACTTCTGGTTTCTGGGAGCATCTTCCCCTTGATGGGCTCTGGTATTCCTTCCATGTCAAAGTAATGTATATAACATACCCAGGCTGTACTCCTAAAAGTCTGGTACGAAAAAAAAATAAAAAAAATAACAATACTTTAAATGGGGTGTACAAAGACCCTACATATTATGATTCACCTATAAAAGTGTAGAAGGAAGTAGCAAAGTAAATTGCTGGTGGCAGAGATACTTTAAAGGAACACAAACATGTATTCCAGACCCTATAGTGTTAAAACCACCATCTAGCCCCCCTTGCCTCCACAAATATAGTAATAATCTTGTATTCAAGTCTGCAGCTGCTGGCTCTGTCCCTGTCTGCCTGCTGATATCATCAGAAGTGGTGGTCTGAGCCAATCTCAATGCCCATAGGATTGGCTGAGACTGTCAAGGAGGCAGATAAGGGGCAGAGCCAAACACAGCCCTGGCCAATCAGTGTCTCCTCATAGAGATGAATTGAATAAGTGCATGTCTATCAGGAAAGTTCAGTGTCTGCATGCAGAGGGTGGAAACAATGAATGGCAGTGCTGCTTACTCTGCAGCACTGCCACATGATGCACCTCTAGCAACCATCTGAGCAGTGGCCAGTGGAGTTATCACTAGGCTGTAATGTAAAAACTGCATTTTCTCTGAAAATACAGTGTTTACAGCAAAAAGCCTGAAGGGAATGATTCTACACACCAGAACAAATTCAATAGGCTGTAGTTGTTCTGGTGACTATATAGTCCCTTTAACCCCTTAAGGACCAAACTTCTGGAATAAAAGGAAATCATGACATTCAAAATAATTCAAACCATGTCCCTAAATGAATAAAAACGACTTGAAATTTTCATTTTGAAAAATAATTGTAGTAGCTTTTATTAATTTTTCAGATACAAATATGTACAGTACAGATAATACTTCAGGGTTTTTCTGGTCAGCTAGCATGCTCCTGTGTGAGCATGTGTTTTATAAAAATGAAATGATACTTGGTCCTCAATATAAAATAATTTCTTCAGTTTCTGCTAAATGTTGACCAAGATTAAAATAATTGTTAAAAGGTCTATGTGCCACACATCAGCTAAATGGAGAATTCCATTACATGTATTTCAATGGATGAACAAAATGCCAAGATGAACATGCTTAGAGGTCAAGGGCAATTGATGGTGATTATTGGCCTCTGGCAACTTGGACTAGCTCTTGAAATCAGCGTTTTCCGTAGGTTGAGTTGCACTCACATGAAAAATAAGTAGAGAACAGGCATCTTTTCAGAAATGACTGTGGTATGCGCCGTGCACAACATTAAGAAGGTGCAATTATGCTGTCAGAGTCTCACGCATTAATAAAAAAAAAGTATTTAATATATAGGTTTGTGATGTCACCAGTCCGTGGACAGAAGGCTCCATAGATAATCACAGATGAAGATTCGGGAGTGTTGGGTGCTGTCAATACTGATTGGCTGAGCAATCTCCCCTCCGTAGTGGACTGAAGATTTTTTTTTCTGGTCAAGGAAAGCATGGAAACGTGGACATTGTTTGTGCAGTGCCAATTTGCTGATCAAATGGTATGAAAAATTAATGTAGTCAGAAATAACTCTAAATTCTCATAAATAATGTCCCTTACAAACATATTAAAATGTATTACATGGTCTCCAATAGATGGAGAGGTTTCTATAGTTTACTGCACTTGCAACTTGTTTATTCCATGCCAACTACCCTGATGAGGAAGGCTGAACTTGATGGACACGTTTCTTTACAGCGTATGTAACTATGAGCATTACGCAAAACACGTGGTAGTTACCGCTGACAAGCATTATGCAAGATGTGTGTAGGGGAGCAGTTTATATTAGCCTAGTGTGATTGGATAAGATAGAAATGTTAGCAGTTGGATTTTAATTATGGCTCTGCTTGTTTTCCTGCCTGCCTCTGTAAATCTATCAGCTCCTTTGGCTTCCAATATCACTTCTATGCGGACGACACGCAGATCTATCTGTCCTCTCCTGATCTCTCGCCATTCCTCTCGACTCGTGTCTCTGACTGCCTCTCTGCTATTTCTAACTGGATGGCTGCCCACTTCCTTAAACTCAACCTGTCCAAAAATCATTAAAAACTAGGAGCATATCAATTAAACTGTTTATAGCTTTCCTTCCCCACATCTTGGTAAACCAGGCTGCAACCGTCATCCATACACACTTCATTGTAAATTAGTCTATCAATCTACATGCAATACAACGTAACCATATCTTTTGTGTCACTTTACCCCACTGCCGCTAGAATGCAAACTCATTTGAGCAGGGCCCTCAACACCCTCTGTTCCAATGCATCTTACTCGTCTTGCTGCAAATACTTGTCTGTTAGTCCAACTATTGTACAGCACTGCAGAATTTGATGGCACTTTATAAATCATAACAACAGCCAATAGATCAGGACATTGGCTTTTCTACGATAATCAGTTCCCAAGGATGCCCTCTGGTGGCTAACTAATAGAATTAGGTAATATTTTGTGTATAATTGGCATGAGCACAGAATTTTAATATTAATATTTTTAAATGTCAAGTTATATGCGTTCCATCTGTTTTCACTTTTTGTCCAATTATTTAAGTTTTGTGATTACTCCCTTCTTTTAGGTAACTGATTGGGGTACACGTTATCATTAAAATTGTAGACTGTTATTTTATTACTAAAATAACCGGAAAAGTTATTATTATGGTTACAAATATTAAAAACCAGCAAGAAAGAGTCTTTATGTTTAAAAATCATGATTTAAATCGAGTCTTAAAGGGACACTATAGTCACCTGAACAATTTTAGCTTAATGAAGCAGTTTTGGTGTATAGAACATGCCCCTGCAGCCTCACTGCTCAATCCTCTGCCATTTAGGAGTTAAATCCCTTTGTTTATGAACCCTCGTCACACCTCCCTGCATGTGACTTGCACAGCCTTCCATAAACACTTCCTGTAAAGAGAGCCCTATTTAGGCTTTCTTTATTGCAAGTTCTGTTTAATGAAGATTTTCTTATCCCCTGCTATGTTAATAGCTTGCTAGACCCTGCAAGAGCCTCCTGTATGTGATTCAAGTTCAATTTAGAGATTGAGATCAGGGATGTATTTACCACAAGGCATTTGCCTAGGGCGGCACTTTCGGGCCACCCCAAGCTCTCAGGCAAATGCCTTGCTTGCCTTGTGTTCTGGGGCTGTCCACCTTACTGTGAGTGAGTGAAGCTGTCAGTGTGTGTCTGTAAGTGAGTGAAAGTGTGTGTGTCTTTCAGTGAGAATGGGTGTGCCTGTGAGTGTGTGTATGTCATTTTATGTGTATCTGAGAATGTGTGCCTGTCAGTGAGTGGGTGTGTCAGTGAAAGTGTGTGTTGGTTAAACAGTGTGTGCTTATGACTGTATCTGTCAGTGAGTGCATGTCTGTCATGTCTGTCAGTCAAAAAAGTGGCCTTGACATGAATTGGGGGGTCAAATTTAGATTTTGGGGGTGCCCGAATTTAGTCATGCCCAGGGCAGCACAAATCCAAAATACACCACTGATTGAGATACAATTATTTAAGGTAAATTACATCTGTTTGAAAGTGATGTAGAATTAATCTACATCAAAAGTGAAACCAGTTTTTTTTTTTTCATGCAGGATCTGTCAATCATAGCCAGGGGAGGTGTGGCTAGGGCTGCATAAACAAAAACAAAGATATTTAACTCCTAAATGACAGTGAAATTGCAGGGGAATGATCTATACACTAAAACTGCTTTATTTAGCTAAAGTAATTTAGGTGACTGTAGTGTTCCTTTAATGACTAGTGATTTCATTCAAAACCTTTTGGGTGTAAACAGGGAGACATACATATCATTCAACCCCCCAGAATATAGTATGCTTGGCCAGAAACTTGATACTGAGAAACAGTTTTCTACTTAATGGCGTACTCCAACTCTAATAAGAAATATGTTTTTTTCTGAAATAGCCCCCCTGTAAAACACTTACCTTAATCCTAGTCCTGACATCATCCCCGCACTCGTATGGTCCAATCACAGGCTTCTCATAGAGAAGCCATTTTGCTGGCCAAGAGCGCATGCGTGCAAGGTCAGGGAGGAGGGATACTTTAATTTAAAAAAACAACAAAATACAAGTTATGAAGGAAGGCAGGGGGGAGCGCACAGTGGAAGGGAGGGAACAACTATCATCCCCTTGCATGCACAGAATTGACGTTGGGAAGTCCAGAACTCTGTTCCAGGCTGCCCAAGGAACATATGCTGGGGTGCAACTAGCCCCCAGCACACAATTAATAATAAATCTGCATGAGCAGTATGTCAAGCACTTCAAATCACTGAAGTGCTCATGGTGGTTGGAATAACCCTTTAATGTGAGAAAATTCTTTACGGAACATGGCAACCTGAACAGCATATGCATCTGTGCCAGTATGCATTCTGTCAGACACATGCATAACGGCACATTGCACGAACAGCTCTCATATATGTGAATGTTATACAGTGTGACAGCATGCGCACGTTAGGAATTTCATGAGCTGTGTGAATGTGGGAATAACCACGAATGGTGGCAAGGATACTGCCTTTAATGAGAGTGGAGTCACAGTTGTAATCCCAGTCAATCTTTGTTACGTTATGAAACAGTTTTGCCAAATACCTGCAAAAAAACAACACAAAAAAGTGTTAAACATCACTAAAACATCATGGTATCCCAGGCAGGTTAAAGGAACACCCTCTTCCCCCAAACGCATGCATTTATTGATCTTCTGTCTCCAGCCTTTACAAGCACTCCCCTTTTTCCCCAGCATCTGTGCCAAGGAAATTACCAAAATGATTCTGAGTTGCAAGTACACACACACACACACACACACACACACACACACGCTTTCGTGCTCTGTGAAGGGGAAGCCCTGGGAGGTCTAGATAAAATGGAGCTTGTGAGAGAAGGTAGGCACATTCTAGCATTGTGTGCCTGCCATTTAGTGGAGCTAACTGAAGAGGAGGAAAACCTCCGTGGCTGTTTGACATCCAGGGAGGTGTTTCCTGATTTATATAAAAGTGCCAATTTCTTACTTTTATAAAGTGCAATTAGGATGTGATATTCTTCACACATACATTATTTGTGTTCGGGGCATTATCATATGATATAGAATAAGATGGTTGTAGCGATGTAGCTTTAGGAATAATCGGTTGAGGTGTGCCGAAACCGACGTATGCTGTAGGCCGGTAAAAAGTGGGCTTACATAGATGAAATATGAACAATGGGAGTGGAGGGTGGGGCTATTCGTCTGACCCACAAAGGTAAGTAGGGAAAGGGGGAGTCCCTTTTGTAGGTCTATAGCCCCTCCCACAACTTCAGGCCATGCCTTCCAATGTTTATGGACTAGTCATTTAAATAAACACTCCAAAGAAGCATTTATGGAATCAAATCTTTTTAGAATGGTTTTACTTCTAACTGGGGTCTGCTAGGCACCTCTCTCCACAACTCAGTTGATTGTTATCAGACAATGAGTGAACCAAAGAATAAATAATCATAAACATAGAAAACATAATTTAGTATGGCGACTCGCTGACCACCATTCTATATAATGCACCATCTTTATGTATCAGATTTGCGAATCACATTAGCTCATTACAGCGGATATATTAAACACAGCTCTGACATGCCATATAGATGCAATTTCTAAACCACACATTGACTGAACAATAACAATTAAGAAGATCTGTATGGTTTGTGTAAGGCTGCTTAATAGCACTAAATGCATTCTTATCAACAGGACAAGACATTTAATGATTGGATTCTATTTAGCGAGTGGGACAAAATATTGCCCCTTCCTCTTGACCTCGCTCTTGACGGTTTGTAATAGACAATGTGTTAGACTCTTTGAAAAGGACACTGTAGGCACTGCAACTGCTACACCTCATTGAAGCAGTTATTGTGTATGGAGTCCCCTGGTACCATCCCGTTTATAATGTTTTACCGATAAACAAGTGTCTCCAGCAGCCCATCCCCTCCATGCTGCTTTGGCTAATGATGAAGCAGCCCCAGCAGTAGTGGAGTGTGTCAGCTGACCACTTTCGACCTATCACAGTGCCAAATAGTGGTATAAATTGGCATGGCTAGAAGGAAAAGTGTAATCTACGCCTTAGCCACAACTCCACTTCTGCCGGTCACAGACCCTTATTTAACACTGAATGGATCGAAAGGACCAGCAGAACCTAGACACTAGTCAATTCAACCAGTGAATTCAAAATCGACTTCAAATTGAAGGCCAAAATGGAAAAATTCTCCAAGTTTGCTATGTATTCACTTAGGAAGTTTTAACCTAAAATTTGAAATTTACACTTTAGTGACTAACATTAACAAAGAGGTTTCCAAATAAAAAACTGGAAAAGGTACGCACAGTGCAGATGGTATTATTACAGTAGTATCTTCATTTGATTCTTTATCCAGGTATGCAATCTCTTCCTCCATTTCCTTCAGGTCATCCATATCTTTTTTTAAGAATGTATTAAAATTTAAGGAAAAAAAAATATTGAAATGTACACCTGGAAGCGGAGCAAAGGTAAGTCACATTTAATAGACTATCAATTCTGAATTTCTCATACAACTGCCATGTCCCCAAGAGCCTTTACGTCTGTCACCCTGTGAAGGGAGGGATCATATATGTATCTCTGTCTGTGTCATCCTGTGCTGGGAGGGACAGACTCCATGTCCCATAGCTCCCTCCTGTCTGTGTCACCCTGTGCTGGGAGGGACAGACTCCATGTTCCATAGCTTCCTCCTGTCTGTGTCACCCAGTGCTGGGAGGAACAGACTCCATGTCCCATAGCTCCTTCCTGTCTGTGTCACACTGTGCTAGGAGGGACAGACTCCATGTCCCATAGCTCCCTCCTGTCTGTGTCGCCCTGTGCTGGGAGGGACACACTCCATGTCCCATAACTCCACCCTGTGCTGGGAGGTACAGACTCCATGTCCCATAGCTCCCTCCTGTCTGTGTCACCCTGTACTGGGAGGGACAGACTCCATGTCCCATAGCTCCCTCCTGTCTGTGTCACCCTGTGCTGGGAGGGACAGACTCCATGTCCCATGGTTCCCTCCTGTCTGTTACCATGTGCTGGGAGGGACAGACTCCATGTCCTCCTTCCTATGTCACCCTGTATTTGGACGAGATATGTTCCATCTCTCTATGGAAAAATAAATATTACCTACATACACCCTCACTTATTCATGAGGAATTTTAGGGGCATCCTAAAGTGTGATGTCACAGACATGATGTACTTGTTATGATTGTGCTTACTATGTCCTCTTTCACTGTCTATTAGGGCTCAAAAGGATATTTATAGTTTGTTTCCATGGAGGCATTCTTCTCACAGGCATCTCGTAGCTCCTTCTCAATTTTCTGCAGTTTGGTTAAAGTCTTCTGCTTCTCTTCTTCTGTATCTAAAAGAGTGTGTGCTACCTGCTCCTCCACAGACATAAGAGCTGAAAGAAAAGGTTTTTATTTTGTTATTGTTATCATCATGTCAATTTATTTTACATATCCATACGGATTTCTTTAAAGGGAAACTCCAGTGCCAGGAAAACGATCCGTTTTCCTGTCACTGGAGGTACCCTCTCCCTCCCACCCACCAATCCCCAGTTACTGAAGGGGTGAAAACCCCTTCAGTCACTTACCTGTGGCAGCGGCGATGTCCCTCGCCGCTGTCTCCTCCTCCGCGCCGCTCCTCCTTCTGGCTCCGTCGGCCGGCGGGCGAGAGACTGATCCCGCCCACCGGCCGAGGAGACCTAATGCGCATGCGCGGCAGTTCCGCGCATGCGCATTAGGTCTCCCCATAGTATTCCTCTCCCTCCCACCCCCCAATCCCCAGTTGCTGAAGGGGTGAAAACCCCTTCAGTGACTTACCTGAGGCAGCGACATGTCCCACGTCGCTGCCTGCTCCTCCCCGGCTGCTCCACCTTCTGCCTACGTCTGCCGGTGGGCGAGACTGATCCCGCGCATTAGCGCACCCCATAGGAAAGCATTGAAAACGATTTTCAATGTTTTCCTATGGGGAATTGAGCGACGCTGGAGGTCCTCACACAGCGTGAGGACGTCCAGCGACGCTCTAGCACAGAAAACCTGTGCTATAGAGCAGGAAGTTCCCTCTAGTGGCTGTCTAATAGACAGCCACTAGAGGAGGACTTAACCCTGCAAGGTAATTATTGCAGTTTATAAAAAAACTGCAATAATTACACTTGCAGGGTTAAGGGTAGTGGGAGTTGGCACCCAGACCACTCCAATGGCCAGAAGTGGTCTGGGTGCCTACAGTGTCCCTTTAAAGGGTTTAGGAGGGATCCCTTTTCTTTCTGGTTTGCTGCCTCTCCTAAACATTGGTTTTATGTTTGGTTAGCTAGCTCATCTTTTTATTGTTTCCTTATGTCATGCCCATAAGTTTTATTTATCAGTATATATAGAAACAAGTATACATAATATTAAAAAACCTGGGAAGCAAGTTTCCCTTTAAAGGAACACTCAAGACACAAACACTTCATCTTGCTGTAAATTGTCACAAATATGACAGCCTCTAGACACATAAAATAGGCAATTTCAATAGAAAGTCAGCAATTTTATAACGGGGGCAGAAACACGTCCCTGGCGGTCACTGAGACAACCAGAGAGGTGTTCTTCCCCTTCTGTTAACCTCACAGAGCTAGTGGAAGTGGCAGCCGCGCTGGGATAACACGCGCATGCATCCCCATTCTCAATGAGTTGTATTACAGCTCGCGGCCTCTCACTGGCAAGCTTCCTAGCAGTATGAAAGCTGAAAATTCTGTTTTGGTTTCACAATACCATAGTTTGTGCTAGTGACCTATATTGTTCCTTTAAATGTAAAATCATACAAAACATTCCCAAACCTGTAAACCTCATTGAAAAATAAATCAAAGGCAAAAGATCCAGTTTAAGCCTAGTTTGAAAATGAGTCCACTAGTTATTTTCTTACTTTACTGAAAAGTAAAAAAATAATATATATACATATACACACACACACACAGATATCAAACCAATGCTTATCAATAATTAGTGTAGTTACCTCTAATGAGCTGTGAAGCCTTCGTTTCAGTGTCAAGGAGACTATCGATCATCGCCTCCTGCCTGTCTAGACTTTTCTTCAGTGCTCCGGCTGCAGTGTCCGACACCATCACCTTGACTATCTCCCGACTCACTTCCAAATACTCATTCATCTGCTCACGTAACATGGTGCTGGGCGTGTGAAAACAGGCTAACACACCAGAGAAGCAATTCAGAGATGGCTAGCTGAGCTGGTGGACAAATAAAGGGCAAGAGCAATAAACAAACAAAACCAACAAACAATAGACATGATCTTGAATATATAAATTTTTTAAAAACAAATCAATTTATAAAGAACAGGCAAAACACCCCCGAGAAAGGAAGGGAGAAGAGGGAAAAAAGCGGGCAAAACAGCAGTTTCAGGGGTGCAGGACAGGTAACAAAAACATCCTCGCAAGCAAGGTGGTGACTTCATACAAGAAATTGTTAAAGGGACACTCCACGCACCATTACAACGTTAAAGGATCACTATAGGATCAGTAACACAAACATGTATTCCTGACCCTATAGTGAAAACCCACCATTTAGGTGGCTTGCCCCCTCCCTTAGAATGGGTTAAAACTCACCTTATTTTCAGCTCTCCACGGGTCTGCCTGCGCTGGCCCCGCCACCTTGCTGACATCAAAATTGCAGATTTTTAGCCAATCCAATGGTTTCCCATGGGGAAAGCATTGGATTGGCTAAAATTGGCAAGGGGGCTGGGCCAAACACCATTTTGGCCAATCAGCACCTCCTCTTAGAGATGCATTGAATCAATGCATCTATATGAGGAATATTCAGCTTCTCCATGCAGAGCGTGGGGACGCTAAACGGCAGGGTTGCTTGCTGTGCAGCCCTGAGCCAGGAAGCTCCTCCAGTGGCCATTTGAGGAGTAGCCACATGGAGGTGGCCCTAGGGGCAATGTAAACACTGCCTTTTCTCTGAAAAGGCAGTGTTTACATGAAAATGCCTGAAGGGAGCCATTATACTCACCAGAACAACTACATTAAACTGTAGTTGTTCTGGTGACTATAGTGTCCCTTTAATATATTTGCTTTATTTTGGCCTCATTAATATGCTATATTTTTGTATGCTCAAATCTTTATAGTTTTGCACAAAAAAAATAAATGTTTTGCAGTCTGCTCCATTTTTGGTAAAAAATACAGCACATTAACGAGGTCAAAACCTCAAATGCTTTCAAAGTAGTACTAGTGCCCATAGTGTCCCTTTAAGAGAAGCTGAGATGGGATTGGTATTTATCCTGTTTCATACAAAAATAAAACAGGAAATACATCAGGATTTCCAATTTCTTCTTTAAATACACCGTTTGTACAAGCATTAGGAAAATGTCGAGAATTTTTCCCAGACAGTCTTGATCCACTGTTTATAGAGAGAAAATAAATTAATAAAATCCTGCCTATAAATTGCTTTACAACAGTGTCAGTTTTAATCCAGTGTCAGTGCCAGTTTTATTTCTGGGTTTATGTTACAAAGCTATTCACTAAAACTTGAATTGTTGTGACTGCAAAGTGAATTTCACATTTGAGGATAACATAGCCCAATGAAAAAAAAACAAAAAACAGCTGACAGAGACATTCTTCCAATCTGGCCTTCGTTTGAAGTGTAATTTTAATTAAATTTAAATGTAATAACCTCATCTTATTGAAGTTGTTGTAGTGCCATAAACATATTTTGTTCTGTCTTACATTGTTCTCTTGTTTATGGGCTTGAAAGTTTTGCTCTGAGAGTCGGAAATCGTACGTCCCAGCTGTCATACCCTATGTCAGTCCGCCAAGCTGATGTCAATGGATTTGGGCCTTTTCTCTTTGAGAATTTTAACAGTAGGGACCTATTATCTCCCCCTTATTTGTTTATGTGTGCAGATATGATGCCGTGAAGAAGAATGGAAAGAGCCGTCACCAGGCGACTGTTGACAATACTGAAATAACGGTAAGTAAACGATAAGTTTTACACGTTTAAAATGTATAAAGGGGTTTAAAGACAAAAAATTGTCAAATCAGGATTTTACAAAAAGACAGTAGGTCCTACTTTGTCTTATAATACGTTTTAACTACATAGGAACGCAGTCTTTTTTTTTTTTCCAAACATAATGAAAATGGTGACAGTTCCCTATCTTGACAAATTCAAATTTATTTTTTTCTCATGTATGGCTGCCAAATCCATCATGTTTTCGTGCACAGATATCACAAACACATGCTGACGGATAGCCGTTAAAGTGCTATCCACCTCCCCCACACGCAAAAAAAGCATTTCATGACGATAAAATCTTTATGCAATACTCATATTGACGGTGTGGAAATTTCACCAAAATTCCAACCAAGAGACTACTTTGTCTCTGAATATTTCCTACGTCTGACACTTCGCAGAGCTATCGCTGTGACGAAGGGTCAATCCCCATGGTTGTCAACAGTGCAGGGAATTGGCTTTATCTATGGAGGATCCCGTGGCCCCCTTGGTAGACCTCTATGCTGTACTCCTGCGCGAGAATACTGCCGGGATGTCGGCTCCTGGTATTGAAGCACCAGATGAAGAGGACTTGCCGAAAGAAGATGGAGGCTGCCGAGAGGGTCAGGTAAGTAGAACTCACCTTTGCCTGCCACCACCAGCAGCAATGTCACCGTCAGGTGTCTTTGCAAATTCCCCAGTGCAGACAATGCTGCTTTAATAGTTTTACCTGCAATAAATCAAAATGTAAATGCTGCAGGTAAAAAGCCAAGGAGTCAATCAATCCATGAGGAATCTACAACCAGTGAAATGCATAGCGCAGGGCAGAGTATACCATCAAATTAGACACTGGAATCTACAACCAGTGAAATGCATAGCACAGGGCAGAGTATACCATCAAATTAGACACTGGAATCTACAACCAGTGAAATGCATAGCGCAGGGCAGAGTATACCATCAAATTAGACACTGGAATCTACAACCAGTGAAATGCATAGCGCAGGGCAGAGTATACCATCAAATTAGACACCCAGGAAACATATAGGCAGTTTGGGAAGCCTGCATGCAGCTCACACAGCTGTCAATCATCATGGACTAGATCCAGGTCCACTTCTGTGATTGGAAAACACTGCCAGGACCCCTATTTATAGTCCCTAACCCCGCCCCCTCCCTCTACAGGCACACATCGTAACCATGGTCACCGCGTCACCTTAGGCCAATCAAAGCAAAGCCGCGTCAGCGAGCCTGACTCTATTTCGCGTGCGCGAGCGCCGACCGTTAGGAATTCGAACTTTCCCGCCGGACCCGTGTCCGTTACAGTTCAAACAAAGCGTTTCTTACCTCAGGCGCCGGATTGTTATCGGACGCGGCGAGGCTTTCCGACGGTTTCACGGTGACAGTGGGGGCGGTTGGCGATATAGAGAGGCGGTGCAGAGGGGTCTCAGCGCTACGTTCAGCTTCCAGCAGCACGGTGGAAGGCGGGGAGTGTTACTGCTCCTCCTCGGGGAGACAGGATGGAGGAAGCTCTGAGAAGAAGGCGGGATGGATGCAGGAGACTCCTCCTTGTGGCAGCTGGATCGCTGTCTCAAATCTTACGGTGCACTGGAAACCCTGCAACCCGGGGTATCGGCTGTGGGAGACTGGAGACATAGCATACTCCTCAAATAGCACTAGTTAAGTGTTACTAGGACACAATTTGTATGGCTATCTGTTGTAAATGCTTAATAGAATATACTATTAAGAAGGAACAGCTGATCGACTATTTAATATGAAAATCAACGTTGTGCCTTGCTCAAAATCTCACATAACCTGAAGTGCTAGCCTGGTTAAGCGTTTGTTTTTTCATACACAGTATTTTATTGCTGTTTTATCTTAAAGGGAGAGACACTATAGCCACCAGAACAACTACAGCTTATTGTATTTGTTCTGGTAAATAGAATCATTCCCTGCAGCTTTTTGCAGTAAACACTGTCTTTTCAGAGAAAATGCAGTGTTTACATTATAGCCTAGTGATAACTTCACTGGCCACTCCTCAGATGGCTGTTAGAGATCCTTCCTGGGTCATGGCTGCCTAAAATGCATCCAAACATTCAGTGTCTCCTCCCTCTGCATGCAGACACTGGACTTTCCTCATAGAGATTCGTTGATTCAATTTTATAACATGACAGGAGGCTTCGTATTTGCTTAAGTCTCTCTTTACTAGAACTCCACAGCAGCACAGAAAACAACCAATCAGAAAAAGTTAGGTACTATAAAACTCCCCTCCCCATGCTTCATTTCCTCTTTCTTTGCTGCTCCGCATCAGTACAGGTCAGAGTACCACTGCCTCCTGCTTATAGTTGGTGGCTTTGGGTTTTATCTTGATTTATTGGGATTTATTTTTTGTATCTTAATATATTTACTTAGTTGTTATGCTGTTCTTAGTTAATATTTGGCTTCATGTGTTTTCTTCTTCTATATATTTATGTTATATATTTTTTGTGTTTAGTCATATATTTGTGATATATAGTTCCTTCTTCCTGATTATGTAGTTTATGTGTATTGTACTTAGATATTTCGATTATGTTTACTATCCTTCCTTGGAATTGTTGCTCCCCCTGTCTCTTTGGGAAGACCTTTCCCTTTTCTGTAGGGGGTTTGAGGGGTTTTCTTGGGGATTCCTTCCAATGTCCTTCCACCCTCTCCCCTCGCTACCCCACTATCTTTTTCCCGCCTTTTCTATCAGTGGGCTGCTTGCACTGGGTCGGTGTTTCAGGAGACTAGCCTAAACCTCTGGCTGTCTCATGATTTTCCCCGAACCCCTTTCTACCTTCCGGCAGCCGAGGTACTCGCGGTCGGACGCGAGTACCCGGCGACCGCTCCGCTCTCCCACGTGGCGGCCCCGCGCGCCACGTGGCCGCCGCCGCACTCAGCTCCTTCTCAGAGCCGCGGGCAGCCGACCGGGTGGAGGAGAGTGCACCTTCTGCGACCCCTCCTCCGTTCCATGGTGGTCGGTTCTCGGGTCTGTCGCCCTGCTGGCCGGCGGATTGCTATCAGGTTTGCCTTCACTTGCTCAAATATGTTTATGGTTTTTATTTCTATGTATTGAGCGGACTGTGGTTTGGCACAGTAAGCATACAGGTTGCACTGACAATCCCATGCAACATCTGCCACGTGTCAATGCTGATTTGAACTCAGATCAGCTTACATAGTCTCCCCCTATCTGACAGAGTCTGCTAACCACACGAGGCATTCTTAGTTATGATGGGAGACGTTTACTGTGACTGCCATTCCACATTATGACTTGTATTCTTATCTTTAGGTTCTAATAGTCCACATATTCTATATGCTTTGTGTGATCAATATATATAGCTCATCCCTTTGCCTTTTAGATGGCAGACTTCATCTAGACTGCTGTGTGTCTTGCTGACAAGGGTGTATCACAGATTACTGTGGGTTCTGTGGGTGTACTGTGGGTGTATCTCAGATTGCTGTTTTTTCTGTCAGTGTACATCAGATTTAGTTTACAGTTTTGCTGTGTGCTCTTCTGACAGTGTTTATCACAGCTTTAGTTTTACTGCCAGTGTGCTTCGAGATTTAGTTTCCCTGACAGTGTATACCACAGACTGCTGTGAGATTTACTGACGTGAGTTTTGCTGAGAGTTTTTTCGGACAGTGCATATTGCTGTCTACTGTGCTTTCTCTATCAGGGTATACCACAGATTTCTGTGAGTTACAGGTTTATATGATCTCAGTTATACAGGCTCTGTACAGGGTGTATACTGTGTCAGTTAACTCTAGGCTTCACATCCTTCTCAGTATATATTTTTTCTGCTCCTGCTATGAGCCCTCAGATGGGACTCACCTGGGATGCATTATCTGTCCATGGCGTATATATAAGCTACAGACCTGGCTCTGACTCTAACTGGTATGAGAGACCAGACTGCGCTGATACCGTGCAATTTTATCGGGTCATTGGGGGAATTCATTGAGGGCTATGGTTTAACCCTACTCCTGGAAGAGTCCGTGGTTCCAAAACCCTTCAGGCGGTATGATGATGGTATCTATATAATGCTGCGAAATTTCTATCAGATCTGTGTGAACATGTGCATACCTATTCACAGTTCAAGGACAGTATCGCTCAGAGTATCTTACATTCATGGACGTGTTAGTCACTGGAACAACTCCCCCTTGTACCCAATACAGATGGAATACCACTATTTGCCTGCTGGGCATTTAGGGACTGCCAGTCCCGGTTCAAGTTACTCACGCAGCATTACGCTGTCAAAAAGGGTCGATTGTCTAAGGGTCCTATGTCACAAGATGCCCTGTGGATCTACAATTTTTAGGGACCTCTACCCGAACTCAGAGGTCCTCGTTACTCATTCGATACCCACTGTAAAGCGCTACGGAATTGGAAGGCGCTATATAAATACATGTTATTAATAATATTATGGTATCACACAACCCATTGATTGGCTTGCTATGTCTGTGCCCATAAGATTGGCCTGCTATGTCTGTGCCCATAAGATTGGCCTGCTATGTCTGTGCCCATAAGATTGGCCTGCTTTGTCTGTGCCCATAAGATTGGCCTGCTTTGTCTGTGCCCATAAGATTGGCCTGCTTTGTCTGTGCCCATAAGATTGGCCTGCTTTGTCTGTGCCCATAAGATTGGCCTGCTATGTCTGTGCCCATAAGAATGGCCTGCTATGTCTGTGCCCATGAGAATGGCCTGCTATGTCTGTGCCCATGAGAATGGCCTGCTATGTCTGTGCCCATGAGAATGGCCTGCTATGTCTGTGCCCATGAGAATGGCCTGCTATGTCTGTGCCCATAAGAATGGCCTGCTATGCCTGTGCCCATAAGAATGGCCTGCTACGTCTGTGCCCATAAGAATGGCCTGCTACGTCTGTGCCCATAAGAATGGCCTGCTACGTCTGTGCCCATAAGAATGGCCTGCTACGTCTGTGCCCATAAGAATGGCCTGCTATGTCTGTGCCCATAAGAATGGCCTGCTATGTCTATGCCCATAAGAAGGGCCTGTTAGGTCAGTGTCGATTAAATGGCCTGCTATGCCTGTGCCCCATCGAATAGCCTGCTATGTCGATGCCTACTTCAATGGCCTGCTATGTATGTGACTATTTGCTTGGCTACCTTTCTGTGTCCATTCGTTTGGTCTGCTGGGCCTGTGCCCTACTGACGGGCCTACACTATTGGTACCGATCCCCTTTTGGCCGCCGGCCTGGGGTAATATCACTGAGGATAACCCTAAGCCCACCAGTGACATGGAGATAGGCAGGTGTCCAGACAAACACCATTGCCATAGTGTTCAAGAGGACACAAGTATACGGCCATCTGAATATGGTGGGAAGGGTGAAGGCCCTAAACCTCAGGCCTGGAGGGCTAAGTTTCTTATGAAGACCCCGGACACATCCACGTTTTCCTCAAAACCGGTGACGGCGCATCTCCGAGGAGAACTTCGCACAGGCAAGGACCGGTACACCTACGGGAGAAAGCGGTGTTTTCCTTGTCCTTACCAGCTACTCCGTATCTGCCTCCCGGAATCCTTATAGGTCCGGTAGTTTTTCCTGCGTTCGTTTGGCTCCTGGCCCTGCCCAGTGGGACTTACTTTTCTTACCTTCCGACCTGCTGTTTGCCTTCTATCCGAGGTAGAATTGGTATTTTTCTCTTTTCTACATTAATTGTTGCTTTTTTAGTTTTTCATGACTTCCTTTTTCTTTTCGCTCGGGTTGTCGTACATCAGATTTAGTTTACAGTTTTGCTGTGTGCTCTTCTGACAGTGTTTATCACAGCTTTAGTTTTACTGCCAGTGTGCTTCGAGATTTAGTTTCCCTGACAGTGTATACCACAGACTGCTGTGAGATTTACTGACGTGAGTTTTGCTGAGAGTTTTTTCGGACAGTGCATATTGCTGTCTACTGTGCTTTCTCTATCAGGGTATACCACAGATTTCTGTGAGTTACAGGTTTATATGATCTCAGTTATACAGGCTCTGTACAGGGTGTATACTGTGTCAGTTAACTCTAGGCTTCACATCCTTCTCAGTATATATTTTTTCTGCTCCTGCTATGAGCCCTCAGATGGGACTCACCTGGGATGCATTATCTGTCCATGGCGTATATATAAGCTACAGACCTGGCTCTGACTCTAACTGGTATGAGAGACCAGACTGCGCTGATACCGTGCAATTTTATCGGGTCATTGGGGGAATTCATTGAGGGCTATGGTTTAACCCTACTCCTGGAAGAGTCCGTGGTTCCAAAACCCTTCAGGCGGTATGATGATGGTATCTATATAATGCTGCGAAATTTCTATCAGATCTGTGTGAACATGTGCATACCTATTCACAGTTCAAGGACAGTATCGCTCAGAGTATCTTACATTCATGGACGTGTTAGTCACTGGAACAACTCCCCCTTGTACCCAATACAGATGGAATACCACTATTTGCCTGCTGGGCATTTAGGGACTGCCAGTCCCGGTTCAAGTTACTCACGCAGCATTACGCTGTCAAAAAGGGTCGATTGTCTAAGGGTCCTATGTCACAAGATGCCCTGTGGATCTACAATTTTTAGGGACCTCTACCCGAACTCAGAGGTCCTCGTTACTCATTCGATACCCACTGTAAAGCGCTACGGAATTGGAAGGCGCTATATAAATACATGTTATTAATAATATTATGGTATCACACAACCCATTGATTGGCTTGCTATGTCTGTGCCCATAAGATTGGCCTGCTATGTCTGTGCCCATAAGATTGGCCTGCTATGTCTGTGCCCATAAGATTGGCCTGCTTTGTCTGTGCCCATAAGATTGGCCTGCTTTGTCTGTGCCCATAAGATTGGCCTGCTTTGTCTGTGCCCATAAGATTGGCCTGCTATGTCTGTGCCCATAAGAATGGCCTGCTATGTCTGTGCCCATGAGAATGGCCTGCTATGTCTGTGCCCATGAGAATGGCCTGCTATGTCTGTGCCCATAAGAATGGCCTGCTATGCCTGTGCCCATAAGAATGGCCTGCTATGTCTGTGCCCATAAGAATGGCCTGCTACGTCTGTGCCCATAAGAATGGCCTGCTACGTCTGTGCCCATAAGAATGGCCTGCTACGTCTGTGCCCATAAGAATGGCCTGCTATGTCTGTGCCCATAAGAATGGCCTGCTATGTCTATGCCCATAAGAAGGGCCTGTTAGGTCAGTGTCGATTAAATGGCCTGCTATGCCTGTGCCCCATCGAATAGCCTGCTATGTCGATGCCTACTTCAATGGCCTGCTATGTATGTGACTATTTGCTTGGCTACCTTTCTGTGTCCATTCGTTTGGTCTGCTGGGCCTGTGCCCTACTGACGGGCCTACACTATTGGTACCGATCCCCTTTTGGCCGCCGGCCTGGGGTAATATCACTGAGGATAACCCTAAGCCCACCAGTGACATGGAGATAGGCAGGTGTCCAGACAAACACCATTGCCATAGTGTTCAAGAGGACACAAGTATACGGCCATCTGAATATGGTGGGAAGGGTGAAGGCCCTAAACCTCAGGCCTGGAGGGCTAAGTTTCTTATGAAGACCCCGGACACATCCACGTTTTCCTCAAAACCGGTGACGGCGCATCTCCGAGGAGAACTTCGCACAGGCAAGGACCGGTACACCTACGGGAGAAAGCGGTGTTTTCCTTGTCCTTACCAGCTACTCCGTATCTGCCTCCCGGAATCCTTATAGGTCCGGTAGTTTTTCCTGCGTTCGTTTGGCTCCTGGCCCTGCCCAGTGGGACTTACTTTTCTTACCTTCCGACCTGCTGTTTGCCTTCTATCCGAGGTAGAATTGGTATTTTTCTCTTTTCTACATTAATTGTTGCTTTTTTAGTTTTTCATGACTTCCTTTTTCTTTTCGCTCGGGTTGTCGTGAGGCCAGACTTGACCTCCTCCGACCTCCCGGGCACTCGTGGATTGCGGAGAACGTCTCCAGCTTTCCTCAGACTACCAACGGTCTACCTGGACCCCGCGCGCACGCACGGGATCCGGATAGTCGGTTGATAGTTTTCCATCGTTGTTCCAGAAGATTGCCCTCAGCCTTATGCTGACATTATATTGGTGCGCCCTACATTTTGGTTCCCCCCACTAATCTCTAGGGACTCTAGTTGGCACCACAGGAGGGTGCGGCCCTCCATCACCTCGATCCGAGTATATCTCTTTTCAGGAACGGAGGACGAACCCTCTCATACAGAACCGGATACTGATTTGTCGTTAGGGGGCACAGCCCTCACTCGTCCTCAACCAGATACTGGGCTGGATACAGAGGACAGGTTGGGAGGGCCCTTTCTCACAGAGAGAACCGGTCACGGAGGTAGACTCTGCTGTTGGTTACTAACGGGTGCGGCCCACTCAGGCTAACAGCCGGACGCTCTCACGGTATGCGATCACAGTAGTAGAGAGCGCGGCTCTCTCATGCACTCGACGCTCTACAGTACCGGCCATTTGTTCATCACACAGGCTAGTATCTGTGCGAGACTTTGATGACTACGTGGAGGGGCGTACCTCCTGCATTCAATTAGAGCTGACATCCACGCTACTGACTTCGTTCTAATGGACTGCCTGCCTAATGCAAGAATTACATGTTTAGACTAGATCCCTCTATTCTATCTCCTGTAATGGATCTACTGGATCCGGACCGCTGTTAAACACGCAAGAAATACTCGGAGGTATAACGGGGGGAGTCTCCCGCCTATTTTCCACGCACTCCTGGAGAGGGTACGGCTACTGGATGGTCCTCCGGTATTATGACTGCAGGTTTTTTTTGGGCATACTCTGCACCATATAATACAGAGATTGCTTTCTGTTTTGGATATCCAGACCATTACGAACAAACTGCGCAGACAGTTTTTTCCCCAGGTCAAGATGGCAAGAGATCCAGAGACCTTCATGGAGCAAACGGGCACTGCCTTGCTCGGGTAACAGGATTATGGAAGGCCTATTACCTGATCTGAAGGTAAAACCGTACGTATGGATCACTTGGTATCACCGGAAACCCTGGTTGTCTTGACTTCCCCGATCATTATGATCTTGGGATAGGATGGCAGGACTGCCCCGTCTCCTTGGAGCGTGTACCTGATGAACATGGTTCGGAGATAGAGGTCCCTCCGTCTATGCTCTATTTATCCCTCACGAGAGCCGTTTTGTTGGATTTGCGCTAACATATTTTTCAACTTCTCGCCGGGTGGGACAGGAAGGAACGTAAGATCCCCCTCGGTTTCTATTGCGATCCTGGTGGTGGACTTGGGCGCATTCCTTGAGTTTGGAGATCTACCTGCAAGGCCACATCGCCGATTGACCCTGGCACGATCGGAGGAGCCGCCTTACGGATCATGAGTTGAGACATGGTGGCAATTTCTTCTTGCGACCCTAAGTCCGAAATTGACCTTCGGTATTATACAACTACAGGCAACTGGTTGATGGGTCAGCTTGCCAGCTCATGGATCGTCTGCTAGGAAACAGGTTGCAACATCACGTACAATGGATTTACCAGCGGATGGTGCTTTTTTTCCGTATTTGAGATGCTTCGTCGACTGGCATCTTCTTTGATCCGTCTGCTGTCATTTATCGTACTTGGAATGTCCGATTAGGATTACTCTGATATTTCCTGGAATATATATACCAGCGACACAAACAGCGTTGGATTGGTGAACTGAGCGTTGAAACAGCAAATACGAAGCCTCCTGTCATGTTATAAAATTGTAGATTATGCTAGCTTTAGTGTACCTATAATCTTAATTTTATTAATGACAGGAGGCGAGTATTTCCCACCCATTCTTATCCCTCCCTTGTTTAATGTTTTAGTTGGATTATCAGGTACGTATGCAACTCTGTTTGTCGTCTCTGCTACCTGTCGCTTGTTCCTATTGTCTGTGTTTTTTCATATGTAGGGTTGGGATATCTACATATTAAGGTTAATTTTGGTTGCTACATTAAGTACCTACATGCTTGTTAAGGGTACATTTCTTTGGCTAATCAGCCTGTCCGATTCTGTTTTCTCGTTTCAGTTTACAGTCCATCAACACTATCTAGAAGGACGGTTACTCTCGGATGATGGACATCGTTATTTTCATCGTATCTAGGACTTTGTTTCTTCCCCATGATGTTTCTCTACCTTTTATTCTGTTTTGTCGCAGCTTGAAAGAGGAAATGAAGCATGGGGAGGGGAGTTTTATAGTACCTAACTTTTTCTGATTGGTTGTTTTCTGTGCTGCTGTGGAGTTCTAGTAAAGAGAGACTTAAGCAAATACTCGCCTCCTGTCATTAATAAAATTAAGATTATAGGTACACTAAAGCTAGCATAATCTACAATTCATCTCTATGAGGAGATGCTGATTAGCCAGGGCTGTGTTTGAATCATGCTGGCTCTGCCCCTGATCTGCCAATTTGTCAGTCTCAGCCAATCGTATGAGGAAGCCTGGGTGGGTTTACTACTGTATGAATAGGGACCACATGCCGGGGGGCGTGTATATAAACAGGTGACTTGGCTTCAATAAAACTAGTCTTTGTACCCTTCATCAAGTCTTGACTGATGTTTGGGTATGAGCGAGTGTTATATTCACAGGTACCTTGTGGGAATTAGGGAGGTCTTAAGACAAACGTACCAAAGCCTTGAAAATGCCAGTTAGTACTGTTCAATTACTTATTAAGAAGTGGAAAATTCAGGTATCTCTTGATACCAAGCAAAGGTCAGGTAGACCAAGAAAGATTTCATCCACAGCTGCCAGAAGAATTGTTTGGGTACAAAGAAAAACCCACCGGTAACTTCAGGAGAAATACAAGCTGCTCTGGAAAAAGACTGGTGCGGTTTTTCCAAGGAGCATAATATGACGATACCTGACTAAAAATGAGCTGCATGGTTGAGTTGCCAAAAGAAGCCTTTACTGCCAATGCCACAAAAAAGCCTGGTTACAATAAACCTGACAACACCTTGACACGCCTCACAGCTTCTGGCACACTGTAATTTGGAGTGATGAGACCAAAACAGCTTTATGGTCACAATCATAAGCGCTATGTTTGGAGAGCGCTATGAAGGCCTATAGTGAAAAGAATAGCATCCCAACTTTGAAGCAGGGTGGTGGTTCATTAATGTTTTGGGGTGTAAAAGTTCTAAAGGCACGGGGAATCTTGTGAAAATTGATGGCAAGAAGAATGCAGCATGTTATCAGACAATTTGCTTTCTTCTGCACGAAGTCTGTGCATGGGGCGCTCTTTGACTTTCCAGCATGTCAATGACCCTAAGCACAAGGCCAAGCTGAGCCTCCAGTGGTTACAGCAGAAAAAGGTGAAGGTTCTGGAGTGGCCATCAGTCTCCTGACCTTAATCCAGTAATGGCAGTTTAGTAAATAAGCTTGTTGGTATTCCTTCTTTATTTTAATCACCTGCCTCCATATAATATAACATTAACAATTCAAGGCAGTGGTGGAACTAATGCAGAGAGGGCCCAGGTGCAAGAGGTTTTTGGGCTCCTCACTATCGCAAGGGCAGCCAAAAAGTAGATCACCATCTGTTGTACAATTCCCTCAGTACTATGTTAGTTTTTAATCTACCATGTACCTATCCTTGGACGGCTGTATTTAGAGATGAACATTGTTTGTGAGTTTGAATGCAAGCATGTTTTTGTTGTAGTATGTGTGAATGAATGTAGGGCGTTGGCATTTGAATGCAGGTGTGCATTTGTGTGTAGTGTTAGTGTGGCAAAAGTAACCTAGCCACTTGTACTTGGAGAGGTCTGCTTGCCAGCCTCTTGCCCTGTGGCTATGGCCCCTGGGATACATTGCCCTTTAAAAACACTATTTGGGCATATTGGATTTTAAAGGCACTGGACTTTTAACTGGATATGTTGTTCCTACTCCCTCAAATTAACACCCAGGTAGAAGAGTGCCTTTTGGAGGAGAAATAGGAGGGTCAAGCTTACAACCGCTATCTAAGAGCCGGGGGAGCCCTCATTTTCCATGAAGTAAACAGACTATTTTGGTGCCGCGACAGCCTAGAATTCCGAATAGGGATGTGATCTTAGCCTGGTCAAACTTCATTTGACAATTTCTCGGGTTAGGTACATCCGATATGGGTGCTTTTTGGACATTTTGCTTGGGAGAACAAGACCTATCCAGGGATGTATGTCTAACGTATGTTTTTAAAGAATAATTTTGTTTTATTATTTGGCTACCTGGTGTCTTGGTACTTAAACTAATGAAATACCGTTAATTTTATTATCTCCCAGACTCAGAGGAACCAGGGCAGTAACCCATTGTTCTTGTGTGTTACGCCTAACGATGTTGTGCCTATAAATACAGTAGTTTGTGACAAATAAGACAGTGCTTGGGAAAAAGAACCATGTGTTGTTTAGTGTCTGTGGGGAACTCTAATCAATGAAGCTGAGATTGTTGTCTGAAAGAAGACTATAAATGGAGGCACTCAGCTGGAGTACTTGGTTTCGTAACAGACACAAACACATGGTGCCTATCATACTTGTCCAATTTCTAGCCCTTCAGTTTCCTACCTTTTGGGTGCAAGAAAGTGACAGATGTTGGCTGAGGCTGTTGGGAGTCAAAGGCTGGCTGTTATTTGCGCCACCCTCTGTCCTCTCCCTCTAGTTCAGTGTCTCATTATCTTGGAGGAAATGACCATGTCTCACTCCCTCCCAGCCTTGGCTGCCAGTATAAGAGAGTCCCGGTCATACTGTTAAAGAGACGCAGAGCAGGACCCGGCCCCTGAAGATAACTGCCCACCGGTTGTCCCTAGGTGCCTGGGCTACCATTGATTGAAGGAGAAGCTACTCTTACTAAACTCTGCAGGTATATACAGTGTCACTTTAGGCCAGGGCTCGACGAATCCCACCTTGTACCTGGGATTTGTGAGCCTGTTCCCTCCTGGACGGGCGGCCACCTGCGCAATCTCCCTGCTCTCCTGCCTTGCACAGTGGTTAGTGATGCCGGAGCCGGAATTTGATGTCACTCCGGGCCCGGCAACACTTAGCGGCGCGCGAGGGAGCAGAGCAGGAAGATCACAGCTCCTTCGCTTTACGCACAGCCAGCCACCCACTGGACCCCAGAGAAAACATATCCACTTTAGCACTCCCAAAGGTAGGGACGCTGGGTAGAATAGAGGTGCAATAAAATGTTTGTGTGTAGCTGTAAGTGTGCCTGTCTGTGTATTCCTAGGTTTGTCTTGGTACGTGTGTGCGCGCGTCTGTAGGTGACCAAACCCCCTTTGATCACGTGGGGATGGTGTTTATATGCTCCTTTTTTCCCGCGACTGGCCCAGTCTCTATGGATGAGATAATCATGATTGATCTCTGCCAATCCAATGCTGTCCCATGGGAAATCATGTGGTGGCAGACCAGTGATTGCTAGCCAGCCACCACATTAAAAAAGTGAAAACATTTGTGTGTGAATATGACCAGGCTGCAGGTGGAGGCATATATATATTAAGCACTGAGCTGCCAGTGGCCATTGCTGCCCAGTCTCTAAAAAGGCTCAATCCCATGGAATGGAACCTGTAAAATAAAGGAGGGGGACTAAACTAAGAACTTTGGATTGGGGCGCTAAATTAAATGGAAACTGTAGTCCTAGGAATACAGTTATATTGCTAGCACTGCAGTGCCCCCTTTGATTGCCCACCTCTACACGTACTGATGAAAGGGTTAAAAATCCATTTGTCACCTGAATCCAGCGCCGCTGGGTCTGGCTCTGCCGTAAGCCGGCGGGGTAGAACTAATGCACCTGCGCTATCAATGCTTTCTTATGGAGTTTTAGCTAACGCTGGATGTCCACATGCAAAGCATGAGGACGTCCAGCGTCAGGCGACCTAAAGTCTCTGAACCATGCCGAAGTGCCTTTAGTAGCGGTCTACACCCTGTTCCAAATTGTTATGCAAATTCTATTTAAGTGTCACAAAGATCAAATATTTTGTTTTTCAGTTTAACTTGTGGATGGTATTGTCTCAGGGCTCTTTTGATCACGGAAAACAATCTCGGACACCTGTGATACTTAGATTGCCAGGTGAGCCCAATTTAAGGAAAAACTACTAAAGGAGGGTGTTCCACATTATTAAGCAGAGCACCATTTTCATGCAATATGGGGAAGAAAAAGGATCTCTCTGCAGCCGAAAAGAGTGAAATAGTTCAATGCCTTGGACGAGGTATGAAAACATTAGATATTTCACGAAAATTTAAGCGTGATCATCGCACTATTAAGAGATTTGTGGCTGATTCAGAGCACAGACGGGTTCGTGCAGATAAAGGCACATTGAGGAAGATTTCTGCCAGATCCATGCATCGGATCAAGAGAGCAGCTGTTCCTTAAATACCATTACATAGCAGCAAACATATATTTGAAGCTGCTGGTGCCTCTGGAGTCCCACGGACATCAAGTGTAAAGTCCTCCAGAGTCTTTCAACTGTGCATAAACCTTCTATTCGGCCACCACTAATCAATGCTCACAAGCAGAAACTGCTGCATTGGGCAGAAAAATACACGAAGACTAATTTTCAAACAGTCCTGTTCACTGATGAGTGCCGTGCAACCATGGATGGAGTAGTGGATGGTTGGTGGACGGCCACCCTGTTCCAACAAGGCTGCGACGTCAGCAAGGCGGTGGTGGAGTCATGTTTTGGGCTGGAATCATGGGCAGAGAGCTGGTCGGCCCCTTTAGGGTCCCCGAAGGTGTAAAGATGACCTCTGCAAAGTATGTAGAGTGTCTGACTGACAATTTTTTTTCATTGGTACAGAAGGAAGAACTATGCTTTCCGTAATAAAATCATTTTCATGCATGACAATGCAC
Organism: Pelobates fuscus; assembly: GCF_036172605.1. Taxonomy (NCBI): domain Eukaryota; kingdom Metazoa; phylum Chordata; class Amphibia; order Anura; family Pelobatidae; genus Pelobates; species Pelobates fuscus. The sequence continues at coordinate 376,899,033 of NC_086319.1, read as the reverse complement.
CATCTCATGCTGCAAAGAATACCTCTGCATCAATGGTTGCTATGGGGATAAAAGGAGAGAAAGTCATCGTGTGGCCTCCATCCTCCCCTGACCTCAATCCTTTTGAGAACCTTTGGAACATCCTCAAGCAAAAGATCTATGAGGGTGGGAGGCAGTTTACATCCAAACAGCAGCTCTGGGAGGCTATTTTGACATCTTGCAAACAAATTCAAGCAGAAACTGTCCAAAAACTCACAAGTTCAATGGATGCAAGACTTGTGAAGCTGCTATCAAATAAGGGGTCCTATGTTAAAATGTAACGTGACAAGTTAAAATGTTGTTATACGTTTGATTGAAATAGCTTTTGATTTCAGTAAATATGTTGCAAACACAACAAATGACCATTTTCAGTTCTTTACAACCTATAAAGTGTTTTGAAACTTACTGTGCGTAATAATTTCGAACAGTGCATTGTAAGTTTGTTTAAAAAAAAAAATACTGTTATCATTAGGATGCTTGTTCAATCAAATTTGAATTGTACTCTTAATAGTTGATAACATGAGAATTATGCTGACTGTTATTTACATAAATTATTTAGGTAAATGAGAAATATAATTTGCATAATAATTTGGAACAGGGTGTAGTAAACGGCCACTAGAGGTGCAGTTAACCCTGCAAGATAATTATTGCAATTCCTCTATAACTACAATTGCAGGGTTAAGCTGATGGGGACTGCATGGAGACCACTTCAATAAGGTGAAGTGGTGTGGGTGCGGGGGTCGAGGGAGGTGACTTTGGAGTAAGCACACGAGTAAAGGAAAGGAATTACTGTTGATTTTATCTGAACTGTGATGCATGCACTGTATTTCAACTGTATTGTTGTCTTGGTTGTTTAATGAGGAGTCTCATGTACTCCTGTGTCTGTCTCTAAGGATTTTTCCTTGCCTTTCATCTTTTCTACACTTCCTATATTATTATACTATCCACTCCCATTCCTCTTAAAAGAGAAGTGATTGGTCACACACTTCTCACCTCGCTCCAATCCGTGTCTACCACCCCGGGTAGGCGGATTCAGTGACTGGTCTACGTTTTGGGAAGACGCACCTGAGAAAGTCCCACGGTTCTCGGGTGGCAGTCGAGCATTGTAGACGTTCCTGTTCAATTTTCCTTCTCTCTCTCTATATCTAGGACGCTGGTATAGGGGTAAAGGGACTATGGGACAGGATTTAGATAAGCCCAGTAAGGGCTGGTTAGCATGTGATTTAGTAGAGAACAGAGAGGGTGAAGAGATGGTTAAAGGTGTTGAGAAGATTGCAAAAGTATGTAAAATTGCTGTACCGACTTGTGGAAGATTGCAACCAGAAAGCTGGCGCAAGTTACTGGCAGAAATGAAAGGCAAGCTTACAGATAATGATTTATTAAAGACTGCTGAAGCATGGTACAGAGTAGCGAAGGCTATTCAGCTAGAAGGTTGGGTTGAGGAAGAAATAAATCACAAAGGTGTAAAATTGTTTGTGTATCATAAGAATTGTGTGACTGGGGTTTACCCTCAGCCAGCGCCCCAGAATGGCGCCCAGGGGATGTCCATCCCCAAGGTTCAGTCAGCAATAGGTGTTAGCCAGCTGACTATGTTCCCCACTCCCAATCCTCCCGAATCCCATCACCTCCCCTGTCTGCCCGGTCCTGAATTCTGACGGATCTTTCTTCACCCCTTCCCCTTCTCTAACAGTCCCATCATCCTCAGCCATCCCCACACTCCCTTCCATGCCTAATCCTAACATCTCATCTGCCACCTCCTCCCTGCAATCCCTCTCTATGGTTAATCCCCTTCCATCAGCACCCGCTCAACTAACTACCCCTCCCTCCCTTGCTACGATTCCTCTTTCTGCATCCATCCCTACTAATCCCGTCCTGTCTCCTCCCATAACCAGCTCCACCCCAGTCCAATATCCTACCTCCTTAACCGTACCTGCCCACCCTACTCTTCTGCCCTCCACTGCCTGGCCCTACCCCTTCCCATATCCCATGGCCCTGCCCTACCCCGGTTACCCTCCCTTTCCCCAAGCCACTCCACAGGTTCCGGTCATGCCCAATCCGGCCCAGTCTGCCCCGGAAGTGCCCATATCAAATATGGCCGCCGCTTCTTCCCTTAATCCTGAAGCAACTCCTTTCCCCGCCTCCAATATGGCGGCCCCCAGTTCAGCCCTGATGCCGGTAATCCCCGGTGACTACCTATCCCCAGGTTATGACTCGCTAGCCACCCCTGCATCTGGGGCTCATTCCCAACCACCGATCCTTTCACCTCACGCGGGCCCTGCACCGCGTAGAAGAGTCAATATCATAGAATTCGATGATGACGAGGAGGACAGGGTGTCCCATGTCTCATCGGAGCTTGCTGCGGGAGCCCCAACTCATCGTTCTATCGATGATCCCTTCGGCCACAAGGGTCGGGGAGAACGGGCCCCTCCTAAGTATGTTGCTTTTAACCCCACTCAAGCTAGTGCTCTGATGAAATCACTCCCTGACCCAGAAAAACAGCCTATGCCCTTCTACCGAGGGATAGTTCAAATTCAAAAGACTTATTCAGCCGCATGGCGTGATCTACTGAGCATTTGTGCTATTAAAGCAGGGGATGCATATTGGCCAAGCATGGCCCGACACCTCAGTACAGATCTGCTCAACAGTGATGTTGACTACCCCTCTGGAGTAACTTTTTGCACCCAATTAAGAGAATGGGCTAAGGACAAACTTGCAGATCAGGCTGCTGGCCTTACTGATGTTATTCAAGATAAAGGAGAATCAGTGGAAAGGTTTCATGCAAGACTGTATCAAATGTTTACAGATTTGGGTTTTGATCTTACTGACAAGATTCATTCACAAATGCTGTCAGGTGCGTTTGTCCAAGGTGTTAAAGACTCTATACGCAAGGGAATCATTGCTGCACGCCCTGAATATAAGGTTGTTCCCCTGGACACCCTACTTTTAGTTGCTAGAGGTTTGGAATCCGCTCAGACCCCAAGAAGACCCACTTCAGCTCCTCTCATGGTATCCCGCTCCACCCCAGTCCCAAAAGGTACTAGACCGGAGGAGGGGGGACATTGTTTTAATTGTGGAGCCAAGGGACACTTTAGAAGTGACTGTCCAGAACCTAAAAAGGAGCCAAGGGAGCCCAGAAAGCCCTCCAAACCTGCCCCGGCTCCCAAAGCCACCAAACAGGTTCCGATAATTGAGGAACCGGATGATTAGGAAATTGGCAAGCCTGTGTCTGTAACCCCTGTAATGGCAGTGTCTACAGGGGATAAGGGGGGGCCACTTGCCACAGTGACTTTGCCCATTGAAGGCCACCCTACCACATTTCTAGTTGACACAGGTGCAGCCCGTAGTGTTCTGCGAGAACAAGACCTGCCAGACCCATCCTTTCTGTCAAATATTGATGTCTCTTGCGTTGGAGTAGATGGCCAGCCAAGACATAGCCCTTTAACAACTCCATTACGAGTTGGCTCTAGCCTGCTTGCTCGCTTTGTGGTATCCTCCACATGCCCAATTAACCTGTTAGGTGCTGATGTTCTCTCACGCCTGCAAGCATCCATCACCTTCACCCCGGATGGACAGGTAGAAATGTCCACACCTCTATCTGAATCAGACACCTCAGCCTTGTGCTCCTTGCCTCTAATGCTGCATTTAGAAAAGCCCCGTGAGAAAGCAGCAGAATTAAGGTCCAATTTCCCAGAGGCATTAAAAACACAGGTGCCCGCCAAGTTATGGTCCTCAGGCCCAGAGGACATAGGTCACCTAAATGTTCCCCCTGTGGTGGTAAAGCTTATTCCAGGAGCTAAATTACCAAGAAAACCACAATATCCATTAAAACCAGCACAGGCCGCTGCCATTTCTACCCACATCAAGGCACTCTTGGAGAAGGGTGCCCTGGTGAAATGTAAATCTGAATGCAACACCCCACTATTCCCTGTGAAAAAGAAAACCCCAAAAGGTGAGCCAGAGAAGTACAGGATGGTTCAGGATCTCCGTGCTGTCAATGAAGCTACCGTCCTGGACACCCCTCTTGTACCAAATCCCCATACTCTGCTCTCTGGAGTCCCACCATCTGCAAAATTTTTCACAGTCATTGACCTAGCAAATGCGTTTTTCAGTGTCCCACTGGACCCATCCTGCCAATACCTGTTTGCTTTCACCCATGAGATGCAACAGTATACCTGGACTGTCATGCCCCAAGGGGCACAAAATTCACCAAGTCAATTTGCAAAGGCCATGGCCACCATCCTTGACCCATGGCAAGCTGAGCACCCAGAAGTTGTTCTGCTCCAGTATGTGGATGATTTGCTGCTCTGTGGAGATGATATACCCACTACTGAAAAGTGCTCAATTAGTCTGCTTTGTTATTTGGCAGAACAAGGATGCAAAGCTTCGCTCATTAAGCTACAGTTCTGCCAACCCTCAGTAATTTTCCTTGGACATTGCCTATCTCAAGGTACCAGACATCTTACCCGGGACCGGGTGAGAGCTGTACTGGATATTCCAACTCCAAGGACTTCAAAATCTCTCCATGCCTTCCTAGGCCTCATTTCCTACTGCAGAGCATGGATCCCAGAAGCCTCCCTGCTCATGCAACCTCTCTATGACGCACTTAAGTCTGACCCTTTCTGTGTGACTAATGAAGCTCTGGACAATTTCAATGCTCTCAAACGTGCCATTGCTTCTGCTCCTGCCTTGGGCCTACCTGACTACTCCAAACCTTTCAAATTATTTGTCTCTGAAAGACAAGGCCACGCAACAGGAGTTCTCACCCAAACTAATGAATTAAGAGGCCGCCAGAGGCCTATTGGATATTTTTCATGTCAACTGGACATTGTGGCCAGAGGGACTCCTTCCTGTCTCAGGGCTGTTTTTGCTGCAAGAGAGCTCATAGAAAGAACCTCAGACCTGGTCCTTGGCCACCCTCTGGTTGTTTTGGCCCCTCATGATATTTCTGCCATCATCAACCAAGTCCAGCTCAAGCACGTGTCTCCAGCCCGACACCTACGCCTCCAGTGCCATCTTCTTCTACCTGACAATATTTCCATCCAAAGATGTCAAGTTCTTAACCCATCCACTCTTCTTCCACTCCCTGAGGGGGGTATCTATTATGGATTTATCACAGATGAAACCTACATTTACCTGCTTTGTGGATGTATCAAGAAAGTCATGCATCCACATTTGACATTTTATGAAGATGAGAAGCCTCTCTGTGAAGGCCCAGATTACGCCTTCTGTACCATGTGGTACAAACCAGACATTACTCCCGAACCTTGCTATGAAGATGAGCTTTACCACTGGACTGATGTGAAGCTCACTGCTCAAGATTTCTATTGTGATTCTGAAGGCAATAGCATGGTCTTGGTCCAACTACCTCTACCGCCATTGGGATACTGCTATCCCACATATTCCTGTTACCAAATTGAAGACAAGGTCATGGAATGATCTTGGGCCCATGGCAAAGCTATGGGCCACCATGGATGAAGAACAGCTACAGGAAAATGGTATTGTCAAATACCCAACAACTGACCTTCTGGAAGCGTGGCCACGCCACTTCCTAGAAAAAGAATTTCAAGATCTGGTCATAGTGAATGATTATGACCCCGAAACACCTCATGACTGTTTTGAACAGATGAAAATGGAGACAGTGCACCTACCAACTGTGCATGAGAATCCATTACAAGATCCAGATTTTACCCTGTTTGTGGACGGCTCAAGATATGCTGATGAAGAAGGAAGATATCATACAGGATATGCCGTAACCACAACAGACGAAGTTATCAAATCATCATCCTTACCGCCAGCAATGTCTGCGCAAGAAGCTGAATTACAGGCTCTGACTTCAGCATGCAAAATTTCCGAAGGAAAACGTGCCAACATCTATACAGATTCAAGATATGCTCTGGGTGTGGCACATGACTTCGGCCTAATTTGGAAGACAAGAGGATTTCTTACCACCGCCGGTACACCAGTCAAACATAGTACTGCAATCAAGGAGCTAATGGATGCCCTCCTACTCCCTGAAGAAGTGGCCGTTCTGAAGGTAAAGGCCCATGGGAAATTGGATACAGATGAAGCAAAGGGCAACCATTTGGCTGATCAGGCTGCTAAGCTAGCAGCCAGGGATCTGCAGGAAGTGGATGAAGAAGTGTCCGGACAAGAAGAAGAAGAAGAAGAAGTCCCTATTTTTGCTCTGCAAACTCTTCCTACTGATTTGCGAATTTTGCGAGAACAGCAAGCTGCAGTCACTCCTGAAGAAATCCAGAAATGGAAAAAGAAAGGAGCCGTCCAAAAGGACGGAGTATATTACAACAACTTCAAATTTTGTCTTCCAAAAAAATTATATCCAGCAGTTGTCCAGTGGGCACATGGGCCTGCACACCTGTCAAAGGAATTGATGGCCGCCCTCATACAGAAGTATTATGAAGCACCCGGAATCACAACATTGATCAGCAGCTTCTGTAAGGCCTGTGTCATTTGTGCAAAATGCAATCCAGGAAGACCAATCAAGGTGCCTGCAAAACACCTGGCAAAGCCCATGTACCCCTTCCAGCTAATTCAAATTGACCACATCCAAATGCCCAAGAGTGGGCCCCATGAATATGCACTAGTCATAGTGGACATGTTCTCAGGATGGCCAGAGGCCTACCCAGTGGCCAATATCACTGCAAAAACAACCGCAAGACGCCTACTTACAGAGATAGTATGTAGGTTCGGACTCCCAGAAGTCATTGAAAGTGATCAAGGCCCAGCCTTCACAGCAACAGTGACTAAAGAAATTTGGACTGCTCTAGGGGTGACCCTAGCCTTCCACACCCCTTACCACCCACAAAGTAGTGGTAAAGTAGAGCGCATGAATGGCACTCTAAAAGCCAGAATGTTAAAAATGTCACAAGAAACAAAAATGCCCTGGCCAGAAAGCCTGTCAATAGCTTTATTTAGCGTTAGGCACACACCTAGAGGGAAGCATTCACTGTCCCCATATGAGATTCTATTTGGGACAGCACCCAGACTAGGTTGTTATTATCCGCAGCAGTTACAGCTCCAATCAGATGTTTTAGTAGATTATGTAGAAACATAGAAACATAGAAACATAGAATGTGACGGCAGATAAGAACCATTCGGCCCATCTAGTCTGCCCAGTTTTCTAAATACTTTCATTAGTCCCTGGCCTTATCTTATAGTTAGGATAGCCTTATGCCTATCCCACGCATGCTTAAACTCCTTTACTGTGTTAACCTCTACCACTTCAGCTGGAAGGCTATTCCATGCATCCACTACCCTCTCAGTAAAGTAATACTTCCTGATATTATTTTTAAACCTTTGTCCCTCTTGCAAGTGCCTTGAACAAAATACATGCCCAAGTTTTCTCTTCAATTCCAGATCCCGATTTGGATACAGGTACCCATAACCTGCTTCCCGGAGATTGGGTTCTGGTCAAGAAGTTTGTGCGGAAAAACACCCTGGAACCAAGATTTGACGGTTCATTCCAAGTTCTCCTGATTACCGCAACCTCCGTCAAACTGGCCGGCAGGCCAAATTGGATCCACGCTTCCCACTGCAAGAAATCTCCAGCCCCCGAGGAAGCAGATACCGCACAAGCATGTACCTCTGGTACACCTTCTCCCTAATCAGCCTTATAAAGGCCCAACAAGTAGCCATCACCAAAGATATTAGTGGGTATACCTTCTGGTACAATTCATCATGCACCCATGTGGCTACTTACACCTTTGACTATTGTGACATTGTAGAATGCCCGTTCCCCACATCACAAATCCAGAGTATTTACAGAGATATCCCTCATTCAAAAGACCCATATGTTTGTGTAGTTGACAAGCAATGGGGGCACAATTGTAATCATTGGGGGGCGGCGGGATGGAATGCCGGGCCTGCCTGGGGTTACAAACCAAAAAGTGCCTTATCTAAAGTAGATGATCAAGGTAGATCCCTTCTCCAGAGAATGACTTTGAGAAAGCCTGGGGGGGGTACACCAATGAAATTAATCCTTAACATTGAGCATCCAAGCCCAACGGATGCAGATCAGTATGTGATGGGAATGTATTGGAAAAAGGGTTCCTACCGTAAATTAGGGCATTTCTTCTTAAAAGATATGTGTAACTCTTCTGAGTGGCAAGGGGCCACCCATATGGTCCCTAACCCATTAAAACCTCATATCCAGACCTTTCAAGACATGATGGCCATTGCTAACCCCACCTTTGAAGATACCATGGCCACTGAAACAGGTTTTAATGATGTAAATTTATGGTTAGAATGGATGAAATATAATGCTAATAAGCATAATAAGACTGCATGCTATGTGTGTGGTGGTGCCCGGCCCCACCTGGGTACTGTACCTCTAATCCTGCCAGTAGATGTAGAGGAATGTGTTTTAAGCCTTTTTGCCTATCACTATGATTTTAACAGGTCCATATGTATTGCATGGACAAAGGAGTATCCTCTCCTAACCAAGGATGTCAAACCCCCAGATGGTATTACCGTGTATAAAGGTAATTACACTTGTTATGCTAATTATGATGGAATTGGTAAATTCTTGGGTAACTTCTCTAAGGGGTATTGTGCTACCTACAGGAGTGTCTCTATGAACTTGTTGCAGTTTCACACCAGGTCATTAGGAGATATCTACTGGTTGTGTGGGGATTTACAGCTGAGATCCAGAATGGACAAGGAATGGTGGGGGGAGTGTACTTTGGCTAAAGCTATTATGCCTATACATATCATCTCTGACACACACCTCGTCACCCATGAGTCCAGGCACACTAAGGTTAAGCGTGACGCCCCAGTGAAAGGAAGTTTTGATCCTCATGTTTATATTGATGCTATTGGGGTGCCTAGGGGGGTGCCCAATGAATTTAAAGCAAGAGATGAAGTTGCTGCAGGATTTGAATCACTTTTTGCCATAGTTACCACAAACAAGAATTTAAATTGGATAAATTACATTTATTATAATCAACAGCGTTTTGTTAATTATACCAGAGACGCCCTCCAGGGATTGGCCGAACAATTGCAGGCCACATCCCAAATGGCTTTTCAGAATAGAATGGCCCTAGATATGATCTTAGCCGAAAAAGGAGGGGTTTGTAAAATTTTGCCCGACACCTTGACATGTTGTACCTATATCCCAGAAAACACAGGCCCTAATGGTAAAGTTACATTAGCCATAGAGAAATTAAATGACCTGTCTATAGAGTTGAAAAGGAATTCTGGGATACAAGATCCCTGGGAAAGATGGTTTGGTTGGATGACAGGATGGCAAAAGGCTTTAATGCATATTGGTATGGCTATACTAATTTTTCTTTTTATCTTTGCTCTTCTCTTTTGTTGTATCCTCCCATGTTTGAGAAAATCCCTCATGAAGACTGTTGACCAAGCGGCACCCACCTTCACCCATCTCGAAGTTGATGACCAAGATTTCCAAGACATCAACTCACCCTGTCTGCCGTTGCAAACAATCCCTTTTGTTGATAAAGTGCAGGAATTCTAGGAAGGGACTAGCTCAGGGACAGCATCTGTCAGTGAATGGTAAAGGCCCCGTGTGGAGAAGTGGTGGGTTAGCTGCCATGGGATACCCGTGGGTGTGAAGTGTTCGAGAGCCATACTGACGGATGAGTTAGCCTATTAGGGTCAGATCTAGGGACAGTCTTGCACTTTGCATTAACACCTAGCTAGCGGCCACGGGGTTTCTGTGCCTTTGGGTTAACACGTCTTCCTGGTACTAACTTAATAAAGTTTTATCTCTTAGAATCTAACATTTCATAGGGGGGACTGATGTGGGATTATTTAAAAAACCTTATTGTACTTGTATTCAATAATTGCACTAACTCCATTTTAACTTTATACTGTGACAATCCTCCATTTTGTCCTCCTAACCTGACTTCTTCAATCCTCCATTTTGTCCTCCTAACCTGACTTCTTCAATCCTCCATTTTGTCCTCCTAACCTGACTTCTTCAATCCTCCATTTTGTCCTCATAACCTAACTTGTTCATTTTAAAACCACCTTACATGACAGAATTTCCCAGCACATCTAATACAATAGACAAAGACTGTATTTTCTATAAAGACATGATTAACACAGGAATTGCTGACTTTTCCTTAAGATTTGCAACATAGTATAGTTTGAAGGCCATGAGAACACAGTAGTAATGAAATGTTCTATTCATAAGAGACCTTGCACCTGGCCACGAGGCCTGAGATCACCGACCGTGTAAAATGACGCTCAAGACCCCTTGTCCCCCACCCGTGTCCAGAACAATCCCACCTCTTGGTGGGTGGGCACGGGACTAACCACTTAGTTTTTGAGCCAATTAATAATATTGATAGGAGGACACTAATCCCGACACTTAACAATTAATCCAATTAATGATGTTTATTTGCTGATATTCTAATAATCAATGATGACGTAAAATGTCTCTTAAAAGGACCTGCGCGTCCGCTTTTTAATCACTTGCCAATAAATTTTCTCGAAGTTATTTTAACCTGAACCTTGTGTGTCAGACTTAATTACTTCAGCGTATATACGCAATTTATTTTATTGATTCGGACAGGAACAGATAGACATTTAAACATTTTGGTTTACTGCTAAAAAGTACCTTAACAACTATAGTCTCCCTTTCAGTAATGCGGGGGTGGTGGTGGATAGATCACTGCTATCTAATTAGAAAGAGAAGACATCCTAATGTCCTCTCCCTGCCTTGTCCCCGTTTGTGGTCAGCAGGTGGGGGCTACTTTTTTAAATAAACAGGTGGGACAAAGTGGCCCTCCAGCCACCATCCACAGATGGGGGTGCGGGTTGTTCATTTTATAATAACCCAATGGGGCCTAATGTCCCTATCCATATGTAGAGGGTGGGGGCTACTAATAAAATATAGAAGGGGAGATGGATAATGGTTTGTCCAGAAGAAATAAGACATTTGATGGGAAGAGTGGTGTATTTTGGATTTGTACTGCCCTAGGCATGGTAGAACTTGGGCACCCTGTAATCTAAATTTGCCCCACCCCTTTCTGCCAAGGCCACACCTCTTCTTGTTAGAGACTTACACACTTTAACTGACACACACACTCACGGACAAGCACACACTCTCAGATGCACTGTCTTACACACACACAGATTTGACACAATCTGACAGATACAACCACTCAGACACACGCTGACAGACGCACACACTCTCATGGCACGCGCACAATCACTGACCGGCACACTCACTCACAGACACACACACACATTGACAAACACGCATATTCACCCAGTCTTCCTACTTTTGGGAGAGCTGGATAGATTATTTACCTGGGGTCGTCCAGTTGGGCTGCTGGGCAGGCAAGAAGGAAGGCGTGTGCGCAAAATAGGCAGCAAGTGAGCTGTGATTTTCTTGCTCAGCTCCTTCACGCGCTGCATAGTGATGCCGGGAGCTGGAGTGACATCATATTCCGGCATCACAGCAGCACACACTGGGAAACTGAGCAGAAAGAGCTCTCAGATCAGCGCTCCCTTGCCTCCTGCCCCGAGGGGTCCTAAAGCTTGCCAGCTCTTGGGCCCCCATAAAACGAGGCTTACAGGGCATTTGCTTGGGTATTTGGGGGTGGCGCGGTTTGCCGCCTGCTGGAAAGTGCCGCCCAAGGCAAATGCCTTGTTAGCCTTGCAATAAATACATCATTGGATGAAAAGTGTGTATATAAATACTTTTCTTTTTTGTTTCTTATATTTATTGCCCCCCTCACTATTAGTAGGGTAAAGGTGCTAGGCTTAACTTTACGCTATCTAGTGCTTTCATATTGAGAGGAGTCAGGGAACAGCACCTGGTGGATCCCAGATACGTCAAACTGTTACTTAACATTTTGACATGGCACTTCTGGCACTGTAACTATTAAAGTGGGTTTAACGGGGATCCCATTTTGAATGTTTAGTTAGAACGTTCACACCTCGCTAATGAGGTGTTAAACCCGCAAACCGCAAAGGAAGCCTTGGCGCGTGCCGACCCTGGGTTGAGCATTCGTGGATTGCTTTTAGTCTCGTAGGTTCTCGAACAAGGCCCTCCCCAGTGCCCCTTGGAATGTTCTGTATTAGCTGAGGTAACCAGTCAGGTTACCCTCGGCCCGCTACAATTTTTCTTGTCTTAACTGCTTCATTTAACCTTGATAGGCAGTATCCTTCTTTGTTAATTAATGCCCATATAACAGCAAATTACTGTTTACCAATTTGTTTTATCAGTGATATAAATTTGGCTCCTGAAATAAATTAAATATCTGATTTAGAAAATATAATTTTACACAGCAGATTATAAATCCTGTCTTTACCTTGGAATGTACCTTTTTTTTATTTATTTATTTATTTTTAAAGAGGCAATCCAAAAAACAAGTTCTGATCCCGTACACCACTTTAGGTGAATATCACTCAAATCTTATTGTTGCTTGTTGTGGAAGCTCAATGAAATTGGAGTGCTTTAAACCTAAACTTGTATGATGGACTATAATGTATTTTTTGCATTGCTACTTTATACTGGATGGTGAAATCAGAGCTACATCCGGGGCTGATGAAGCTGCAGCTCTAGGCCCATTGATTTAAAAACACATTATTTTTTTTTTTTACTACTCTTTACATGCTCTTGCTTAAGTATGGAAACATAAGAGGAATGTAGGGGAACAAAACTGGTGTGGACTGGCTGACAATGAAATTAGTTAACGTAAAGCTGACCTTGCGCACTATGCAAACGCACTTGCTGCTTCACTCGCTCTAACACTGTGGCATGTTCTTTCTTCTACACTCACTACATACACCTTTTCTCTGTCCCCGACTGAATACCAGGGGCTACTGTCTGCTAGTAGGAAGGTTAGGAGAGGAGAGAACCAGCGAGTGCTAGGGGACAGTCTTTAGAAAGCATAGAGCTAGCGCATCATTAGACGCATTTATGCCAAACTCAGGGTGCTGTCTGCACAGTATGCCCTTGGTTGGTCATACTGTATGATTGACAGGCAGCCTGAAGTGCGTTCACGCCAGGCTAATCCTCTAATTCTTCGTGCTGATAGCTAGGGATGTGCATGGGGAAAATATTTGGTTCAGCATTCTGAAATCCGGGACTTCGGCAAATTTTGCCCCTACTCGCTATACCTAAGCAGCGGGTGGGGACCCTAAATGAAAATGTACCCTCCCCAGGTGACTAGGGGTCCCCAAACCCCTAGTCACCCCCTCCCACAAAAAATAACCCCTACCTAGCCCCCTCACCCTAAAAATAATGAGGGGGACCATTATTATTATTACTATTATGGTATTCTATAGCGCCATCAAATTCCGCACCGCTTTACAGTGGGTGGACGAACAGACATGTAGTTATAACCAGACAAGTTGGACACACAGGAAAAGAGGGGTTGAGGGCCTTGCTCAATGAGCTTACATGCTAGAGGGAGTGGGGTTGAGTGACACAAAAGGTAAGGATAGTACTAGACTAATGACAGTTGCAAGAGAGGAATCAGTCAGGAGCTATTAACAGTTTAATTGATCCGCTTTTATGAAGAAGTGGGTTTTTAGTGATTTTTTTTGAAGAAGTGGAGACTGGGTGAGCATCTAATGGAGGAGGGAAGTGAGTTCCACAGGAACGGTGCTGCCCTCGAAGTCTGGAAGGACAGCATCAGAGGTGGGAGTATGGGTAGAAGATAGACGTAAGTCTTCAGCAGAGCGTAAGTGCCTAGACAGGACATACTTGTGTATTAGGGAGGATAGATAGGTGGGAGCAGCATTATGTAGAGATTTGAAAGCAAGAACCAGAATTTTAAATTGAGGCCTTTATCTTACAGGAAGCCAATGTAGGGACTGACAGAATGGTGAGACGTGGGAGGTGCGGCAGACAGGAAGATGAGCCTCGCCACCGCATTCATTATGGACTGTAATGGCGCAAGTTGGGAGCACGTAAGTCCACTGAGAAGCATATTACAGTAGTCATAGTAGTGTCAGATACGGGCAATGTTTTTGAGATGGAAGCGGCAGGAATGGGCGATAGACTGAACATGAGGCGTGAAGGAAAGGTCAGAGTCAAAGAGAACACCTAGGCAGTGAGCCTGCGTAGTGGAACTGATGGTAGCACCGTTGACTTGGAGGGAGACAGAAACAGGAGTAGCAACATTTGAGGGAGGAAATACCAGAATTTCAGTTTTGGTCAAGTTGAGTTTAAGGAAGTGGGCAGCTATCCAGTTAGAAATAGCAGAGAGGCAGTCAGAGATACTAGTCAAGAGGGACAGGGAGAGATCAGGAGAGGACAGATAGATTTGAGTGTCATCCGCATAGAAATGATATTGGAAGCCAAAGGAGCTAATGAGTTTACCAAGGGAGGCTATATAGATCGAGAACAATAGGGGACCTTGGGGGACACAAAGAGAGAGGAGTTGGGGAGAAGAAGAAGAGCCAGAGAAAGAAACACTGAAAGAGCGCTGGGAGAGGTAGGAGGAGCACCAGGAGAGAACAATATCTTGTAGACCGATATTGCGGAGGATGAGAAGAAGCTGTTGATGATCAACAGTGTCAAAAGCCGCAGAAAAATCAAGGAGAATTAGGATAGAGTAGTGACCACAAGATTTAGCAGCGAGTAGATCATTGGATACTTTGCTCAGTGCCGTTTCCACAGAGTGCTTAGCGCGGAAACCAGACTGAAGTGGGTCTAGCAGAGAGTTGGACCCGAGGAAGTCTGTCAATCTTGCATACACAACTCTTTCAAGGATCTTGGACGCAAAATGCAGTAGCGATATAGGACGGTAGTTGGACAGGGAGTTGGGGTCAATGTTGGGCTTCTTTAGAATTAGGATTACAGTTGCATGTTTAAAGGGTGATGGAAATATGCCAGAGGAGAGAGATTGAGAAGTTTAGTGACAGGTAGAGAAAGAGAAGAAGACAGAGTACGGATGAGATGCGAGGGAATTGGATCTGGGGAGCAGGTGGGGCAGGAGGACTGGAGCAGAGCAGAAACCACTTCCGCTGTAGCAGGTGCGAATGAACATAGAACAGCAGAAGGAGGGAGGTTAGGGGAAGTATTGTAAGGAGAAGAAGAAAGATGAGGGCTTGGCCGTGGTGTTTAAAAAAATAATGCCCAAAGGACCATATTTAGTTAAAAAAAAAAAAATAATGACCCTTTAACTAAAGGGATATGTACATATGATTTAAAAAAACGGTATCTGACATCCCTTTTAAAATACTAAATTTGTATTGAAGTATTGTGACAATTAGCCAATTGTTGTAATAACTGGTACCTACCAGGTGATGGAGCCAATGATTCAGCTAAGTCTACAAACCATGATCCATTTACAAATATATGAGGAAATTTACATTCACTTTATTATCATTATTATTATTATTGCCATTTATATAGTGCCAACAGATTCCGTCGCGCTTTACAATATTATTAGAGGGGGGAAGTATCTATAAATAGGACAATTACAAGAAAACTTACAGAAACAATAGGTTGAAGAGGACCCTGCTCAGACGAGCTTACAGTATATATGGGTGGGGTATAAAACACATTAGGACAGAAAATAGCAATCAAATAAGTTGGGAGTGCCGAACTGCAGGAGAGAGTAAAGTGCTGCCCTTTAGGAGACCGCAAGAGACAGGTATGTGAGGTAGAGGTTACTCTGGGAGGCCATAAGCTTTCATAAAGAGATGGGTTTTAAGGCACTTCTTAAATGATTGGAGACGTGATGGAGTGTGATGGCGGTAGGCAGGCTATTCCATAGGAAGGGAGACGCCCGCGAGAAGTCCTGCAAGCGTGAGTTGGCTGTACGCGTGCGAGCAGTGGACGAGAAGGTCACGGGCAGAGCTCAGAAACCGAGAAGGGACATACCTATGGATCTGTGAAGAGATATGAGGGGCTAGAATTGGTCAATGCTTTATAGGTATGGACTGACAGAGAGGTGAGGTGTGAGAGGACTGACTAGAGAGGAAAATCAGTCTGGTGGCAGCATTCATTACAGACTGCAGCGGGGCAATACGGCTTTTGGGAAGACCAATAAGTAGAAGGTTACAATAATCCATGCAGAAAATTACTAGAGCATGGACAAGCTCCTTAGTAGCATCTTGCATAAGAAATGGGCAGATGCGGACTATGTTTTTAAGATGGAATCTACTGGACTTAGTAACATGCTGGATGTGAGGCTCAAAAGTGAGGCCAGAATCAAGTATGACACCAAGACAGCGCGCTTGCAAGGATGGACTGATGTGGATAGCGCTAACTTGAAGGGAGAGCGAATAACTGCTAGTTTGACCCAGAAACAGACTGACACAATGTTTTGCTGAGGACTCTTGTATAGTATTAAAACTTAAATGTTTTTTTTACACTGAACGGAAGTATGGCGCCAGAGAACTCCAGACACCATAATAACTTTAATTAGATTCTCTTGCACCCTGTTTTTCACTTTAATTATCTTAACCCCTTAAGGACACATGACATGTGTGACATGTCATGATTCCCTTTTATTCCAGAAGTTTGGTCCTTAAGGGGTTAAGCATTTATCATGTCTACAGTATCCCTTTAATACTTGTAATGGGTAATTTTTTGAAGTTTTATTCAATGGTGTAACTATCTGGCAAGTTATAGTTCTCCTTTAGTAAACCGCATGAATATATAACAGAGTAACTGGGATAGGTGAACCTGTAAAAGTTAAAATGGCCATTGCGAGTGCAGGTATAGAGTTGACTTTCTTGTGGCAGAGATGGTCTAGTGCATGGTCCTATTCACATGGCTCACCTGTGATAACCTTCTCCATTGCAAGAACTGCCCTGTTTGTAAGGCCAAGATGCTATGTGGCTGAGCATGACATACCTTCCAACATTGAGATCGGGACAGGGTGGGTCTGGTCTGCCTACCACAGGGTCGGCTCAGCTTGGTGTCAAACATGCCAGGCTGGCTAATAGCTTATCTGAATTTTGCTGCCCCCTCAAAAAAATGCATCTACATCTGTATTTCGTAACCCCCTTTTTGAATTTCGTAACCTCATCTAGTATTTTATATATATAAAAATGGGATATACCTAGACCTATAAAATAAAGAAAGAATACGCTCATAGGGGATTAACGTAAATTCACAAATGGCCCCTTATTTATATGTGACACTCACAAAATGGAAGTGATTTTCAGGCTCATCAATTTAGTGGATTCTCACGAATTCCTCTTGGTTGGTATTGCATGTAAAAGATAAAAATACCATAGTACAGTACTGTCATGAAGTAAAAATCAGCTTTAATGTTTGTACTTACAAAATAAAAGAAGTAAAAAGGCCCATCAGTACAAATCTGTGTGTCCCATCAGTGTTGAATAGGAAGATTCTTGCAGAAATGTAGGCAGGAAAAGCAAATAAAAATGAAATAAAATTACAAATAACTCTACGCGTTTCGTCTGTATTCTCAGACTTCCTCAGGAGTAGTAAGGTGCTTCAAATCTTCTGGGAGCTGTAGCTTCCTTTTAAAGACCCTCCCGCCGTTTTTTCCTTTGATTCCTCCAATCAGCTGTTTTCAAACAGCCGTACTTCGTTTGCTCGTTTTTCACAGTCCTTGTATGGAGTTCCGGAAAACGTCCGTGGAACGCACGTGCGTTCCACCAACCCGGAAGTGTCTGTGTTCTTATCGGCTATGCGGAAGTGATGCTCATAGCTGGAACGCATATGAATGGAAAATTTTAAAACATGGCATAAAGGGTAAGATGTATATATACATCATTCTAATAATCCTAAAGACCCAAACATATATTAATTTCACATTAGTAATGTAATATATTTATACATCATTGAAGAGATAAATATGACAAATGTGACGAAAAGGAAAGTGAGGAAGGGAAAGCAGAGGGAGAGATTCTGGAGTCACTATACTTTTACACAAAAAAGTTAGTTAATAAAAAATAATAATAATTAATACACAATTAATGAAAACAATTTATAAAAAATATTAATTTTATATACCCTGTTTTACCCCTTTGTGTTTCTCACCATTTGTGTCTTACATCCCCTTGCGTATCTCTTACAATCTCCCTCCTTGTGTATCTCTTACTTACTCCAAGTCCCTTTGTGTGTCTTACATCCCTACCAGCCCCTTTTTGGTCTTTTTCTCCTCCCAGACCCTTTCTGTGTCTCCCCCAATCATGCATTCCTGACTCTATAGTGTTGTAAATACTAGCTAGCTCCCTTGTCCCTCTAAATATAGTAACATTTTACTTTTATTCCAGTCTGCTGCTGCTGGCTCTGCCCCTGATCTGTGAGCTTGGCTGACATAATCAGAAGTGGTGATGAAAGCCAATCACAATTTTTTCCCATAGGAAAACATTGGATTGGCTTAGAATGTCAAGAAGGCAGATGTGAAGTGGCACAAGCCAAACATAGCCCTGGACAATCAGCATCTCCTCATAGTTTTATTGAATCAATGCATTACTATGAGGAAAGTTCAGTGTCTCCATGCAGCACTGCCCCAGAAAGCACTTCTAGTAGTCATCTGAGCAGTGACCTCACTGCAAAAAAAGACTGAATGGAATGATTATTCTCACCAAAACAAATACAGTAAGCTGTAGTTGGTCTGGTGATTATAGTGTCCCTTTAACTCTGCGTTTCAGAAACGCACTCACATCAAATATAAGTGAGGTGCCTCCCCTGATCAAGGCTGTGGGCTATCACCTTCTTGACCTCCTTCCATCAATTATATGAACCATAGCCCAGAATCGGGAAATTCACCATACAGAGAAACAAAGGGCTACTATTCAAAATGGCCATGAGCGGCCCATGCCCGCAATCAGAAGATATAAGGGCTATATATGAACTGCTGTTTGCAAGCTTCTTGGATTGCATGAGCCAGAGAGCGAAAATATGCTCACCTGCTTCTGACCAGCCAGTTGAAGTTCAACACACTCTAAATGCCATGCTGGGAGACTCAGCAAGTTCCCATGCCGGAATGGTGTCGGGAGCAAGGATTTGGCTTTATTGCTCATGGTAGCTCTGTTTGGAATGGAAATAAACTGTACAAAAAAGATGGTTTGCATCTTTCTCAAAAGGGAACAAATGTTCTCAGTGAGCAGTTCAGAGGTTTTGCTAGGATGTATTTAAACTAGGAGGGGGGGGCAAAAGGGTGATAAAACATCAATCCAATTGTCCCCCAAAACAAGGACAGAAGGTGCCTGTAGCAAGTGTGTTAAAAAATGATAAGCTTAGAGTCATGTCTACAAATGCTCGCAGTTTAGGGAATAAGATCCATGAACTTGTGGCAATAATGGCAACTGATAGTGTAGATTTAGTCGCTGTTACTGAGACATGGTATAATGAGAAAAATGACTGGGACATAGCAATACCAGGGTACTCTTTATATAGAAAAGACAGGGAAGGCAAGAAAGGGGGAGGGGTGGCCCTGTATGTAAAGAATAGCATAAAATCTAGCCTAATAAAGGTTAGTGAGGCGAACATAGAGTCAGTTTGGGTTACGTTAGAATTTGGTAATCACACAGTAACTCGTGTAGGTGTGATTTATAGGCCCCCAGGACAAATTGAAGAGTTAGATAATCTACTAGTTGAAGAAATAGCTAAAATGACAATGAAGGGGGAAGTTATCATCATGGGTGACTTTAATCTTCCTGATATAAATTGGAAAACAAAAATAGCTACATGTGCCAGGAGCACACATATTCTAAACTCCCTACTGGGATTGTCTCTAAAACAAGTCGTTGAGGAGCCAACTCGTAAAGAGGCCATACTAGATTTAGTGTTAACAAATGGAGATTTGGTATCAGATATTACTGTAGGTGAAAGTTTAGGATCCAGTGATCATCAGTCAGTGTGGTTTAATATAAGAACAGTGACTGAGTCACACCACACAAAAACAAAAGTTTTAGACTTTAGAAAAACAGACTTTTCCAAAATTAGAATATGTGTAAAGGAGTCATTATCAGACTGGAGCAATTTAAATGGAGTCCAAAAGAAATGGGATTATTTAAAAGTTGCACTACTGAAGGCAACAGAAAATTGCATTAGGCTTGTCAGTAAAAGCAAAAAATTCAAGAAACCACTGTGGTACTCCACAGATGTAGCCAAAATAGTAAAAAACAAAAAGTTAGCATTTAGTAATTATAAAAAAACCCAGAGTGAGGAAGACAGAATGACCTATAAGATTAGGCAGAAAGAGGCTAAGCAAGTTATAAGAGCTTCCAAATCACACACAGAAGAGAAAATAGCACAGTCAGTAAAAAAGGGGGACAAAACCTTTTTTAGATACATAAATGAGAAAAGAAAAGTAAAACAAGGATTAGTTAGATTAAAAACAAAAGAAGGAAGGTATGTAGATGAGGATAAAGGTCTAGCTGACTGCCTCAATGAATATTTTTGTTCGGTATTTACAGATGAAAATGAAGGAAAGGGACCTCAGTTAAGAAAAAGGATAAATGAGTCATTTATTACACGTGAGTTTACAGAGGAAGAGGTTCTATTTCAACTGTCAAAAGTAAAGACAAATAAGTCAATGGGACCTGATGGAATACACCCAAAGCTATTAAAAGAGCTTAGTGGTGTACTAGCAAAACCATTAACAGATTTATTTAACCAATCATTGATAACAGGAGTAGTCCCAGAAGATTGGAAGTTAGCGAATGTTGTGCCCATTCACAAGAAAGGTAATAGGGAGGAGTCGGGCAACTATAGGCCAGTAAGCCTAACTTCAGTAGTGGGGAAAGTGATGGAAACCATGTTAAAGGATAGGATTGTTGAACATCTAAAAACACATGGATTTCAAGATCAGAGACAACATGGGTTTACTTCAGGGAGATCATGCCAAACTAATCTTATTGATTTTTTTGATTGGGTAACTAAAATTATAGATCAGGGTGGTGCAGTAGACATTGCTTACCTCGATTTCAGTAAGGCTTTTGACACTGTTGCACATAGAAGGCTTATCAACAAACTACAATCTTTGAGTTTGGATTCCAATATTGTTGAATGGGTAAGGCAGTGGCTGAGTGACAGGCAACAGAGGGTTGTAGTCAATGGAGTATATTCGAAGCTTGGGCTTGTCACCAGTGGGGTACCTCAGGGATCTGTACTTGGACCCATTCTCTTTAATATTTTTATTAGTGATATTGCAGAAGGTCTTGATGGTAAGGTGTGTCTTTTTGCGGATGATACTAAGATATGTAACAGGGTTGATGTTCCAGGAGGGATAAGCCAAATGGAAAATGATTTAGGTAGACTAGAAAAATGGTCAGAGTTGTGGCAACTGACATTTAATGTGGATAAGTGCAAGATAATGCATCTTGGACGTAAAAACCCAAGGGCAGAGTACAGAATATTTGATAGAGTCCTAACCTCAACATCTGAGGAAAGGGATTTAGGGGTGATTATTTCTGATGACTTAAAGGTAGGCAGACAATGTAATAGAGCAGCAGGAAATGCTAGCAGAATGCTTGGTTGTATAGGGAGAGGTATTAGCAGTAGAAAGAGGGAAGTGCTCATGCCATTGTACAGAACACTGGTGAGACCTCACTTGGAGTACTGTACACAGTACTGGAGACCCTATCTTCAGAAGGATATTGATACCTTAGAGAGAGTTCAAAGAAGGGCTACTAAACTGGTTCATGGATTGCAGGATAAAACTTACCAGGAAAGGTTAAAGGATCTTAACATGTATAGCATGGAGGAAAGACGAGACAGGGGGGATATGATAGAAACATTCAAATACATAAAGGGAATCAACACAGTAAAGGAGGAGACTATATTTAAAAGAAGAAAAACTACCACAACAAGAGGGCATAGTCTTAAATTAGAGGGACAAAGGTTTAAAAATAATATCAGGAAGTATTACTTTACTGAGAGGGTAGTGGATGCATGGAATAGCCTTCCAGCTGAAGTGGTAGAGGTTAACACAGTAAAGGAGTTTAAGCATGCGTGGGATAGGCATAAGGCTATCCTAACTATAAGATAAGGCCAGGGACTAATGAAAGTATTTAGAAAACTGGGCAGACTAGATGGGCCGAATGGTTCTTATCTGCCGTCACATTCTATGTTTCTATGTTTCTATGTTTCTATGCCGTCTTTCCGCAGCAGCGCCTTCCTTGGCTAGGAGTTCATTGGGAAAGATACCCCTCACACCACCCTCATCTCCGTAGGGCCTTGAAGCAGAGGCACCAGTAAGCTGGTACACCGTGACCTGCAATGAAAAGTGTCTTGGACTATAATAAAGTCTGGGACGGTGGCAGCTCCTATACAGGCCTGGGGCTGGTATGGAATGGTTCCAGGGAACCATTGTGATTACAGTGGTTGGTTGAGCATGATGCCATGTCTACCGTTATGGTAGGTTTCTTTTAGTTAGAACACTAACCTATTCTGTGGAACTCTTTTGCACTGCAACATCCTCATCTATTGTATACTTCTACTACTTCGTGGAATGCAATTTAACTAGTCTGACATGATCTGTTTCATATAACCGTGCTGATGTTTCCTAATGACATTGTTCTTCTCAGTGAATTCCTTTACATACTTTCCCAGCCATAGAAGTTAAGCTCTATTATTTCCAGGCAAAGATTTTGAACCCTTTTTTGAATATAGGAACCACATCTGACTTTCTCCACTCTTCTGGTACAATTCCTGAAAAAAAATCAAAAGATCCTGAAAGATTAAAAACCGTGATCTCTTATTTCCACACTTCGCTCATTAAGTACTTGTAGGTGAATACCCTAATTCATGTGTGAATACCAATAGCCTTTGTATTTAACAAAATTGATTTATGTGACCTGCTCTTTTTCTGAATAATATGTCCACTTATTTAAATGTCTTGTTTTTAGGCTATTGTCAGAGTATATTTGCCTTCTGTGCCAATTTGTCCGAAAGGGTTAAAAGGGAATATGCTTTGTACATTCATTATGGCTGCCTCTTCTTATACATTGTTCAAATCTCCTTATTGCATAGCGAGCACAGCATTATAAAAATAACACAGACAGGAAAACTTGTATCAATAAACCGGTACCTTAATTCAGTTGGCTGCTCATTATATATTCCAAAGTATAACAGCAAAAACAGTTTGACTTCAACCAGAAAAAAAATTAAATCACTGTAGTATTTTATTAGCAAAATGTTAAATAGTAATATAACAACCTACAGCGATATGTACACTTTATCAAGACTATTGCACAAAAATCTCCAGTCAGGATATAGCCCCACTTATTGCAAACTTAAATACTGCGTAACGCAGAAAACCCGGCTAAATCACTAGAAATATGTGGAAAAATTCACTCATCCAAGGGCTAGTGCCATCTAATCCAGACTAGGGTTACATCACCTCAACATCTAAAAATGTAAAAAACAAAAAGAGAAAACACCAATAACATCATTTTTTCCTTACACTGTAGAAATATTTAGATGGACAATAAGGATGAAAATATTGGTTTCCAGGAAAGCTTTTTTTTTCTTTTGCTTGAACAAATTTAAACAGGGGTTACATTCACATCCTCTTGGCATCATAACCACTGTGATATCCTGAAGTGCACATGGTTCTTGATTTTTCCCTTTAAGGGATGAATTCAGTACTAGAAGAGATTTTTCCCTGCCCGGTTAGTCCCACTGCTTGTGAAGTATTACAGGATCTTACAGCTTCTAAAGCCCTGCTGTAAAACTTTCACATACATGATGTGAAACTCTCATCAAATGAGAGACCAGAAGAGGTAACGGAAAAGGGTATTTTCATTAGCAAATGTTTATTTTAACACAAGGCACTAAAATTATTGCTAGTGTGTTATCGGCCATCAAAGCAGGATAGCTTATCTATGTCTGTTAATTAACCCTTTTTTATCATGGCATAAGTAATACAATATGAGTATTTTGGGTAAAGATTTAGTTAAAGAGGGATTCTTAACACCATAACAATGTCATCTTAAGCAAGTGGTCATCACGCAGAGATCCTGACCTGTGGAGGTTCTTTTTATGATGTATTTAACTCGGAAGATAAATATTTCTGACATTTCTCAGCCCCAATTGATTCTCCTGCTGGTTTCAAAATGCGTCGGCTTTGGCATAGTATTAGTTAATACTTCTGATTGTAACACACATACCTTGCATCGTTTGTAAGTACTGGTAATACAGTGAAAATAAATAAGCAGATAATCTAACATTTAATATCAAAATTATATTAACCCCTTAAGGACCAAACTTCGGGAATAAAAGGGAATCATGACATGTCACGTGTCCTTAAGGGGTTAAAAGCTGACTTTGTCTTGTTCTGATATTGTGTTTTCCAGATGACAGTCACGTAACATTAGAAACTAATAGCCAGCGGGCTAAAGCAGACATTTACCATGTGTTCCCTGCCTGGCTGTGCAAGTTTGGGGATCCCTCTTCATTCTTCACATAAGGATCATTAATGATCCCAAGCAAATTCATGGTTGTGGGGCCCAATTTATCCCCTGAGCCCTAGACAGCCGCCTTGGGTCGCTTTATGGTTAATCCTGCTCTGCATTCATCTGTGTGACAATAACCTAAAACTAACAAAAAAGAAGCCTTTCATGGAATTATTTACTGCTATAACCTTTCTAGTACTGGAAGGAACCAATGTTTCCATTATGTAACATGCACATCCTGGAACCTCCGATGTAGCCTGGAAAGCATGTCATAGGCAGCCAAAGAAACACAATGTTTCTAGTTTGGATCATTTTCCCACAACTTTGTTATTTCTTTTATATTTGTTTTTCAGATGTTTTTATAGATGCCTAATAATGCAATGTTGGTAATTCACTTAGAGATTCCACGATGAAGATATTCAGATATTCTTTACAAAAATAAATAAAAATAATAATAAAAAAATATGTAGAAAGACCATTTTGCTGATATAACTAAAACATAAAAAAAGGTTTAGAAACACTATCATGATGAAAATTCACTGCTGCTCTCTCTGTTTAACAAACTTAAATGGAAAGTCTAAAGGACGTATCAGGGTAAACAAATAATACTACCTACTTTTAATGATGGCTTAGACATATAGCATGTTTTAGGATACTAGGTGTAAGATGCAGGCAGCTTGTGGTTTGATCTGTTGATCTGCCCCCTAGCTCGTGGAAAAATACAGCCAGTTGGTGCCGAAATGTTGGGGGCATTGGGGACTTGTGTTTCTGCCAGGTTAGGCTTGTGAGAAGTTTGGTAAATGATTACGGTTTTATTTTGTCACTCTGTATATTTTGCTATATGCATTTTATGCCAATTGTTGGTTCATTAAATATTTGCCACAAAAAAAGGCGCTAAAATTAAACCTAGTGATATATTTAAAATGTGAACGGTATAGCGCACCTTTTTTTTTTTAGTGAAGTGGTGTGTTTAGAGCGTGTGCACTATAAAGGTGCTGCTTTACCTTTTTACCTATATTTTAAAGTTATAGCGCACCTTTTTTATGTCATTAAATATTTGCATTACTTTCGAAAGTGGTTCTAGTGTGCATTCTCTTTTTGGTAATAAGAGGTTCTTTTAGGAACATTCCTAATTTGCCTTACCGTAACACCAGCAATGATTTTGCATTGGCCATCAAATTATAGGAGTTCTCTTCTCATGTGCAGGAAAATTACTAAAACATGCCAGCCTTGCAGGTTCTTCTATTATGTTATTATTTATATAGCGCCAACAAATTCCGCTGCGCTTTACAGTGGGTGGATGAACAGACACGTAGTTGTAACCAGACGAGTTGGACACACAGGAACAGAGGGTTTGAGGGCCCTGCTCAATGAGCTTACATGCTAGAGGGAGTTGGGTAAAGTGACACAAAAGGTAAGGATAGTATTAGACTAATGACAGTTGCAAGAGAGGAATCAGTCTGGAGTTATTAACAGTTTAATTGATACACTTTTATGAAGAAGTGGGTTTTTAACGGAGGAGGGAAGTGAGTTCCACAGGAACGGTTCAGCCCTCGAGAAGTCTTGAAAGCGAGCATCAGAGGTGGGAATACGGACAGGAGATAGACTTAGGTCTTCAGCAGAGCGTAAGGGCCTAGACGGGACATACTTGTATCTTAGGGAGGATAGGTAGGTGGGAGCAGCATTATGTAGAGATTTGAAAGCAAGAACCTGAATTTTAAATTGAGCTCTATATCTTACAGGAAGCCAATGTATGGACTAACAGAAGGGTGAGGTGCGGGCGGACAGGAAGATCAGCCCCATTTTTCACTATTACATGGATCCTGGAGATGTGACCACCAAACATTTTAAAGGATAATAGTCACCTCAAAACTATTTTTAAATGCAATAAGCATGTCACAATTTGAAAAGGAAATATATTTTTTAATTAAGTATATGTAAAAGAATTAAATAGGAAAAACTCATCCCCACCTTCGGTATATGACAGGATCTTTGAGCCATATACATGCTCCTTGGGTCAATTTATAAAAGTGCACATTTCTATTAAAATCAGCACATTTTGTAAAATAAAATAAAAAAAGGGGACACACTTCACACACAAGCACTTCAGCAAGCTCATGTGCCGTAGGGGTCTACAGTAGCTTTAAAGATGGATGCCCCCATAGAGTAAGGGTGAGGCAGGACATGAAATATCATAATTTATATGAATGCTTTACAACATGACACACAGAGGCTACAGTTCATGTTATGTTTTATTATAATATTAATATTTAAAATGTGACCATTTTCCATTAATGGGGCTTGCAGAGCTCACTTAAAATGTTATGGTCATGACATGTACCTCTCTGTAAAAATGTAAAGGGACACTATAGTCACCTGAACAACTTTGGCTTAATGAAGCAGTTTTGGTGTATAGAACATGCCCCTGCAGCCTCACTGCTCAATCCTCTGCCATTTAGGAGTTAAATCCCTTTGTTTATGAACCCTAGTCACACCTCCCTGCATGTGACTTGCACAGCCTTCCATAAACACTTCCTGTAAAGAGAGCCCTATGCTTTCTTTATTGCAAGTTCTGTTTAATTAAGATTTTCTTATCCCCTGCTATGTTAATAGCTTGCTAGACCATGCAAGAGCCTCCTGTATGTGATTAAAGTTCAATTTAGAGATTGAGATACAATTATTTAGGTAAATTACATCTGTTTGAAAGTGAAACCAGTTTTTTTTTCTTCATGCAGGCTCTGTCAATCATAGCCAGGGGAGGTGTGGCTAGGGCTGCATAAACCGAAACAAAGTGATTTAACTCCTAAATTACAGTGAATTGAGCAGTGAAATTGCAGGGGAATGATCTATACACTAAAACTGCTTTATTTAGCTAAAGTAATTTAGGTGACTATAGTGTTCCTTTAAATGTTTATTTATTTGTGTGGTCACCATTGAAATTGATTGATACCCCCAAACTTTGGGATTCTATGAATTCAGGAGGCACAAAAGTGCAGACTAAAAGTATGGTCCTGCCCAAAGGGTCATGGTCAAAAGGGAGTTTATCAGTCTGATGTGAATGCATCCTAGGCAGACCATCGCTCGTTTTGACCCTTTTCCCCACTGCCCACGTACAGAGTTCTTCTGAAGCTCTCTGCCCTGAGCTAGAGGGCATTTTATACACAAGTGGTCTCTGGCTGGCTAGAAAATACCACCAATTTGGGACAGCCCCCCTATCCCAGGACAGTTGGGGTTGGGGATGCAATTCACTGGTGACTACTCCCCTTTTCCAAACCTGCACCATTTTTGGATCATGATTAAGTGTCCTTGAAGTAACGTGTTTTATTGTATAGGCTTACCCAGAATGCATTTCCTTTTTTTATCAGTGCAGAAGAGCGTGCATGTCAGAGGAATTGATGACTTTATTCTAATATATTTAAGGTCGTATCCTGGGAGATTATGATCAGGTGGCAGTACAAGTAGCATTGTTTTTCTATAAACAAAAAGGAAGGTCATTTCAAAGGTGCCAAAATAATCTCTATGGTGGCAGACTGCACTCTTCCTGGCAGTTGTGTTGACAAATAGTGACTACAGAAAGCTATTTATGCCTTTGCTTGAGTGAACCTCTCTGCACGTGTGCAGCTCTGGTTGGCTGAGCTGCATGTCCCCTCAGTGTGCACACAAGTGTGATTTAGATCCACGGAAAAATCTATCACCTGCACTCCACCAATGGTGCTGCACCTTCCCACCTCAGCTTCATTCCAGTGTTGGGAGGTATGGAAGCTCATTTGAAGCAGAGTTGTTTTTGTAACTGCATTGAGAGTTCCAGTCCTCATTTTATTGCTGTTTTGCTATGTCCTTGATATATCCTGGCATAAATGCCCATTGCTATCCGTGGATTAATGGACTATGTCATTTCTCACTAGCACATACTCTACCTGTCAAGCCTGACAACATGGGCACCATAAAACGAAGGTTCATGCTGTAGTTGGATCTATTCAAGTCACTTGAGCCATGCTTGCGCTATGGCCATCTATCACTCTTGGGCCTGTCGCCTTTAAATAGAGTATGATAACTTAAGGAGATATGACACCCTCCTTTAATGACTTGAAAGATAATTTAAAAGTTGAGAAGCAATCATACTAGTATTATTAAGGTATATTGGAATCAAAACCAAAGAATGACAACCTTTCCAAACTCCCAAAATGAAATCACATCAATAATAAACAAACACACACACTGCCCCCACAAACCCACAAAATAAATAAATGTAAGTAGTGGGTACTGGAACATTTATAATTCAAAACAGACACAACATGTAATTCATGACTCTGTTTAGAAGTTGTAATTCATGATTTGGTAAGGTACAGAGAACAGTGCAATGTGATACAACAATCTCAGAAATACCAACTCTTACAATTTTCAGTTTGTCTATATTACACCATATAAATATACAGAGAGAATGCAGCTCTATGTCTCACCAGGAGCATTGACCGTATTAGCACCTCTCAAACCAGAGGTGGTCATCCATAGAATAATTTACAATCTTAACATTACAATATGTACAAAAACAAAAAAAGTAAAACATTTCATTTTTTAAAGTTTTTTTTACATTTTTTTTTTAACCAACCACGCGCAAAACAAAAAAAATAAAAAATAAAACTGTACAAGAACCATCAAAGGATTCGATTGAGGCTTAACCCCCGTGCCATCTGGAAGAGGAATACGTACACTTCAATCCCCTCTTCCAGTGGTTAGGGGTGATAAACGTCCAAACGCCAGGGAAGGCTTTACAGTTTCGTTGCTGCAAAGATTCTCTGGCGTTGAAGAAGTTCATTAATAAGTAATGGCTAAAATAGAAATCAATTGCTACAGTACTGTGTACAGAAATGGCATTCCATCTTTTTTCAGCGTCTTATCTTCAGTTATATCTTTTTTTGCCTTCCAAATAAAAAATAAACATTTTAAACGTGTCCTTCTAATTATTGATCCTTATAATAACACTATATACCCAACAGAAGACAGACAATGAATAGACTTAACAGCATTTTTTCCCAGCTGGTAATTTCGGGTTTCAAAGTCATCTTTAGGGAACACAATAAAAATTATAGACTTAAAAAAAAAAAGGAAACAATGACCAATTTTAAATAAAGGAAGTAATCCACAAAAAAAAAATAATAATATAAAAAAAAATATATATATATATATATATATATATATATATATATATATGTGTGTGTAATCTAAGAGCATAGGTCTTTGTTTATCTCTTCTAATCTTTAATTCAAATCTTTATTTTATTTGCTTTAAAAATCCCTCGCATTAATAAATAGCACTTCAATACATTTCAATTTAGTTTGCAATGTATCTATTTTTTTGTGACTTTGACAACAGCTTTAGACATTTTTGAGCCACTTTAACTGTTTTATTTTTTTTAAACTTATTTCGGTTTTCTCTTTGTAACAGCATCTCTCTTCCATCACACAATTGTTTCTAATGCAGTCTCCCATGGTATGGGAAAACTAACAGACTTCTCTGTGGCCCATGTACAAAGGAACACAGACTATAGTGACATGTTTAGCTCAGAATGAAGTAGAACGTAATATTAATACTGATGTGTCTGTACATTAAGAGCCAATAATAGATAGGCACAACTCAAAGGTTCTCAACGATGGTCATCGGAAACCCCAAAAACATTTTTATTGCTCCTTACAGCCTAGGCAATTTAATCAGTGTCTATCTGAAACTGAAAATCTGCTTTTGCTCAGGTGAAGAAATTCTAAAACTGTCAATCTGTCATAACTGTTCAGGGTGGGTCTTCAAGAACAGACCTTGAGAACTCATGGACATAGCCAGGGACTATAAACCAAGAGGCACATAAATTGCTCACGGTTACAGGAAAATTGTCAGTTTTTCTGTCTTACCAGCTGTCACTCAAAGAAGAATGGGGACGGGATACCCAAAGGAACAATCATGTCATACTTAGAATGAGAGGGGGGAAACGCCATAAATAAATGCTCGATAAATCATTATTTTAACAACAGCATAGACCCACGTAAGAAATGGTTTCTTCCTCTGTACGTTGCAAAAACTCAGTGCTAAATATCAAATTTCCCATTTTTACACCTGGGTCATCAGGTAAGCAGATCAGTAAAATTCATGCAGATATTGAAATGGAAATTCCAAAACATCCACAAAACCAACAATCTGTAGTGTAGCTCTTTTGAGGCAATTGGATCATTTGATACTCCGCTTAACTACACCACCTCCCATATGCCAGGTTTACCTAGTTATGTCATCATTGCACCATGGGAAGATCTCATATATGGTTCCACCAAAAGATAACCCAACTATTTCAATATATAAGTACATAAAATCGGGGGCGGGGCCTGAAAATCATAACAATACCACTTGACCATCCTACCCAAGGATCTACCTAAACAACCCTGACTGTACCACTAGAACATCCTACCCAATGGACCACCAAAATAAACGCCAACCTGTTCAATTAGTACATGAGTTTGCCAGGACGAAACCAGAGATTTCTAACAAAAAAAATCATCAATCTTTACTATTCTGAACTTAACATGGGCTCTCACTACTGTTAGCAAGTTTTTACCCAGCTGATCTTCTGGGCCAACATTCCAATACAAAATAAATCATTACCAGGCAAATGAGAACGCAAAATAAACTGCACTCCGCACATACTCTGTGATTTTGCTATCAAACTGTACCCTGCTCCCCAGGTCCTAAAACTTCAAACAGCAATATCTAGAGTTAAAGTTGTACAGACACCTTTAAACATCTGCCAGGTAGCTCAAGCACATAGGTCTTCTTTTTTTGTAGTAAATGAGAAATATTTCAGACAATTCCAGCCAACCTAGTGGGTTTTCATATACATTTTTGATTTTTAAAGAGTTGATCAATACATACGAAGAAAGAGAAGCAATTTAAAATCAGTCTAATTCTATGATCATGGTGCTTTATAATACGGGTGAATAAGATAATACTAAAAAGCCAGGGTAAAATATTAGATATTGTGTTCTTTTATATATATTAAAGTATTTTTGGTCATTTTATTGTGCCAATTACCTTTTTTATAGACACATAATCTATTTTACCCTGGCTTTTTAGTATTATCTTATTCACCTTTTATTGGTTTTATGTAAAACCTCTGAAATACATCTTTGGAAGTTTCCTGTACCTAAAGAAATCCTTAGGTGGGGATAAATCCACCCACGCTGTCATCACAGATCAGTTGGTCTGCTCTTGTCTTGTAAGTACATTCTTTTATTTTTTTTATCAATATTACCATACAGTGAGCACTATTGGTTGTCTCTTTTTATCCGAGAATTGGACAACAGTGACGGAGAGGAATCCATTTATATCCCACAAGCGGGGATTAAACCGCTGAATGCGCTTCACCCCAGAGCTGGTTATTAGCTCTGGCAAATGTGAGTTTTATATTATTACTCCTTTACGTCTATACTTGAATTTTACATACTGCACCATTGGTTGTCCTTCTCTCTTTTTATCTTTCATATAAAGTGGATCCACTGCAATAGTAGAAGACCTCATCACTAAAGACCATTTGTAAGGATAATATATTTGGACTTTTGCCTTTTAACTGGACTTTTTATTACTGATTGTGGCGCAGCCTTTTTTATTGTTTTTCTTGTCTTATTTTAAAGGGTTTGAGGGATTCCTTTTAAGGTTGCTGCCTATAAGTTAAGTAAGCGCTGTCTCATTCTTCCATTTTTTTCAATATATATATATATATATATAGAGAGAGAGAGAGAGGGATTATATATATATATATATAAACTAAAAACTTCCCTTTGGCATTAGTGCCAAGTCTGTATCAACGACCTGAAATACACAGCACACATGGATGATATATTTTTATATATTAAATAGCATAGTAAAATGTTTAAAAAAAACAAAACAAACTGCAGAAGGCAGACCTACAGCTGATATCACCATGTAGTGTTTCGGTTACTTATTACATAGATTTTGTAACAGGTTACGCATTATTATTTTTTAAAATATACGTCAAGATAAAAAGTATTGTATAAACCCAGTTGTTCTGCTGGATTAGAGTGGATTTATCTTCGTTCAGATTCTTTTTATATTATTTACTTTCATACACGACATTTTTTAAATTAAATTTGAACACAGGGCAATAGTTGTGAAGTTATCCATATTATAAGTTAGGGACAATTTGCCTCTGCAGAGCTCTGTTGTATGCCTTACTGTGCCTTTATTCTGTCACCTGTCCTGGGCACACGTGCATTCTTCCCACCATGTTTGTCTAAAGCATTCACAACTTAGCGTCTGTAAAGTAAGAATCACGCAAAGCAGAGCACGCAGAAATACCCCAGTGAAGGGATCCATGACAGTTCCACTTTAAGTTCTCCCCTCGTTTTGTTAAAATCAGTCATCGCTGACAATCGCTTTGCAAACTTCCAGTAAAGGCCTTGTCTAAAATGTTCAGGTAACTATGGTGCAAAATTTTTGTGTGGTTTTATATTGAAGTGGACGGAACCAAAGGTATCCTATTTTAAATACAGAGCGCAGTAGATGCCGGTCATCCTATCACATTTTTATGAATGACCGTGTCTGACAGCATTGTTAGATTGTGCTTGAATGGCACGCAAAACTTATAGTAAGCCCTAGAAAATACCACTATGCTTTAACAGTCACAAAAAAAGTTATTAGTCAGTAACTGGCCAATCCAGTATTTGGCTTGCCCCATATGGAAACGGACTGTCTCTTAGGTTCTGCTCATTAAAAATGACAGCGGTGACATTGGAAACTTAACCTACATTAAGGGACACTCCAAGTTCCATAACTAATGCTTCTTGCTTTGAACATGGTCCTAGGCCCCTCCCCTGTCCCCAGTCAAACCCGCACCTTTACGAACAAATTCTTCCCATCCTTCGTTGTAGTTGTGTGCATCTAATACATAAATTGAGCCATCTTTAAGCTACAATTAGAAGCAGAGCTTGCTGTAGAATGAAGCATATCATGGGGATTTACCATAAACAGAATTGTACATGTATCATTTTTATTTTATAGAAATGGGTATCCCTTATTGTCCACTTAAAATAATTGCTAACAATGGAGAAATGCATATTGTAGTTTGCGCGATGCTTCACTAGACTGTTTCTAGGAATAATTCAACAATAAATTATTTATAAAGAGATATATGCCCATCATTTGCTTTTCTTAGATTTACATCATGCAAACTAAAATACGATTTCCCCCATAATTACTGATACTTTGTCATTAAGTTCCCGTTATATATTTTATATCTTCATATTAAATTGTTTAAAAACAAGCATGAAACATTTCTGATTTTATATTTGTTTGACTTCTTGCCTCCACGCCCTGTTTTACAGCCGTGTTACATAAACTAGAAACTAGGCCTCTGAGCAAAGCTAGCAACGTTGGCAGGTGCAACGTCTACACATCGTGATTTATTGTTGTTCTTTGGAAGGATGCAAGTTCTTGCAGAAATATATTGCAGCAAAACAAACCAAAAAAAGTTATTTCTTTAAAAAACAAAATAAAAAAATTAGACGGACATCTTCTTTATGTTTCTAATCCAGGACAGCCCTTTCATGTAAAAATACACATCAAACACAGACTTCTAGAACTGGATCCTAGAAAGAGGTCCTGCCTGAAATTTTGGCTTAAGGCAAATCTATAATTGCATTGTCTGTAAACTACTTTTTATTTCTTTTTTAAAACTACTAGCATTCAAGGCTAAAGGGGAAGAGTTTCAGTTTGTGGAGCAACAGGGGGGAACGACATTATTGTAGTTGACTTTTTTCACAAATAGGAAATGACTTTGACCTCATGGAAAATCTAACGGTTTCCAAATATTTTGAATGGCTTGTGAAGAGATTTTATTGCATTTTCGCAGTGATTTACAAAGTACCTGAAAACATGGAGCTTGTATTTTGTAGCTATCAACTTCCATAGATTATTTGATTGATATAGGACGATCCGTAGAATTCTGATATATCTAAGATAAAGTAGGGAAATGAAATCGTATTTGATGGCAGCATATTACTTTACCAGGGACGGCTCTCATTAATAAGTACGGTATCTGTTTTCGTTTACTTAGGAAGCAGATTTACAGACTTTGTTACATATTGTCTGTTATCTGTCCATGATATTTTCGGTAAGTACCCACTGGCTTCAATAGGCACACCGTTAGCCTAAGGATACAAACATCTCCAGTGTAGGGCAGATCCATCACCAGTGAAAAAGTATAAATAGTGTTTTGTGGAAAGCCAATGTCAACATAATTTGGGTCCCTGAAAAAAAGAACAATTGGTTACAATTTGAGGTTGTGCTATATTATAACGTCCAAGTTTTCTTTAATTATAAAAAGTACAACACTGCTTTTACGGAGAATGGGAAAAAGGCTTTGAGAAACCGCCACAATTTTAAGAGATGGACGTGCAGCCCTGCTGTTGCTCAGATCGGGGGAAGAGGCTAACAAAGGTACAGCACAATTCTAGCACAGGAAGGATGCACTATTTAGACCTTTAGCCTTTACTGTTTCTTTTACATTTTAATCGCAGATTACAGACATGCAAGTATTTGGCAAAATAATAAAAGAAGCCCAAAAATCTGCTGCTGAAAACTCATATTGTTCGTTTCCCCCCTGAAGATACATTTGCAGCTTGTTGTCCCCCTAAATCCACTCGTGTGTTAGTGTATTGCCATTATGTGCAAACATAACAAAAAGAATTAAACAAAAGACGAAGAGATTAACACATTGAGGAAGACTTTTAGCCACGCTGCAAGCTGCTTCTCCAATATGATATTTTCTATTACCCCCATTTTTCTTTTACTATTACCTAACTGTACCAACCCCCCCAAAACTATGGCGTTTTTGTGGATCTCATGAGAGAAACCGTTCAATAAATTAAGACAATTTAGAAAATATATATTTCTATATCTATGTCAAGAGTTAAAGAGATATAATTAAAATATTACTATATATATTTTTTATAACCAAAAAAGTGTCTTTGCTGGATAACATTAGTTTCACATTCTTTTCACATTCTTTGACCATTTAGCTACCACTTAAGAGGTGTAGAGTATTGGCCTTCTTTTTGGTAGGAAATAGGTCAATTTCATAACATATTGGTTTGCAATCTCTCACTACACAAAAATACTTCTTGAGCATTTTGTACACACGCATTTGATAGGTGAAAGTGCACATTTTAAAAGGTAAGGTTGCAAAACGTATTCTGTTTATAGTTTACCCAGAAGCCTTTTGCCACGGGAGTTCTCTGCCACAAAGTAAGACGAACATACATTTACATAAAAGGCACAACCTTTCTCTTGTAATATTCAACTCCTTCTCCCTTCTAGACTAGATGTTCAGGGAGATGAAACCAGCTTGGCCATGAGAGAAGGACTATTTCTGTATAATGAACAATCTATTTGTTAACTAAAAAAATACAACACATTCCGCCGGGTGGAATGAAATAACACACAGTAAAAAATTAGGAAAAATGAAAATAAAAAAAATTAAGAAAAATCACATTTCCATTCAGTTATCGATTTCTTTGTGGAAAAAATGGCTTATCGCAGCAAGCGCAAAAATAGAAATGAAACTTGATTTCCTTGTTGCATCCGTTTAAAAGGGAAAAAAAGCAAAACAAATAGAACAAAACAAAAAAAAACCTATATATTAAAAAATAAAATAAGTTACAGTTTTTTTTTCTAGAGCATGTTGTAACTTTCTTATGGCAACAAACTCCTATTCTGTGCAAAAGTATCTGAATCTACAGTAAGTGTGTTTGTTCCCCTTGAGAATACAAAAAAAAGAATAAAAAAGTAAACCAAAAATAAATATGAAATCTGAAATAAACCACATTTTTTGATCTTGTAAAACAGTTTTGTGTTTGTTATCGAAGGTTTATACGTTTTTTTCCATCCAAGTTCATGAATCCACAGGTGTTGTGTCATTTGAGACCTCAGTCTGTTCTGTTTGTCCTTCCTGCATTGTCTCTGCTTCTTCATCTATGTCAATTTCTGGCTCTCGTATTTCAGTTGCTTCAAGAGGGCAGCTGCCCTCATCCTCCTCTATTCCACTGTTCCTGTCTTTATCAGAGTCTTCTGCTTCCTCCTCAAGGGTGAGTTCAAATTGAAACTTCTCAATGCAAGCCTCCTCGTCTTTGTCCGGGTCATCAGGTGGTGGAGAGGGACTCTGTGGGATCATGCCTTGGTACCAATCCCTGTTGTCCTCCAAAGTATCAAGGATATCCTGAGCATCAGGATGAACAAGATCAGACCAGGTCTCCCACAAAGGGTGTACAATATAATCAATGAAGCCCACCTGTAGGTTAAGAGACACACAGTTGATTCACTCATGAAGAAGACTTTCCTTTTAGCACACATCAATAACGAACGTTAAAACGTAAGACTCTTCTAAGAAGAGACCTTCTGGGAGGAGGTATGTCAATAATTGTCACGTACTGGTATTATATAGGTGGGCCACTTTAAACTCTCTAATCTAGATTATAAAAACAATCTAAAATTATGAAACTTCATATGAGGTGGCACTGCATAAATGGCACAGTCAGCCAACTACCGGCATTCTCTGATCAATTTGTTGGTCCAGAGTATGGAAACAGACAGAACGAGAACTCCTGGAGAATTTACCTGCAAAGGAGCTTGGACATAAAACCATGGCAGTCTATTGCTGAATTGCAGCAAAGTCAAAAAGACTAGAAGTGATACAAATTGTACTTTTAGAGCACTTGGGTGCAACATGTGACCAGTTCTATTCTGGAAGTATATAGGAACCCTATTTAAAATATCTAGAGCCTCTAAAATGCAGGCGGTGGACACAGCTGGGTGACTACATATATGTAAACCATTACTTAATATTTCTGAGAATTCACTTTATTTGAAAGGAATCCATAGGACAGCTTGCTATTCACTGTTAGATGGCAACTGTTGAGCACTTCTATTATTCTGCAATTCAGTCCCTTCTACAAAAATATTTAATTAAAGATTAACGGGAATTAGGACTGTTTGAAAAAAAAAAAAAAAAAACAGAGCAAAAAACCCATAAAGCTTCAAACATTACACAGTGTCAATATAACTAGAACTTAGACTGTTTTTAGTTGACGAGATAATCTACATAACTTACATGGAACCACTTGCTTTCCCTCTCTCTATTCTGTGTCTATTTTATTTTGACTCGTATGTAATACAGTATGATAAATACTGGGGAGGGAATCTAGGGTACAATATCCCAGTTCCAAGCATTCAACACTGACCCGACACTACAGTAATTGCCTGGCTCGACCAATCTAAGACCTGATATGTCAGAGGCGATCAAACAAGAACATTCTAGGGACTGATACATATACTGAGAGATAGACAAAACATTTTGACAATCAATGTTTCAGAGGTGACCTAGTGAAAATGCTTGATAAGTCACAGATGACATCACAGCTACAAATCTACAGGTTAACACACCACATTGATTTAGCTAGAAAGTTCGAAATTATTATATTTGAGATGTCACGGAATCTAGACATTACATTATTTAAATACCATATATTATTATTACCTAGATGTAATTATATAGAACCAGTAGATTCTGCTGTACTAAACAGAAATGCAATTCCCAACTCAGTCCTCACGGCACACCGGTGGTCCAGGTTTTATCAGTCTACCGACAGAAGCAGAATTGGAAAATCCCTGACTTGTAATGTAGGTGGGCCTTGAGGATTGGTTTGGGAACAAATGGAAGAGAACATTCTAATACAGAGGCAGGCAACCTTTGACACTCCAGATGTTGTGAACTACATTTCCCACAATGCTGCTACAGCAATGATGCTGGCAAACCATCAGGGGAGAGTAGTCTACAACATCTGGAGTGCCAAAGGCTGCATTTCCCTGATCTAATAGCATATACCATGATGCTGACATAATTAAAACATTCTCAAGGTTTTGAGTTTTTTTTTCTTTTCTTTGACCTCTAGTACAGAACAATCACATATTAACTGGTCACTCCCATAGATGGCTGCATACCTGTGATTTTTCCACGGAGGCTGTGTGCTTGTCACACATAGGACTTATTTCCATCCCTCTCTCCCTCTCCTTATCCCCCTGTCTAAAGAACTCCTCCAGAATGCGATCAGTCCACTGGCGATACAGATCCAGGGGCTTAGTTGGGTTGCTCAGGTCAGCACAGTGTACCATGTTGCGGAGGACCTGTAATAGAAAAAAAAAAAAAGAATGTATAATGAGTTCACCACCGGCCATCCTCGACATACCTCCATGTTCTCCTTTGTCCCATTTCCAATAAACAACATTGTACATTTCTGTGAATATTCAATCTACGGAACTTCCAGTAAATCAAATTAATATTCTCTTTGCTGTTGTGTAAATCAGAGCACATAAAGAACTATACTATTGCGGATTCTTTAGTTCTGATCTGCTGTTGTGCATTAATCCTTTGCTGGAAATGAACATCACACTTCTCAAACAATGTTAACAAAGACATCTTAGCATATTTCTACAGATGGGAGTATTTGGGCGCCACACCAGATAGCTCTGAACTAAATGTCCCTTGTTGCTCAGCAACTCCTAAGGTATCATGGGGAACGAAGTTCGAAATTATCTGTGATGCCAGGATTAACCATCACTGGTACGGGTTAACACTGTGGTAAGCATGACAAATATAAGAATAAAGTATTACCAATATGTTAATCACAATACAAGATAGGAATAAACTAACATCGCTGGATCTCTAGAACAAATGCAAACTATCGGTAATTGTACTGGATATGGAGTACAGATAAAAGGATCTTGGATATAGCCCAATGGCCTTCCAGA
The DNA here is from genome assembly GCF_036172605.1 of Pelobates fuscus. Classification (NCBI taxonomy): domain Eukaryota; kingdom Metazoa; phylum Chordata; class Amphibia; order Anura; family Pelobatidae; genus Pelobates; species Pelobates fuscus. Next base: position 376,859,823 of record NC_086319.1, on the reverse strand, counting down.
CAAAACTACAAAACCCATAATGTCCTGCTAGCACTGGAAATAACACACATGCATTTGGCTGATTGTGGGAGATGCAGTCCATCATTAACTAGATGGCCACTGGTATTTCTTGACCCAAGAAGAAAAGAATCTTAATATGCATAACCAAAGCGAATTCCATTTTCTCCATGCTACAGATACAAAATGGCTGCTGTCCTGCTCCTAAATTACCCAGATTGATTGTGATGGTAGATAAGAGCCAAGTGATCCATAATAATGATTCTACTCATCACATCCTCAGCATAATCTCTGCACATCCCGAGGATTCCAGAATTCCTTCACTCCCCAACATTCCATTACAACATAAAGCTTTTATGTGTCTTAACAGCACAGAAGTTCACTTACAGAATTATTAACCTATTTGCAGGCGATGTAATAACTGGTTATGCATATTAACCAGATCCATATTTTAAATAAATACATATTCACATACATAACTATTAAATAAGACTTTACTTGGGAAAAATGCACACAATATAAACCATACAAATATTTGCAAAAAAAACCCCAAACAAAAACAAGGAAATGCAGAACAGAAGCCAGAACCTCTCCCTCTCTTTCCCCACTCTGTTTGCTTAGAGGTAGGGAGAGGAGTTTTGCCAACTGCCCTCTGATTCACGCCTTCATAGCCTAGAGATTTAAAGGTAATGTGGATATAGACTGGAAAAACAGAAAATAAAGGTTTCACTTAAAAGTCTTTAAAAATTACTAATGCCGAAAGCGTTTGAAAAACTGTAATAAACCCTGAAGCATATATAAAATAAAGTTGCACAGTAGTCGAATAGATGGGGGATTTAGTCTTGTGTTCTCGCTAAATCTATAAGGCTGGGAATTAAAAGTAAGTCGAGAGATTGGGATTCTGATGATGTACCTGCGTGAAAGTGGTCTCAGTATTGGTTAGCCCTCCTAGTTCTATGGGGTGAGTAATATTTTCAATTGTTCAATCCTCTGACACATATAGGGTTAATAGGGTTATCAAAAATTCCACATCTCCCAGATTTTGTTTTGGAATGGGTATCTGATTGAGGAACAAGGTGTCCCCTGGCCCACTCAAATACCTGGCAGTAGTAATCATGCAACTCTACTAGTAGCACCAAGAGTACCTTGTTTTTAGCAAAAACAAATTCTGGTCAATTTAATTTAATCTATTTATCACCCTTTCAGAAGAAAAGTAGGACTTAATTATAGGCTCTTACCTGTATCCTGTCTGTATAGTTATCTAGCAGCAAAACACCAGAACTGGTCACTTTTTTGGTCTCCACCATGGTCTTCAGGTCAGCTAACAAGCTCATGTGTTTGGACATATCCGTCGCCAGGACCTGCAAGCAAAAAAAAGAAAGAAGTGGAGGAGACCTCAATAACTACATTTATTTTGATTTGTTGACATCATGAAGTTTTAATTGATCAGTGTGTGAACATCTGTCAAGACCAGTTAAGTTGTGTCTTTTTTTTCCCTATGACCATCTCTGTCGAGAGTTGCTTCCATGTATAATTGATGGCATTGGAAAGCAGCTGTGTAAACAAGCAATACCAGGTTAGTTGGCTCTCTGTCAGGCACATGTTGTACCACCCCTGTTTTCATTTTTATGGTTTTATGTGAGCTATTCATTGACTTCTATATCCTGCATTCTAGAACGTCCAGTTATGTAATAATTTGCATTATTCATAAACTAGTGTGAGGGAAACCTATTACTGAACACCAGGGCTTAAGCTGGCAGATCCCCATATTTGGCATGACCTTGAATAATTTGTTTGGCTAGGCCATGAAAGTGCTGCCTGACAGTCAGGGTTTCGCCTCACTGCCGGTGTCACTTTCTAAACCTGGCAAGGCAAAGCGTCCTCGTCTTGCTCATTATGCTGTTTGTGGATTCAGCATCATTCACTGTGTCATATGCAGTTGTTGGTGTCTTCAAACACACTGCCATGAAGGTTGATGCAGGTGGGTCCCTCTGGTAGTACTATAGTGATGTTTTCTTCTGGCCATATTCAGGATATAACCAGTATGTCACAGGAGGGCAAACCCAAATAAAGCAACTCTGGCTGCGGAGATGTTATTCAGCTTCCCCTGTGCCATTTCCTGGAGATTATACTACAAATTAATCAGTCTTGGGTTTCTGGTTTCTTGACGCCCACCTGTTTTCCTAACTACAAAACTGTGCCTCCTAGATTTACCCTTGCCTGGATCTGACCACTAGCCATGAACTTAACCACAACAAGGATGGCCCCCATACTGCCACTCAGCATTAACTATACAAGTATCCCAGTTAGGGGTATACTCACTGAAAGAGTGTGTTAGTTTCTCCATCTTGAACTCACTGCACTTAACCACTTAGACCAGCAGTACGTCAAACCCATGTTTTCCCAATATGAAATCAATGAAAGTATTATGGAAGCTCCTTATGATCCTGGCTTTGATTTGCTGAACAGATTTCAAACTAGGAGAACATAGATATAGTGCCCAAATGTCACAACCAGGAAGCACAATGCGGCTCTTCACAAGGCAACCCTATTATTTTTTTATTGCCACCGTGACTCTGAGTTCTAACCCTTGTATATGTTATATTCTTATAGTTTGCGGCTCTGTATGTTGTCCCATGCTGCCGCCATGTCAGGGATCGTTCATGCTGCCTTTGTGTGCTCTTTCTGAAAGTCCCACTGTTTCTTTCCCTCCTTACGACGCTCAGGGAAGGACCGAGGATGGATCACGAGATTAGAGAGGATGGATGTGACGGGCAAGTGAGTATTGTGGGAAAATGGTACTGAACACACTTTGTCGCGATTTGCCAAGCGTAGGAAAAATACAGAAGACAAAGTAGTCCCTAACTTTGCCTTATGTATTAAGAGAAAAAACGTTCAGCAAAGATGAACAGATTTGGAGACAGGAAGAGAAGAGGAAACAACTGGAGAAAGGTAAGTTTGGGGTGACAAAGACATTTTAAAAGTGGACTAAAGACAAGGTATCATTCAAAGAGGTATACGTTTACTCAGTGCTTTATACTCGAGGCAGAGGATCTACCTTTTGAAATTGGTTCGACTGCATTTTACAGGATAATCAATCTGATCAACAGCTACATTATTAGATGCCAATACTGAATATTCACTGTTCACAGCCTTGCTACTTATTATCAGGGGCGTATCTCACACTATATGCATACATTTATCAACGTACCATGTCAATCACCATCTTCCTCATTGTCTGCCTCTGGCGTTTGGTTAAGTTCTGGAAAATGTCGCAATTCTCCTCCTGAAGCAGCTTGAAGCCGACAGCCAGATGATGATTCTCCAGCACCGACTCGTCATTGTACATCAACGCCAGCTCCGAATCTACACGAAAACAGGATCCAAAGCATTATTATCGCTCCACTTTCCGGCACAAACAAGGAAGGCTGTCGGCTAACTTACAATGGGAGCAAACCCTCGCCTTTCTTTGCCATACGATCTAGTGATCTGATGTATTCTGTAGGCCAACAGCACAAGTATGAACACTCCTGCCACTTTGACCCACTAGGGAAGAGTTTCCCAAATGAAGGCTGCAGTGGCTTTTCTGTTTGACCCTTAGTCTATCTGATAAATTAATGAACTTCCACCAAATTGCAAAATTGTCGTAACTCTTCCACTTGCTATTAGATAGTGTACGTGTGTGATTGTGGTGATCGTGATTTTCAAACCAAACTGTGCAGGTTTGTCTTCATCTGGAAATGTACTTAAATGGGCTTTACAAATTCTGCAGCACTAGAGACCAAACAATTAAGTAACTGGGCCCTATGAATACTGAGAGGCTGGGCACTATGAATACTGGAAGGGCTGAATACTGGGGGGCTGGGCCCTAGGAATACTGGGGGGCTGGGCACTATGAATACTGTAAGGGCCCCTACGATTACTGGGGGGGTCCTATGTATACTGGCGGGAGGCCCTATGAATACTGGGGGGCTGGGTCCTATGAATACTGTGAGGGCTCTATAAATACTGTGGGGCGCTATGTATACTGGTGGGGGGCCCTATGAATACTGGGAGGGCCCTAAGAATACTGGGGGGCTGGGCCCTATGAATACTGGGGGGCGCTATGTATACTGGCGGGGGGCCCTATGAATACTGGGGGGCTGGGCCCTATGAATACTGTGAGGGCCCTATGAATACTGGGGGGCGCTATGTATACTGGTAGGGGGGCCCTATGAATACTGTGAGGGCCCTATGAATACTGGGGGATGCTATGTATACTGGCGGGGGACCCTATGAATACTGGGGGGCTGGGCCCTATGAATACTGTGAGGGCCCTATGAATACTGGGGGGCACTATGTATACTGGCAGGGGGGCCCCATCAATACTAGGGGGGCTGGGCCCTATGAATACTGTTAGGGCCCTATGAATACTGGGGGACGCTATGTATACTGGCGGGGGACCCTATGAACACTGGGGGGCTGGGCCCTATGAATACTGTGAGGGCCCTATGAATACTGGGGGGCACTATGTATACTGGCGGGGGGCCCCATCAATACTAGGGGGGCTGGGCCCTATGAATACTGTTAGGGCCCTATGAATACTGGGGGGCACTATGTATACTGGCGGGGGGCCCTATGAATACTGGGGGGCTGGGCCCTATGAATACTGTGAGGGCCCTATGAATACTGGGGGGCACTATGTATACTGGCGGGGGGCCCTATGAATACTGTGAGGGCCCTATGAATACTGGGGGGCACTATGTATACTGGCGGGGGGCCCTATGAATACTGGGGGGCTGGGCCCTATGAATACTGTGAGGGCCCTATGAATACTGGGGGGCACTATGTATACTGGCAGGGGGCCCTATGAATACTGGGGGGCTGGGCCCTATGAATACTGTGAGGGCCCTATGAATACTGGGGGGCACTATGTATACTGGCGGGGGGCCCTATGAATACTGGGGGGCTGGGCCCTATGAATACTGTGAGGGCCCTATGAATACTGGGGGGCACTATGTATACTGGCAGGGGGCCCTATGAATACTGGGGGGCTGGGCCCTATGAATACTGTGAGGGCCCTATGAATACTGGGGGGCACTATGTATACTGGCGGGGGGCCCTATGAATACTGGGGGGCTGGGCCCTATGAATACTGGGGGGCACTATGAATACTGGGGGGCACTATGTATACTGGCAGGGGGCCCTATGAATACTGGGGGGCTGGGCCCTATGAATACTGTGAGGGCCCTATGAATACTGGGGGGCACTATGTATACTGGCAGGGGGCCCTATGAATACTGGGGGGCTGGGCCCTATGAATACTGTGAGGGCCCTATGAATACTGGGGGGCACTATGTATACTGGCAGGGGGCCCTATGAATACTGGGGGGCTGGGCCCTATGAATACTGTGAGGGCCCTATGAATACTGGGGGGCACTATGTATACTGGCGGGGGGCCCTATGAATACTGGGGGGCTGGGCCCTATGAATACTGGGGGGCACTATGTATACTGGCGGGGGGCCCTATGAATACTGGGGGGCTGGGCCCTATGAATACTGTGAGGGCCCTATGAATACTGGGGGTACTATGTATACTGGCGGGGGGCCCTATGAATACTGGGGGGCACTATGTATACTGGCGGGGGGCCCTATGAATACTGGGAGGGCCCTATTAATACTTTTTGCACAAGGAGCCTAAAAGTCTAAGGATGACCCTGTTCACCTATGTTCTATTTGCAGTTAATTTCACTCAGTTTCTGTATTTTTCATCTGTGTTCTAGATCATACTAAGGCCTCAATTTAATAGCTTTTCCAAACGATTCTGTACTGTTAGAAACACTTTCCAAATAATTTATCTGAAGACGTCACCGTTAACGTGTATGGAATTTTTGGTAAATGTATTCTTCGGAAACATTTTCTAACTGCATCCAATCAGTTGGAAAGTTTATTAAATCGAGGACTAACTATTATTTTTTAAAGGGAAACTGTCACTTTCCATGATTTTTAATATTATGCTTACTTATCTTTATATTTTACAAAAAAAATTAAAATAGAATTAAATGTAGAAATTCCCATGATTTATCCTGCAGCTGGGGGCTTCCATCTTTACTCCCTGTCAATCATCGTTATAAGCTCGGTCAGAAAATGGGAAGCATCCAGGGAAGGCTTTAGCAAAGTTTTCCCTGGTTTTGCCTTGTCTGAACCGGATTCCATTTGCCAAATCTTTTACCTCTCCACTACCAAGCACTTTTTGACTGAAATAATATTAGCACAACATTTATTTGAAGCAAGGGATGCATAGCTCGCATAAAAATATATCATAGCGTAGCAATTTTGTGAATAGCTTTGAGGACAAACTTAAAAATTAAAATAAATTCATTTGCACAATTTGTATTTTTCACTTATTCATTCATCCTTAATAAAAACATATTGGGGAAATAAAAAGCTTTTACAGTATACGGTGTGCTTTATCTAATCTTAATATGAAATGTTCTCATACAGTAGATGTGACAGGCCGGTAATAATAATTAGAGTATAAACGAGGCAGAATAAAATTGTATTCAGGCGAAAATGCAGTCAATGTACTAACGGTGGTCTCGATTTAAAATTGTTGGATAACTTTTCAAATGATTTAATATTTTTGGATAAAACCTCTAAAATGACTTTTTCGAAAATATTAAAGTTTTAAAAACATACGTATATCAAAATATTACACAATTAAAATGCTTTTCATAATTTTGAATAATACATCAAAAAGTATAAAATAATTTGAAATTCAACAATATTAAATCGAGGCCAACAATTGATAAGGAACGAATAACAGCGACATTTCCTGTATTTATGTCGGCAACAGAGACTGGGTGGAATACCATTGAGAAATAATTTTGATGCAAAAAACACTTCTGGTTCCTTTGAAAAATGGTGGGAACTTCACCTTCTGAGATACTGAAGAGAATGTACGCATGCACAAGGCGTCTCTGTGGGAATCAGGTGTGAACTGCTTGTAAGTGCTCCTTTCCTATGTATTTCTCCAGGACACACAATGCTAAAGGCATATACCGATGTAAGGCCAGCACTCTAAGACAGTGTACATTACAGTGCTATAGAGACTCTGTGCCCCTACGTGATCATTATTATGATACTCAGCATTTTTAAGTAAGCATTTCTAATGTAAATCTGATGTACATACAATGTATGGACAAAAGTATTGGGACACAACTCTTAATTATTAAATTCATGTGTTTCAATCAGACCCATTGCCACAGGTGTATAAAATCAAGCACCAACCTGCATTTGTGAAAAAAATAATGAACAGTTTTGGTGAGGTCCTTTTCTATTCCAGTATGACTGTGTCCCAGTGCACAAAGCAAAGTCCATAAAGACATGGCTGGGTGAGTTTGGTGTGGAAGAACTTGACTGGCCAACACAGAGCCCTGACCTCAACCCCATTGGGATAAACTGGAATAGATATTGCAAGCCAGTCCTTCTCGTCCAACATCAGTGCCTGACCTCACAAACTACTTTACTGGATGACTGAGCACAAATTCCCACAGAAACACTCCAAACTCTTGTGGCAAGCCTTCCCAGAAGAGTGGAAGGTGTTGCAGTAGCAAAGGGGGGACCAACTACATATTAATGTCTACATATTTAGAATGTGATGTCAAACGTCCCTGTTAGGTTAGTGTAATGGTCAGCTGTCCCAATACATTTGTCCATATCATGTATAAATATACCATGTTGGCAATATTTCTATATTGCAAAAAAATCCTAAAAAAATCCTAGAAGTGAAATAAAAACCTCTAATATGAATATGAGTCTATTGACTTGGGAAAATGTTGGAAAAAAAAAACTCTGGGAAATTGCAACAATCTGCCTGCCAGTTTGTGTTATTACAAGACAGATGTTCTGTGTTGAAGTCCGTCCGAGCCATTTCTGTGCGGCGGATTTCCTTGTAACACAGGACATAAGCTCTTTAAATACAGAAGATGAAGATCCACTTACTTGTATTAATAAGAAACTGATTAGAAACGCCAGGATGGTCCACGTCGTGGATTGCAGCTGCAAATAATGCAGCCAAAATCTCCAGATCGGTAAACACCGCCTAGCCGAGAGAAACAAAGACAGTTGGATAGGATTGGGATCTAAAAGTTTAACAAACATGCAAATTCATGGATTCAGGGCGTGTACACATAGAATAACTCTGATAGCTCGTTTGAGCAGAGCCTTCTTCCTATCTTGTCTCTGTGATATTCTCTATGTAATTATTAGTTGTTAAATATCCCCATTTGATAATTGTAAAGCGCTGAGGAATATGTTGGCGCTATATAATTGATCATAATAATATCTGTTGAAATACTAGAACATAGATATAGACCCAGTATCAATAATCTATGTCTTAGAAAGCTGAAAATGACAAGTTGTTATATTGGATCATCACAAAAAGCTGCCAGCGGTGTACATGGGGTAACGCTATACTCAGTAGCTGTACTGGACAATTAGTTGTAGTTTTTATTTTTACTATAGTAACACATTTCCGGATTTCAAAATGCAGTAAAAAAAAAAAAAAAAAAAGCTAAGTACGTAAAAAAAATATGAAAAAAGAGTGAAAACAAATGTAGTATAGGAGGTTGTTAAAGTTGGTCACCGGTAAACTAAGGATTGTGGGAAATCAAAAGATCAGCCAGACATGAACAGATTGGCCGCCTTTGGCCATGTGATGTACCAACACTGGAACTAGTAGCATACGGAGGATTTCTTCACACAGGTAGTGGGTCACAGACAGGCATAACATGGCATTAAGTGTTTGGCTCTACTAAACAAGAAGGATAAAGGCTTTCTGGACGTTCAGCAGCTCTATCATTGTACACAGGAATGCGGTGAGGAGGATTTCAGAAGCAAGGTTTGGTGTATGGTTACCAATGACGTCAATTGTGCTAGCTATGCTTGTTTTCTTTGTACATTATTAATACTTCTGCAGGGGTTTGAAGGGTAAGGATGTAACTTCATCACCCCTTCGGAAGTGGGATTTAGAACAGTGTTTGGTCTTAAAAAATGCCTGTTTGGAAACACAGTCAATACATATCTCAATTAAAACAGCCAAGCCTTCGTCCAAAAAAATGACGCATTATTGAAATAAAATCTCCTTTAGATGCGTGGAACAATTTATATAACCCAGAATCATGATCTCTCTCTTTTCTTCAATATATCCAGGTAGAAGTTTAAAGATGGCTAGCTAGTAATTACTTTCTGTATGAAAAGCTAGGGATGGGTTACAAGGACTAACTTGACCTCTAGGTCCTGTTATGGGCAGAATATTATAATAAGGACTGAAACACACAGCCGTATAAGATTGCAGGACAAAATGTGGTGAAAGTCAGCCAGTGTTATGTAGGGGTTTAATATCTAATAATGCATGCCTATTACTCACTGTATGAATGGTAAAGGAGCGGGCAAATACTATATTAACCCCTTCCATGCAGAATAATATCAGATAATGGGTTCATAATCAGTTAACTCTTACAGGTCTGTTGCAAAAAACGGTACCCATATAGGTATTGATAGGACCGTGGAATCTTTAAATGTGTTGTACAGGAATTGAATTTCCATCTTGGCATCATGTTTTAGGACAGGACTCTATGGGGATGCTGACTATCAGAAATGTAAGGATGCCCCATGGGGCAGTAAATATTACCCATAGAGGAACGTATATCCTGTTGTCCATGGCTCTGGAATTATATTACATCCACCCCCAGACACTCCTATTTGACTTCTAATCTTGACTACAATTAGCAGGTGAAACTCAGCGAATGGACACAAACTGTATCTGATCGTGATTTAGAACTATCAGTTTGAGTGTTCCGATTCTGAAATCCATACAATGTTCTTAGAATACATTCCTAGAATACATTTCTGGGTGCGATCAAGATATTGTAAGGTTGTGCTGTGGAAAGCCCCATTCCTTATCTTACAAATGTCACTTACATCTAATGCCGGCGTGGAGAGAAGGACGTGTGTGGACTGCATGACGTCTGCAGCATGTAAGCTATTGTGGTATGCTACATCCGCATGGTAGTGGTCTTCCAAGGTCATTATGTAAGTGATTAAGGTGTCCACGGGTATATTGAAGGTTTTCAGCAATTCCCGTTCCTGTTCAAATACAAAACAGATATAGAACTAAAAATCCTGGAGGTCAAATGCTTTAAAAAAAAAAAAAAAATACGTGACCAAGCCACCTCACTAGCAATCTCTATTTATCTTTCATTCTCTCACTCTCTCATCCCTCTTTCATTTTTTCACTATCTATTTCTATTGTTCTCTACCTCTTGGTAAAAACTACATTTCACCAGTTCACAATACTTACCTACAGATGTAATACACACTTATGGTGAAAACCAGGCAGTCAGATAAAATCAGAGTGTGCAAAAACATTCCTTTTAAAAATATGGTGTTACATAACTAGTAATATACACTGATCAGCCCCAACATTAGAACCACCAGCCTAATATCGTGCAGGCTCCCCTCATGCTGCCAAAACAGCTCTGATGCGTCGAGGCATGGACACCACAAGACCTCTGAATGTGTCCTGTGGTATCTGGCACCAAGACATTAGCAGCAGATCCTTTTAGTCCTTTAGGTTGCAATTTAGGTACTGCATGCATTGGATTTATTGTTCCACCACAGAGGCTCAATCGGAGATCTGGGGAATTCGGAGGCCAAAGTAACACCTGGAACTGTTTGTCATGTTCCTCAAACTATTCTTGAGCATTTTTTGCACTATGCATTATCCTGTCAAAAGAGACCACTGCCATCATCATGAAGGAGTGTATGTGGTCTGCAACAATCTCTAGGTAGATGGTACGAGTCAAAGTAGCATCCACATGAATGCCAGGCCCCAAGGTTTCCCAGCAGAAAATTGCCCAGAGCATAACTATATCTGCAGCCATCTCTTCCCCAGGTTCCCCGCACACGTAACCGCCCATTCACCTGATCTAAAAGAAAACGTGAGTCGTCAGACCAGGCAACCTTTTTCCATTGCTTCATGGTCCAGTTCTGACGCTCAAGTCCCCATGAAGGCAATTTTGAAGGAGATTTTGGTGGTGGACAGGGGTCATCATGGGCACTCTGGCATTAATGAGCCTTGGACCTTGAAGCAGACCGATTGTCTAAGTGCTACCGGGAACACCCCACAAGACTTGCCATTTTGGAGGTGCTCTGACCCTGTCATCTAGCCATCACTATTTGGCCCTTGTCAAAGTCACTCAGATCTTTAAGTTTTCCCATTTTCCCTGCTTCCAATACATGAAAAGTACTGTTCTACTTGTTGCCCAATATATCCTACACCTTGACAGGAGCCCTCGTAACAATATAATCAATGTTATTCACTTCACCAGCCAGTGATTTTAATGTTGCGGCTGATCAGTGTGTGTTTCTGCATATATACATACATTACAGAGGTTCTGATATTTTTACCTATACTACCATTATCTCTAATGAATATCTGGCTAAATCCTTTACACAGAGGCAAACTGACGACACGTCAAGCAGTGTGTCTATAGATCCCTTAGTTGGATAGACTAGATATAAGCCAGTGATCTATCTTTATAGTAATAAACCAGGGTCCTTTTCACCATTTACCTCTGTCAGCATTATTTTTATCTGTCACTTAATTGCTGTTATGTATCTTCACTGTACACCGCTACAGAATAAGTTGGTGCTATGTATGTAAATAACAGAATATATAGGAAGGTATACAGTTTGGGATGTTGCAGTGCTGCCGTGGTTCAGTAGTTGTATTGACGTTTAGTGCTGTTTAGTGTTACAGGTGATAGCCCTGTTACTATGTATCTTTGTTTACTTTATACATTATTGATCTTATGGGACGGGCGAGGAAGGAGTGAGTGATTAGAATGCACATGGTTGATGTACAAAGTGTCTAATCCTGTCTAAAAAACAGAGTTTAAAGATAAAATGTGGAGAGATCACTATACCTTACTCAGTTTCCCAATTCACAATATCCTTGTATCCTGTCCTATGGATAAGCTACATACCTTCTCTTTATTTACTCTTCTGTACCGAAACTGTGACCTACCAGCCGAGACCAGGCAGTACTTGTCACATCGGCTACTCTGCACTGAAACTGCCCTCAGTCTACAGCTCCTTCCTATGGCTGCCTTAGCATAGTAAGAGTGCGAGAGTTTACAAAATCTTTGACTTAAAATATATTTTTAACATTTAAAAAACTCTGCAAGCATTATAATTACAACAGCACATTGTAGTGGTTATGGTGCCAGGGGTATCCTGGTGCCCCCCCCAATTATAGGCAGTCAAACCGTTTAGTAACAGTTTGACTCCTTGCCTGGATACTATCTGCTCTCAGCCTATGAGCTAAATCTGCATTTAAATAGTTTATCCAAAAATGGTAAATCGTTTGAAACGCTTATCCAAAAATACTAAATTGCGGCAAATGCGTTTTATTACGTTGAAGTAAACGATGCAGAATCACTGGAGTAAGTTAACCATTTTGGTTCTGGTTTGTGATTGGACAGCAATTAGTTTAGCAAAGCGTACCCACACCAAAAGAATGCTCTCCCCAGCTGTTCCCACCTCCGAACCTCCGATCCAGTACAAGCACAATATTTAGCATACCGCAATACAAAAAGAAAGTGGCTCATCCTCAAGTCCAAAATCCTTTAAGCGATCCCTCTCTACATATCTCCAAACAGAATGCCCCGGTAATCATGATTAATTATATTTCTTATCTGTTCTGTGTTAAATTTATATATGTGTATTTTAATATTATATTGTAACCTATTGTAATAATTCAGTGTTAGTAGGACCAGGACATGCTTTAAAACGAGAGAAATCTCAATACTTAAATTATATGTAAATAAGTAAGTGAACTGTGTGGGTTTAATGCTAGATATGAATAATCTATGCTGGGTGCTAAATGGTAAAACCCTATTACCTATTTCGGAGATCCCCTTGAGAAAGGCATGAAGCCGAAATTTGGGGGCTGTATCGCCACGCTCTGGTCTGTGTAACTAAGGTAACATTTAGTTAATTATGTAAACATATTTGGTTTTGTTTACACTGATATGTCTATTGTATAACTGGTGTCATTACATGCACTTTATTTGCTATATGGTAACCATGGTAACCATGATAACAATGGTGTGCTATTATTTTCTCTCTGCTGTGATTGGACAGCCACAGAAAGGCTGGGCGGGGTTAGAAGGGGAGGGCTTGCAAAGGCAGCAGACAAGAGAACTGCAGCTTATGCAAGTTGTTCTTTCTTTTTTTTTTTAGAAATATCCCAAATGAAAAAAAATCATAATCAAATGCAGGGAACCTTGCCATGCCATCAAAAAAGCAAAACCAATAAAATTAAAAAAGGTTTCCTTTTCAAGCCATTTAAACCCTCAGTATGGCTTTGTGTTTAGTACTGTAAGCAAAAACAAAATCTCCACTAAACGATCGTGGTGGGGGTTGGATAAAGTTGAGGGTGGTTGTCCTGATCTCCCAGCAATAGAATTATGACTTTTCATGCCATCTGCTTTTTTTGTGAGTACAGAGAAACCTTAGCTGGATTATGGAAGGGTGTTGCTACTACGAACAGGGATTTATAGACACGGACACAGGATGGGGTAGAAGCTGCACAAACGGAATTGAAACAACTCTAAAATGACGGTATACATCTTATAAATGTACACATTTATATATCACAGAAAATATTTTATGATAGAATTATTCGTATAGAATAATTAGTTCCCATTCATAAAAATCTTATAAAAATTTATTTCACTTAGTTATTGTATATTAGGTTGAATAATGTGATCCACGCTGATAGTTTAAACACTTAATGTAACTATGTCAAAATATGTTATTTAGAGACCGAAGGGTCCACTTAGCTCACTTAATAAACATATATTACATTCCTCAAGTCATTACAAGCTCAAAAACAAGCTTACTTTTTTCCATTAGAAAGATGTAATGGAACGAACACTAGATATGTTTAAGTTGACTTATCAGTAAAATCCCTAATGAAAAGAGAAGTTAAAGGATAACTATAGTGCCAGGAAAACACAGTTAGCACTTTATAGTGCCCCCCCTCCGTTGCAGCCCCTCAACATGAATTACAGTACGACTTCAAATTAATTTGTATTGGTTTATTTTTTTATTAGGTTTATTAAAAGCAAACTATAAATCGCTATTCCATTCACTCAGGCAGAATTAAACGCACAGGCTTTTAATATCATACAGACCTGATGATAATTTGTTATAAAAGAGGGAGCCCAAAGAAGTTCAAAAAAGTAAAGAGGTGTAATAACAAGGGAAGAAAGGAAAGGGGAGCCTCCAAACAGCATAATGAAATAACAATGTTTACGAGGCTGGATACATACAAACGAGAGATACATTTTTTTTTTCCTCTTTTTGATGGGTTTTGATGAGTTTGAAAAGATAGTCCAGTAGCTTATATTTATGTTATCTATATACTATTTTGATTATACATTCTGAATGCGGAGTCCATAACCTGATGACAGTTCTCATTTCTCCTTGCGCAAGAACCAAGCATGGAGTTTGGCAAAGTATGGCTCGAAAACACTCAAACTGTGCAGATAGCACTGGATTAGACACTAGGCATGCACCGGCTGCGATCCGATTAAAGTAAAGGACAATATTCTCACCTGAAATATGGTGTACATTATACAGCTAAGAGGCCGGTTATTGGCGTACTCTGCCACTCGGAATATATTAAGGCCCCACTTGTTCAAACTATCCAGTTCCTGAGTAACAAGAGACAAAGAAAACAGAAATAAATGATTTAAATGGGAGACATAAGTATCTGTTAAAATAGGACGTACCATAAGCACTTTGCAGTAAATTACAAACTTATTTTAAACACAACCTGCCAAACTTTCATTACCTGGATGTCGGTAAAAACGTATTTACCGCAGTACTGTGAGAATCGTAACAATCCATCAGATTGTCTCTAAGGTATCCAAAGGTATCATTTTTTTATGCTAATAGACAGCTACTACAATAGTATCCTCAACAAAAAAAAAAAATCCAAACAGAGCCGAATACAAAAAAAATATAATACCCAGAGCCAATATGTTGTAGAATGCGAATAGTCAAAAAATTTAAGAAAACAAACAAAAGTAAACAATCCAAAAAAGCAAAAATCAACACTAGATAACAGGTCAAGGAATAATGGTTTTCTCATAGATACATGTAATAGCTAAAGGCATAGTAATACAAATAAATAATTAAAAAACTAAAAAAGAAAAAAAGCAAACAAACAAAACTAAAAGAAAAGTTATGCATATAACATTTTAAATGTCTCCTGACCACACAATTATGGAAGTGGATCGACTTTCACTATTTAAATTATTATTATTATTGGTATTTATATAGCGCCAGAGATTGAGTTTCAGAAAGCGGGAGGACATCCTATCAGAGATAGAAGAGAGGCAATTGGTATCACGTTGTAGGACAGCAGGGGAGAGGTCAGAGAGGTCAAAATACAGGTGGTAGAATTATGAATTAATGAGTTTGCCAAGAGAAGCAGTATAATGAGAGAACAAAAGGGGACCAAGAACTGAACCTTGAAGGACTCCGACTGAGACAGGACGAGGAGAAGAGGTGCTGTTGGAAAAAGAGATACTGAAGGAGTGTTGGGAGAGATAGGCGGAGTACCATGAGAGGGCTGTGTCACAGAGACCAAGAGATTGAAGAGTTAGGAGAAGGTGAGCATGATCAACGGTGTCAAAGGCAGCAGAGAGGTCAAGAAGAATTAGTATGGAGTAGTGGCCTTTGGATTAAGGTGCGATTAGGTCATTTGTAACTTTAATAAGAGCAGTCTCAATCTAAATCTCCTACACTTGTGCTGTATCCAGGCCAATACATCAGCCTCAAGTCATAGACTGTTATATCTGTCTTATATTTACATTTGTAGAATGTGAAAGTCAACTAAACTGATCTTGTCTTACTCAACAAATTTTGTTTCCTGACATCCTTGCTCATGTTACCAGTTCTTAGCATGTAATTACCTTTTCAAGATGCTCTTCTTGGTCAGTCTTCACTCCAAACCGTGGGACGGTAGAGTTGGTTAAACTGGAGCTATGCATGAGCTTCTTAACACCGCTGATTTGGCACATAGGCTCCTGTTTCTTTTTCTTCTCTCGTTCTTTCTGCGTTGGGGAAGGGATTTCAACATCGTTCTGCTTATCTGCAAGGACATAACCCAACATTACGTTATGGGCAAAAACCTGAACAACTTGTCTAAGGTGATACAAAGGTGAACAAACCGCCTGTACCCAATCTGGTTTCTTCATTCACCACCTTTGCTTTAGGGATGATAGTTCCATTTTCCAACACCGATAAATGAAGTGTTAGAAAGCCTGTGCTCATGGACAGGGTAAAATGACCATCACGAAGCTCCATCGCGCAGTACCATGCCAAGCTCCTGGATAAATTAAGATGGGAGTGCATTTCAATGTGAATTTAAAGGGTGAGAGGTATATATTACATGGACAGCTGACTGGGCTGGCTTTCCTAATATTCATCTTACAGGAAGGGCTGTAAAAACGTCGAGTTTACTAGCTCAGTCAGCCGTGTTTACCCATGGATCGTGTAACTTAAGGGAAAAGGATTAAGGGATAGAATGAGCAGAAAGAAAGTGGACCCATCACTACAACAAACAAAGAAATCTTTGAACAGGTCAAACATTTGTTTCACTATATGTTAGGTTAACTTTTTTTTTCTTTAATATCTAGTATTTTAAGATCATTTTAATAATGTTTTTTATAATGTACACATCTGATACAACTTGGGCATCAAACCAGGAAGGAAGGCCAAGAGCATGCTACTCTTAGGTAGTCTAAGAGTAAATTAACTGTTTTACAAAAAAGATATAGGTGCACCCCAAGCATCATACTATGCTCTAACCACAGGCTGAGGGCAGAGATGGTACCCTGTTGCCCTGCACGTTATTTGTTATAATTGCAGTGCTTTGCAAATATTGGTTTAGGTGTAAGTCTGTTGCCCATCATCAAGCTTCATCACAGAAGGTAGATAAAGCTTCAAGTTCTTTACAAGCCCCTACCTATACTAACATGTTCTTTTACAGTAAGTAGTGAAACGGCATCGCAAAACTGTATATGGAAGTATCAGTTTGCTATTTGTAAATAATGCATGCATATATATGTGTCCTTAACATGGTATGGAGACATTTGTATGCCCTACTGATGATTGGAAAATATGAATTCATGTATTTACGTTGGTTGACAGTGCACTGTGTAGGCATGGTCTAATGGTCTAAGCTGTCTGTATTAGATTTACGTTACGTTACTGGTGATTGCGATACAGATAATACTAAAAGGTAAAATGAGCTAGCTGTTTTAAGAGGGAAATTTATGAAGATTAAGAAGATTATAGATTCCCGAATGTGGGCATCATGTGACAGTCTCATAATGCACATCCATTCAAAGGTCGCCCACTTGCAGGATTCTGTAATGCTGACATTATGCGATGACCTCACAATGCACATGTTTGTGATGTGGGCATCAGGTGATGACCTCACAGTGCACATCCATTCGCAGGAGCCCACTGGAAGGATTCTGTAATGCTGACATCATGTGATAACCTCACAGCCCACATCTATTCTCAGGAGCCCACTAGCTTAAATTGTTATATCATTTTGGTTCATTCAGTCAGAACCATTGTGCCTCCAACCATGCATGACCCCAAAGAAGAGAAAGAATTGATGAATTAAACTGAAGAAAAGATGTGATGAGTATGAATACAGCAAGTGAAATCCAAGCAGATAGCAGGTGCAAACAAGGAAAAGAAAGACTCAGCGATGGTCTGTCATGGAGAGAATATTTAAAATAATGGATCCAAGCACTCCAAATGGCAAATCGCAGTCACAATATACGTTAATCACGTTTCGACAACACCATGTGGTCTTTATTAAATCTGATAAAGACCACACGGCATGGTCGAAACGTTATCATGCATTTACAAGGAGTTTTGACACCCTGGGTCCATGCTTGCACCACTGGGAATGATATCTGAATTTATAGAAGGGTGCAGTCCCTATTGTGTGAATATCTAAGGAAAGAATATGTGTGACGTAACCTGTGATGGTTATTACCTGGGGAAACATTTATTTATCTGTTATTTTCCTTATGGGCATTTGTGCCAGACCCATTATAAACACTTCACCTGTTGACCTAGAATTCCTGTGCTTTCTCTATGCCAGAGCAAAGGGCAGTTTTAACACAAATAAGTAGGTGGCCCAAATCAAAACACCGGGTTTCATAATAAACACCTTTAAAACTGCTTTGACAGGCATAGCCCACTACTATGCTTTCTTTATGCACAAAAATAAAGAATAAAAAAAAAAAAAAAAAACTAAACTGCTTTGACAAGTACTTATTACTGTTAACGTGTCTTTATAAATTGGAAATAATAAAAAAAAAAGTTTTCCTGCTCCCTTTGAAGCAATCTATCTATTAAACAAAAACACACACACACAAAAAAAAAAAAAAAACAGAGAAACCCCCCTACATTTTACTGGAACTGCTTTGAAACAGATCTGCCAGAACATGTGTACGATCATTCCGATATCTACATTAGAGTTCACACCAAGTGGCATTAAAGTGGCATACTATGGAATGAGAGTCTGGTGTGGATTTCACTGATTGGAATTACACGTTCCCACAAAAGCCTTAATGTCGAATACTGGGAATAAGGCCACAGAGACCATGTCATCTTCTCCTGTGTGGAAACATGGATATTTTGGTTTGTCTCCTTAGCTCTCGTCGTATGTCGAGAAGTTGACATCCCTCTGTCTACAACTGAATATTTGTCTATCTCCTGAAACACTGCACTGTGTAAGGAGTGGAGCAGGGAAGACCATAGAGACACATTCAAAGTCCGTCTGACCCAAGGCTGAAGGATCATGTCTTAAGGTAAGGGGTGAGGATTGTTCTCTATCTTTTAAGATGATATGCAAGAAATACTGCAAGATAGAAACTTTCACATGTCTACTAGAAATACTATTATTTTACAGTTACTGTATATGCTGCATATTTATATATTTCATATTTATGGATCGATGTATCTTCCCTTATGGATAATCAATTAACAAGCTATGGCAAGCTCTCTGAATTTGGTTTCCCCAAATGTGGAGGGATCTCTTGCCAAAGATCTGGATTATTCCCTAAACGGAGAATTCAATATTAATTTAAAGTTAATTTACAATTTAAGGTCAAAATGATTGAACTTGGAAAATTCGCCCTCTCTGCTTGCAGTTCGATTACTCTGACCTTCACTTTGAAATTCCCTTTGAATTCTAGTAAATAACCCTGACCGTGTTAGGAGGAATAAAACCACCTTCATTGAGAGAAGTTAGCAATGGTACGGAAATGTCATCAAGCTCTGATAATTTATCATTTTATAATTTAGGAGAAAGAACATTGTGTAAAAAATATGTAATAGCTGAACTTTGGTTGACTTTTTTGCAACATTTTACAAATGACATACAGGGTTAGTACAAACAGCTCCCAGGTGATCTCTTCACTAAAGGGACACTATAGTCACCAAAGCTACTTTAGCTTAAGGAAGCAGTTTTGGTGTATAGGTCATGCCTCTGATGTTTCACTGCGCAATTCACTGCCATTTAGGAGTTAAATCACCTTTGTTTCGGTTTAATCCATTTATTCAAAAATATCTTCATTGATTCTTATAGCTCATTGAGTTTCCGGGCCCCGTATGACTTTGTCCTCACCAGTCCCTTTCAGTCCAAATTGTGATACATACTCACTGTCTCCCTTGTATTCGCTGCACCCCATCCTCTATCTGTAGAACTTTATTTCAGCAAATCAACAAAAGTGGCCACATTTCATGCCCCCAGGTACTTTATCAAACGTAGAAGGTTGCAATAATGGTCTACCTGCTCATTTTATTTAAATAACAGAAACTAAGTGAAACCCTAGCAGAGAGGGCTATCTGACGGGGTTCTAGTGCCATACAATGTGCACAGCCATGAAGGCCTTCGCATGCATAATACACGAGACACAGATCAAAATGTATTGACTTAATTTGTCCACGGAAGAGGAAATATAAGATAACGTAAGCATGGTCACTTTCTGTAAGCTCCAAGGAAGAACATTATTCATTTCCAAAAAATACACTACGTACATGGAAACCTCCAGTTCTCCTGAAATATGTGACAAAGAAACCAATGGCCTCTGGGCTCCAGATCATGTCTCTTTTCCCACAACCGGGGCTTTTTAAAAGAAAACTAAATATACATTAAGAGTGGTCAGACATAAATAACTCTGAAAGCATTCTGCATCATTGCCAACGTCAGAGATTTATTAACAAAAGAGGACATTACTACCTCCTCCAACTTGGAACGTGATTACGCGTGAGAAAAAAACCTTCTACCCATCTCAGCTATTAATGTGCCATAGAAATGATATGATGTAGTAGGAGGAGTTATAAACGGCTATATCTTTTAAAACGGTCTCCAGATTTCTATTTGTACAATAACATTCTGTGTCCCCCGATACCATAATTGCATTGAGTCATCACCCACTCCATACTCAACATGCAAACAGGCTGACAAGACACAACATACAGGCACATACTTTGGCTTTTACAGGAAATTACTATTGCTGAAAACTGTTATGAAATGCTATTTCTTAAGGGGGCATTCCGAGCACCATAACTACTACAGACTACAGTAGCGGTTATGATTCTATCAGTAACCTGGCACCCTTCCCTGGTAAAGGGCAAACCATTTTGCATCTTACTAGGATTGCCTTCAAAGAACTCGAAAATTGGTAAGCGTTATAGCATTTGTTTTACTTTAAAAAAAAAAAAAAAAGTGGTTGTAAATCTAAACAAAGCAAGGATCACTCTAAAGTTAGAAATAAATATATTTATTTTTAATCTTAGAACGCTGCTTTAAATGGATACTCCAGGCACCCAGACCACTTCTGCCCATTGCAGTGGTCTGGGTGCCAACTCCCACTATCCTTAACCCTGCAACTGTAATTATTGCAGTTTTCATAAACTGCAATAATTACTTTGCAGGGTTAAGTCCTCCTCTAGTGGCGGTCTATTAGACAGCCACTAGAGGGACTTCTGTGTTCTTAGAACACGAAAAGTGTGTTTTACGACGCTGGACGTCCTCACGCTATGTGAGGACCTCCGGCGTCGCTGAAATCCCCATAGGAAAGCATTGAATAATGCTTTCCTATGGGGAGGTCTAATGCGCGTGCGCGGCCATTGGCACGCATGCGCATTAGGTCTCCCCCATCGGATGACGTCGGCAGGGGAGGAGAGTAGGCAGAGCCTGGCCCAGAGCCTAGGGACATCGGCGCTGGACTCCGGTAAGTCACTGAAGAGGTTTTATCCCCTTCAGCAACTTGGGATGGGGGGTGGGAGGGAGAGGGGCACTACAGGGTCCTGCAGTGCCAGGTAAACTAATATGTTTCCCATACATATTGAGCCTTAATAACCACGGATATTTGATCGCTTTTGCTCTGCATTTCACGGTGCAAACAAAATAATGACACCATTATACACAGGGACATGCCCCACATTAGCCACTGCAGGCAGGGCCGCCATCAGAAAATTTTGGGCCCCTAACATAGCTCAAG
Source organism: Pelobates fuscus (assembly GCF_036172605.1). Lineage (NCBI taxonomy): Eukaryota > Metazoa > Chordata > Amphibia > Anura > Pelobatidae > Pelobates > Pelobates fuscus. The sequence goes on along the minus strand of NC_086319.1, from coordinate 376,838,170 downwards.
CTCTAGGCGCCCTGGGGCCCGCCTCCAAATCCCACCCACAGGAATACACACACAGACACAAACACACGCACTGATACAGAAGGACACAGATACACACAGGGCCGGCCTTAGGGGTGTGCGAGCTGTGCGGCCGCACACGGCGCCATGGAACAGAGGGCGCCTTATGGCCGACACAGCTCGCACATGGCCGGAGTGCAGGAGAGCTAAAACAGATACTTGGGTGGAGGATTAATTATTCTCCACCCGGGTCTATTAAAAAATAAAATACAAAATCGCGGTAGAAGGGGCGGGGCTTACTGAGCGGCGGGGGCAGGGCTTATCGCGAAGCAGAGGCGGGGCTAATACCTCCCAAAGCCCCTGCTTCACAGGAAGAGGGAAGGAGTCCCTGCTTCCCCATCAGCCAACTGCATCCACTGGAAAGAGGTAAGTGTGACTGTTTGCCTGTTTGTGTGACTGTCTGTGTGTGTGTGACTGCCTGCCTGCATGTGTGACTGCCTGTGTGTGTGTGACTGCCTGTGTGTTACTGTCTGCCTGCCTGTGTGTGTGACTGTCTGCTTGCCTGTGTGTGTCTGTCTGTAACTGTCTGTCTGTCTGTGACTGCCTGCCTGTGTGTGTGACTGTCTATCTGTGTGTGTGACTGCCTGTGTGTGACTGCCTGTGTGTCAGGATTGGGACAGGGATCCAACACGCAGAGTACAAAGAGTAGAGAGATACGTATACCGGACCTTAGAATGGCCGGACTTAACGTAAGAACTACGTATAGAATGGTCAGAGACAAGCCGATGTCGAGGGAACGAGAAGACAGGTAAGCGAGAGACAAGCCGAGGTCAAAGGATAACAGAGAAGCAGGTGAGTAATAACAAAGCCGGGTCAGAACCAAAAGACAATCAGGATACAAGAGCACTGTGTGACTAGACTGGCTAGAACCACGACAGGGCAATGAGCAAATGCGGAAAGCTCCATTAAATACCCTGGCTCTAGAGAGTAATCACGCCTCCGACGAGTCCTGATTCGTGTTCCGGACTTGAGTGGCAGGTCGGACTGGATTAGCGTCATGACGTCGGCTATTGAGCGTCGCGTCATAAAAGGAAGTAGCTCCCTCGCGGCCGGCGTGTAAACGACCGAGGGAACCGCGAGGAACGGGAGAAACAGACCTTCTGGAAGGAGAAACGTCTAAGTCTCTACCCCTCTCAGAGGTAGAGACTACAGGTACCCTGACAGTACCCCCCCTCTCAGAAACGCCCACCGGGCGGAAGGAACCGGGACGAGACGGAAAGCGGGAGTGAAAAGCCCTGCGAAGACGAGGAGCATGGACATCCTCCTGAGGTACCCAAGTCCTCTCCTCAGGACCATATCCTTTCCAGTCCACCAGGTATTGAAGTACGAGAATCGACGATGGAGTTGATCTCGTACTCCTCCTGGCCCTCAACCTGAACAGAGTGAGGAGATGAGACCTTGGAGGAGAATCTGTTACAGATTAACGGTTTCAGCAATGAAACATGAAAAGAATTAGGGATACGCAAAGCAGGAGGAAGCGCTAAGCGATACGCAACTGGATTAATTCGAGTCAGAATCCTGTAGGGCCCAATGTAGCGAGGAGCGAATTTCATAGAAGGTACCTTCAAACGAATGTTTCTAGTGCTCAACCATACCCTATCCCCAGGCACAAAACTTGGAGCCGCCCTTCTGCGTTTATCAGCGTGTTTTTTGTACAGTAAGGAATTATGTAGGAGAATTTGTCGAGTCTGATCCCACAATTTCCTCAGATTGGCAACATGAACATCAACCGACGGTAACCCCTGGGAAGAGGGGACCGAAGGAAGAATGGAAGGATGAAAGCCATAATTCATGAAAAAAGGGCTAGAGTGAGTTGAATCGCAAACGAGATTATTATGTGCGAACTCTGCCCAAGGAATCAGACCAACCCAATCGTCCTGGTGTTCAGAAACAAAACAACGCAGATATTGCTCAATTTTTTGATTGGTACGTTCAGCAGCTCCGTTAGACTGAGGATGATAGGCAGAAGAAAAATTCAATTTGATGCCTAGTTGAGAACAGAATGATCTCCAGAAACGTGAAACAAATTGGGAGCCTCTATCAGAAGTAATTTCAGAAGGAATCCCATGTAAGCGAAAAATTTCTCTTGCAAATATTTCCGCCAATTCAGGAGAAGTCGGAAGTTTAAGTAAAGGTACGAAATGTGCCATCTTGGTAAACCTATCAACCACCGTGAGGATAACAGTCTGTCTTTTAGAAGCAGGCAAATCTACAATAAAGTCCATAGCCAAACAGGTCCAAGGTTTGTCTGGAATCTCCAAGGAATGTAAAAGACCATATGAGGTAGTTTGGTCTTAGTACAGACCTCACAAGCTCCGATGAAATCCTTAACATCCCTCCGTAAAGAAGGCCACCAGAAATCCTTAGAGATCAAGGAATATGTTTTGCGAATGCCCGGATGACCAGCTACCTTACTCTCGTGAAGACACTGTAAGAGCTCCAGTTGGAGTTCAGGAGGAACGAAGTGTCTTGACGCAGGAGTCTGTCTAGGTGCCAGATGCTGCAACTTCATGATCTTGGCAAGCAGCGGAGAATGGATTTTGAGAGTTGTGTTAGCGATAATATTACACTTGGGTACTATAGAAGACAAAACCGGCTCCGATACAGCAGAAGGTTCATATTGACGAGACAAGGCATCGGCTTTAGAATTCTTAGAACCAGGTCTATATGTGAGTATGTAATTGAAGTGAGTGAGAAATATAGACCAACGAGCCTGCCTTGAGGATAATCGCTTAGCTTCCCCAATATAGGACAAGTTCTTATGATCCGTTAAGATAGTAACAGGATGCAAGGTCCCTTCCAATAAATGTCTCCACTCCTTTAAGGCCATGATAACCGCTAGAAGTTCCCTGTCACCAATGTCATATCTGCTCTCAGTACCGGACAATTTTTTGGAAAAATACCCACATGGATGTAATGGTTTATCCACACCTAACCTTTGGGACAGGATAGCATCTATCCCCGTCTCAGAAGCGTCAACTTCGAGTAGGAAGGGCAGAGTAGTATCAGGGTGAACTAAAATTGGTGCGGAAGCAAACAGTTCTTTGAGAGTCCTGAAAGCAAGGAGTGCTTCAGTAGACCAATTCTTAGTGTCAGCCCCCTGTCTGGTCATATTGGTGATAGGAGCAATAATTGAAGAGTATCCCTTAATGAAACGTCTATAGTAATTGGAGAAACCAATAAACCTCTGAATGGCCTTGAGACCCTTAGGTAAAGGCCAATCTAAAATGGACTGGAGTTTCTCCGGATCCATCTTAAACCCCTCCCCAGAAATTACGTAACCAAGAAAGTTTGTCTGGGATTGGTCAAAGCTACATTTCTCCAATTTACAGTACAAGCCGTGTTGAAGGAGTTTGCGCAAAACCCTTCTGACCTGTCCGTGGTGAGTCTCAATTTCTCTAGAATGTATAAGTATATCATCGAGGTATACAATAACACAGTCATGTTGAAATTTCCTGAGAACTTCATTAATTAGGTCCTGAAATACTGCCGGTGCATTACAGAGACCAAAGGGCATTACTGTATACTCATAGTGCCCATAACGAGTATTGAACGCAGTCATCCACTCGTGTCCCTGCTGAATTCTGACCAAGTTATATGCCCCTCTGAGATCTAACTTAGTGAAGATCTTGGAACCCTTTAATCGATCAAAGAGCTCAGTGATCAAGGGAATCGGATAGGCGTTTCTAATGGTAATTTTATTCAAACCTCGGTAGTCAATGCAAGGTCTCAAAGTACCATCCTTCTTTTTAACAAAAAAAAATCCAGCCCCAGCAGGGGAGGAGGACCTCCTAATGAATCCCTTGTCTAGGTTTTCACGAATATACTCCTCTAGAACTAAATTCTCTTTCGTAGACAAAGGGTATACATGACCCCTAGGAGGCATAGTACCAGGAAGTAAATTAATCTTACAGTCAAAGGACCTATGTGGAGGTAAAGTATCGGCTTTTCTTTTGTCAAATACCGCCCTTAAGTCCAGGTACAAGTACGGTATTTGTACTTCTGTAGAGTCGGTAGAATTAGTAGGTGTGTTAACTGTGCAAAGCGGTGACACTCTCTTTAAACACTTTCCCTGACAATTCTGGCCCCATGAGACTATCTCTCCTAATTCCCAATCAATAATAGGATTATGTCTCTTAAGCCAGGAGTATCCCAGGACTATGGGAACAGAAGGAGATGAAATGAGTAATAGAGATGTCTCCTCCTCGTGTAGGATACCAGTAGTTAAATTAAGAGGTATGGTTTCACGAAAAATCACAGGCTCAACTAAAGGTCTACCATCTATGGCCTCAACGGCCAAGGGTGTGTCCCTTAACTGGGATGGGATAGTGTGTTTGGTGACAAAAACTTGGTCGATAAAGCTTTCAGCAGCTCCAGAGTCTATCAATGCCATAGTCTCTAGAGTTCCCTTCTCCCAAGTTAAGGAAACGGGTAATAGAAGCCTGTGATCTTTGTAATTATGAGTAGAGGACAAAATAGAAACACCCAAGGCCTGTCCTCTAGAGAAACTTAGGTGCGAGCGTTTCCCGGGCGATTGGGACAATTCAAACGTAAGTGACCTCTGACTCCACAGTACATACACAATCCCTCCCTTCTCCTGTACTGTCTCTCCTCCTCTGAGAGACGAGTATGGCCTATCTGCATAGGTTCTGGAAAAAATGGTGTTTTGGCCTCAGGACTTTGAAAAGATGGAGCTAGTCTAAAAGAAGATCTACAGGTTCTATCTCGAGTGTTCTGCCTTTCTCTTAGACGTTCATCAATGCGAGAGATAAACGAAATTAAATCCTCCAAATTCTCAGGAAGCTCTCTAGTAGCTACCTCGTCAAGTATTACATCAGATAGTCCGTTTAGAAACACGTCTATATAAGCCTGTTCATTCCACTTAACCTCTGCCGCCAAAGACCTGAACTCTAGTGCGTAATCCACAAGTGTTCGGTTATCCTGTCTAAGGCGCAACAGTAATCTAGCTTCATTGACCTTTCTGCCAGGAGGGTCAAAAGTTCTTTTAAAAGCAGCTACAAAGGCATTATAATTGTATACTAACGGATTATCATTCTCCCACAACGGATTAGCCCATCTCAGAGCTTTCTCAACGAGTAAGGTGATAATAAATCCCACTTTCGCTCTATCTGTAGGATAGGAGCGGGGTTGTAATTCGAAGTGGATACTTATTTGGTTTAAAAAACCACGACACCTCTCAGGAGATCCAGCATAACGTACAGGTGGGGTAATTCGGGAAGAAGCCCCTACAGTAGCTACCTCTAGACCTGAACCCACAGGAGAAATAGAAGTATTACGCATCTCCTCTGGTGGATTATTAGGACGAGATAACAACGCCTGTAGCGCTAGTGCCATCTGATCCATTCTGTGTTCCATGGCGTCAAACCTAGGATCAGAAGAACCAAGCTGACTGTTTGTACCTGCAGGATCCATTGGCCCTGTCGTAATGTCAGGATCGGGACAGGGATCCAACACGCAGAGTACAAAGAGTAGAGAGATACGTATACCGGACCTTAGAATGGCCGGACTTAACGTAAGAACTACGTATAGAATGGTCAGAGACAAGCCGAGGTCGAGGGAACGAGAAGACAGGTAAGCGAGAGACAAGCCGAGGTCAAAGGATAACAGAGAAGCAGGAGAGTAATAACAAAGCCGGGTCAGAACCAAAAGACAATAGGGATACAAGAGCACTGTGTGACTAGACTGGCTAGAACCACGACAGGGCAATGAGCAAATGCGGAAAGCTCCATTAAATACCCTGGCTCTAGAGAGTAATCACGCCTCCGACGAGTCCTGATTCGTGTTCCGGACTTGAGTGCCAGGTCGGACTGGATTAGCGTCATGACGTCGGCTATTGAGCGTCGCGTCATAAAAGGAAGTAGCTCCCTCGCGGCCGGCGTGTAAACGACCGAGGGAACCGCGAGGAACGGGAGAAACAGACCTTCTGGAAGGAGAAACGTCTAAGTCTCTACCCCTCTCAGAGGTAGAGACTACAGGTACCCTGACACTGTGTATGTGTGTGACTGCCTGTGTATGTGTGTGACTCTAATTGTGTGTGTCGCTGTAGCTGTGCCATTGTGTGTGCCTGTGCCTGTATGTGTGACTGCCTTTAACTGAGTGTGTGTGTACATGCCTGTAACCAAGTTTAAATTTCCCCCACCCCTTCCTGTCAAGGCCGCACTTTGACTGACAGACGCTCACTCACTGACAGACGCACACTCACTGACAGACACACACTCACTGACAGACACACACTCTCATATACACTGACAAACAATGACATACACACACACACACACACACACACTATTACTTGGACACACACTGACAGATGCACACTCTCGCTGACAGACGCATGCACTCACTGAAAGACGCACGCCCCCACAGACCGACACATACACACTCACTGACCGACACACACATTCACTCACAGACACACACATACATAAACACTTACAGACACACACACATTCACTTACAGACACATACAGACACACATACACACACACACACATTCACTCACACACAGACATTTCCACTAACACTCACAAACTAATATTGTTTTAATTTTATTTTAAATCCACCCAGCCTCCCTGGGAGAGCTGGAGTGGATTTCTTACCTGCAGTCCAGTGTGGCTGCTGGGCGCGCAGGTAGGGGGCGCACAGGCTGAGTAGGCGGCGCTTAGTGATGCCGGGAGCCGGACTGACGTCATATTCCAGCTCCCAGCTTCATTAAGCGGCGCAGAGGGAGCTGAGCAGGAAGAGCTCAGGTGAGTATGCGCCTTCGCTGCCCGCTGCCAGCCTCGGGGGGAAGGCTCAAAAGTGGCCAGCCGGCCAGCTCTTGAGACCTCCAGGACGCGAGGCAAGCAAGGGATCTGCCTGGGGGATTGGGGGCGGCTTTTTTTGCCGCCCCCTGCAAAGTGCCGCCCAAGGCAGATGGCTTGTTTGCCTCGCGATACACACGTTCCTGGTGCCTGTGTATGTTACTGTATTCAGGCAACTTGGTGGGGGGGCGCCATAAAGACTTTTTCGCACAGGGCGCCTATTTGCCTAAGGCTGGCCCTGGATACACACATACTGATACACACATACATACTAACAGACACACATACTGAAACAGACACACACATACAGGCATACATACTGATACACACACACACACACACACATACATACTAACAGGCACACATACTAAAAAAGACATACACACGGATACACACATACTGAAACAGACATACACACATATACAGACACAGAGACATACATAGTGACACACAGACACATACTAAAATACATACAGGCACACACACATGCATAAGGACATACAGACACACACATTCTGACACACATACTGACATACATACATACATACACACACACACAGATTTACACACACACACACATACTGACATACCTACTGACTGATAGGGGGGCAGAGGGAATAAAAAGCCACTGGGCCACTAGGGAGTCTAATGTCCCTCTCCCTGACCACAGGTAAAAGGGGGGAAGACTATTGGTTATAGGTCCAAAAGGCCACCGATAGTCGTATTGGACCTTAAAAATGAATATCAGTTGATCCCTACTGCACAGCTTCTTCGTCAAACGCTGGTATACAATCATTATACACCCCTGACCTTCCAGTTTTCGTAGATCTGATATAGGGAAGCGGTGGTGGCGAATGGAAGGTAAGCGAGTTTGTGACGGCTTTAGCTTAACGGGCATTGTTCTTGCCCGTAAAATGTGAGCTTGCATTCAGAGCTACCCATGTAATGAGTCCTGCTGGAGCTCTAACTTGAGGAATTCAATTCTCTGTAATCTATACAAAGTGTGGGGTGAGGTGCTCTGCACTCTACTGATGGGGTTACGTGACATGTCTCGGGTCCACAGGTTACTTCACTATCCGCAGAATGCTCAGACAGTACACCAATACCAAACACAGAAACGAAATACAGGAATGCAACATCCGAGAGATACCAGATTAAAAAGGTACGTATATTACTACTTACTGGGTAGAATCATAAACAACGTTAGTGGAAGGACACACATGGGAATGATACCCAACAAGAGTCTGAATACATGAAGCTCTCAGGCATACTCCATATGACCATCAAGGCTTGTATGAGTGACAGAATGACCAAATCATTATAGAACCCACGGGCTGCACAGTATCCGTGTGATATAGTTGGGTTTATTGGTGCATACAGTATTCAAGCAAAAATAAATGCCATGTCATGCATCATACGCCAATAAACCTAACTATATAACACCTATAATGTGCAGCCTGTGGATTATATATTGATTCTACTCTGGGAGACCGCAAATCTTTCTATCACGGTGGTCCTACTGGGGTGCCGGGAATCACACAGTTCCACAACACCCTATCTATTGGATTGACTGGAATACAACCCTTTTAAACCTCTGTGTAGCAGATGTCATTCTTCGAAGGGTCAATACAGCCTTTCATCTTTCCGAGGTCAATCAACCGAGCACCAATGAATTGGGTAATACCATGTATACCCCCGGACTCCTTTGAAACATAAAAGATTTCTTCCTTGTCAAACACGTGGATATTAGCAAATAAAGCTGTACTCACCAAGGAAGGTGTTGGAGATGTATTCTGAGACCTGGTTCCCTGAACGGCTCATCTCAGACAGGTGGGAGAGCTCACGGTTCAGCATTCTTTTGAACTAATCAGAAGAAAAATCAACATGTTTAGAATATTTACATAAATTGGTTTGTTGACGCATATTAAATATTTGTACTTATATAGCTCCTTACTATTAAATTACAACATACAAAATCCAGCACGCTCGCTCATTCACTGAACAGCAATTTAAAGTCTCAAAAAATTTAAGTTTTATTTAAAAAAACCTCACCAAGGCAAAAAATAATGGAGTTTAGTTACAGTATATGGTCATACATTACATAAGCCTGACACAACGCCACGTACTATTACATTATACACAGCGCAGCCCCCTCTGGGGTGGGATCCTAGTAATATCTGTATTTATACAGCTCCTTTCTATTACATTATACGCAGCGCTCCCCCTCTGGGGTGGGATCCTAGTAATATCTGTATTTATACAGCTCCTTTATATTACATTATACACAGCGCAGCCCCCTCTGGGGTGGGATCCTAGTAATATCTGTATTTATACAGCTCCTTTCTATTACATTATACACAGCGCAGCCCCCTCTAGGGTGGGATCCTAGTAATATCTGTATTTATACAGCTCCTTTCTATTACATTATACACAGCGCAGCCCCCTCTGGGGTGGGATCCTAGTAATATCTGTATTTATACAGCTCCTTTCTAGTACATTATACACAGCGCAGCCCCCTTTGGGGTGGGATCCTAGTAATATCGGTATTTATACAGCTCCTTTCTATTACATTATACACAGCGCAGCCCCCTTTGGGGTGGGATCCTAGTAATATCTGTATTTATACAGCTCCTTTCTATTACATTATACACAGCGCAGCCCCCTCTGGGGTGGGATCCTAGTAATATCTGTATTTATACAGCTCCTTTCTATTATATTATACACATCGCAGTCCCCTTTGGGGTGGGATCCTAGTAATATCTGTATTTACATTATAAACAGCGCTCCGCCTCTGCGGTGGGATCGTAGTAATATCTGTATTTATACAGCTCCATTCTATTACATTATACACAGCGCAGCCCCCACTAGGGTGGGATCCTAGTAATATCTGTATTTATACAGCTCCTTTCTATTACATTATACACAGCGCAGCCCCCTCTGGGGTGGGATCCTAGTAATATCTGTATTTATACAGCTCCTTTCTATTACATTATACACAGTTCAGCCCCCTCTGGGGTGGGATCCTAGTAATATCTGTATTTATACAGCTCCTTTTTATTACATTATACACAGCGCAGCCCCCTCTGAGGTGGAATACCAGTAATATCTGTATTTATACAGCTCGTTTCTATTATATTATACACAGTGCAACCCCCTTTGGGGTGGGATCCTAGTAATATCTGTAGTTATACAGCTCCTTTCCATTACATTATACACAGTGCGGCCCCCTCTGGGATGGGATCCTAGTAATATCTGTATTTATACAGCTCCTTTCTATTACATTATACACAGCGCAGCCCCCTCTGGGGTGGGATCCTAGTAAAATCTGTATTTATACAGCTCCTTTCTATTACATTATACACATCGCAGCCCCCTTTGGGGTGGGATCCTAGTAATATCTGTATTTATACAACTCCTTTCTATTACATTATAAACAGCGCTCCGCCTCTGCGGTGGGATCGTAGTAATATCTATATTTATACAGCTCCTTTCTATTACATTATACACAGTGCAGCCCCCTCTGGGGTGGGATCCTAGTAATATCTGTATTTATACAGCTCCTTTCTATTACATTATAGACAGCGCAGCCCCCTCTGGGGTGGGATCCTAGTAATATCTGTATTCATACAGCTCCTTTCTATTACATTATACACAGCGCAGCCCCCTCTGGGGTGGGATCCTAGTAATATCTGTATTTATACAGCTCCATTCTATTACATTATACACAGCGCAGCCCCCTCTAGGGTGGGATCCTAGTAATATCTGTATTGATACAGCTCCTTTCTATTACATTATACACAGCGCAGCCCCCTCTGGGGTGGGATCCTAGTAATATCTGTAGTTATACAGCTCCTTTCTATTACATTATACAGAGCGCAGCCCCCTCTGGGACGGGATCCTAGTAATATCTGTATTTATACAGCTCCTTTCTATTACATTATACACAGCGCAGCCCCCTCTGGGGCGGGATCCTAGTAATATCTGTATTTATACAGCTCCTTTCTATTACATTATACACAGCGCAGCCCCCTCTGGGGTGGGATCCTAGTAATATCTGTATTCATACAGCTCTTTCTCTTACATTATACACAGCGCAGCCCCCTCTGGGGTGGGATCCTAGTAATATCTGTATTTATACAGCTCCTTTCTATTACATTATACACAGCGCAGCCCCCTCTGGGGCGGGATCCTAGTAATATCTGTATTTATACAGCTCCTTTCTATTACATTATACACAGCGCAGCCCCCTCTGGGGTAGGATCCTAGTAATATCTGTATTCATACAGCTCCTTTCTATTACATTATACACAGCGCAGCCCCCTCTGGGGTGGGATCCTAGTAATATCTGTATTTATACAGCTCCTTTCTATTACATTATACACAGCGCAGCCCCCTCTGGGGTGGGATCCTAGTAATATCTGTATTTATACAGCTCCTTTCTATTACATTATACACAGAGCAGCCCCCTCTGGGGTGGGATCCTAGTAATATCTGTATTTATACAGCTCCTTTCTATTACATTATACACAGCGCGGCCCCCTCTGGGATGGGATCGTAGTAATATCTGTATTTATACAGCTCCTTTCTATTACATTATACACAGTGCAGCCCCCTCTGGGGTGGGATCCTAGTAATATCTGTATTTATACAGCTCCTTTCTATTACATTCTATACAGCGCAGCCCCCTCTGGGTGGGATCCAAGTAATATCTGTATTTATACAGCTCCTTTCTATTACATTATACACAGCGCAGCCCCCTCTGGGGTGGAATCCTAGTAATATCTGTATTTATACAGCTCCTTTCTATTACATTATACACAGCGCAGCCCCCTCTGGGGTGGGATCCTAGTAATATCTGTATTTATACAGCTCCTTTCTATTACATTATACACAGCGCAGCTCCCTCTGGGGTGGGATCCTAGTAATATCTGTATTTATACAGCTCATTTCTATTATATTATACACAGTGCAGCCCCCTCTGGGGTGGGATCCTAGTAATATCTGTATTCATACAGCTCCTTTCTATTACATTATACACAGCGCAGCCCCCCCTGGGGTGGGATCCTAGTAATATCTGTATTGATACAGCTCCTTTCTATTACATTATACACAGCGCAGCCCCCTCTGGGGTGGGATCCTAGTAATATCTGTATTTATACAGCTCCTTTCTATTACATTATACACAGCGCAGCCCCCTCTGGGATGGGATCCTAGTAATATCTGTATTTATACAGCTCCTTTCTATTACATGATACACAGCGCAGCCCCCTCTGGGATGGGATCCTAGTAATATCTGTATTTATACAGCTCCTTTTTATTACATTATACACAGCGCAGCCCCCTCTGGGGTGGGATCCTAGTAATATCTGTATTTATACAGCTCCTTTCTATTACATTATACACAGCGCAGCCCCCTCTGGGATGGGATCCTAGTAATATCTGTATTTATACAGCTCCTTTCTATTACATTATACACAGCGCAGCCTCCTCTGGGGTGGGATCCTAGTAATATCTGTATTCATACAGCTCCTTTCTCTTACATTATACACAGCGCAGCCCCCTCTGGGGTGGGATCCTAGTAATATCTGTATTTATACAGCTCCTTTTTATTACATTATACACAGCGCAGCCCCCTCTGGGGTGGGATCCTAGTAATATCTGTATTTATACAGCTCCTTTCTATTACATTATACACAGTGCAGCCCCCTCTGGAGTGGGATCCTAGTAATATCTGTATTCATACAGCTCCTTTCTATTACATTATACACCATGCAGCCCCCTCTGGGATGGGATCCTAGTAATATCTGTATTTATACAGCTCCTTTCTATTACATTATACACAGCGCAGCCCCCTCTGGGGTGGGATCCTAGTAATATCTGTATTCATACAGCTCCTTTCTATTACATTATACACCATGCAGCCCCCTCTGGGATGGGATCCTAGTAATATCTGTATTTATACAGCTCCTTTCTATTACATTATACACAGTGCGGCCCCCTCTGGGGTGGGATCCTAGTAATATCTGTATTTATACAGCTCCTTTCTATTACATTATACACAGCGCAGCCCCCTCTGGGGTGGGATCCTAGTAATATCTGTATTCATACAGCTCCTTTCTCTTACATTATACACAGCGCAGCCCCCTCTGGGGTGGGATCCTAGTAATATCTGTATTTATACAGCTCCTTTCTATTACATTATACACAGCGCAGCCCACTCTGGGGTGGGATCCTAGTAATATCTGTATTTATACAGCTCCTTTCTATTACATTATACACAGAGCAGCCCCTTCTGGGGTGGGATCCTAGTAATATCTGTATTTATACAGCTCCTTTCTATTACATTATACACAGCGCGGCCCCCTCTGGGATGGGATCGTAGTAATATCTGTATTTATACAGCTCCTTTCTATTACATTATTCACAGCGCAGCCCCCTCTGGGGTGGGATCCTAGTAATATATGTATTTATACAGCTCCTTTTTATTACATTATACACAGCGCAGCCCCCTCTGGGTTGGGATCCTAGTAATATCTGTATTTATACAGCTCCTTTCTATTACATTATACACAGCGCAGCCCACTCTGGGGTGGGATCCTAGTAATATCTGTATTTATACAGCTCCTTTCTATTACATTATACACAGCGCGGCCCCCTCTGGGATGGGATCCTAGTAATATCTGTATTTATACAGCTCCTTTCAATTACATTATACACAGCGCAGCCCCCTCTGGGGTGGGATCCTAGTAATATCTGTATTTATACAGCTCCTTTCTATTACATTATACACAGCGCAGCCCCCTCTGGGGTGGGATCCCAGTAATATCTGTATTTATACAGCTCCTTTCTATTACATTATACACAGCGCAGCCCCCTCTGGGGTGGGATCCTAGTAATATCTGTATTTATACAGCTCCTTTCTATTACATTATACACAGCGCAGCCCCCTCTGGGGTGGGATCCTAGTAATATCTGTATTTATACAGCTCCTTTCTATTACATTATACACAGCGCGGCCCCCTCTGGGGTGGGATCCTACTAATACCTCTATTTATACAGCTGCTTTCCATTACATTATACACAGAGCAGCTACCACATGAAGCAGTGCATATTACAACGTTATATGCAGTAGTGAGTCCCAATCTTTCACATTACAGATATTCCGCAAGCAAACTGGTGAGCAAAATTTCATAAGAAACCATCTGAAAGTCTGTACCTGCTAAAGTGCCAAAGGGAAGTCATTACTATTACAATGATGGTGAAAGAGAGGTAATAGTAGATCGAGAGAGGTAGGGATGGTGTATTAAATGGGAAAAGGCTTGTCAATCCCTTTGAATGCCTTTGGGCACTACTTCTGTGTTACATGTGATTATATGTTCACAAAGATCACTGTACTGTGCAGCATATTGAATACCAATGAAGACACAAAGGAACACTACATTAAGGTTTACCTTGATATAGCCCCAGGATAATGAGCACAGGTAATTGGTATCGGGCATGATGAAAGGTGATGGGATATCCAAAATTGAAGACCAAGTTTCCCAATAAAACAACCTTCTAAAATGTTTCCACCCGGTCTTGTTGCCTGTTACACTTTCTTCTGACCTCTACGCTTCCTCCAGTCCTCAGACAGGGTTCTCTAGTCTTCGATGGTCTCCAATTCTTCCACTTCCTTCCCCCTCCTCTCTGACCAGGGAGATCTATCTTATTCTATATTGTCCTGATTACTTCGGACTTGTTCCATTTCCCAGGTGCTCCTCCTGTTTCTCAGAATCCGTCGCTAGGTATCCTTTCTAGCTTCCAGACCCTCAGTCAGGTCAGACTCACCTCGCAGTCGTTCATGCCCAATCCAACTTTATGGGTCTGGACATCTTTATAGTCTCCATGTACACCCAGTGACCAGTCTATCCTTCCAAAAATGTTAATTCTCTATGATTTCCTTCCCCGTCAGCTCTCCTAACTTCACACTCAGAGAAGTCTTTCTTGTCTCTTTTTCATAGCTCTTTGTCGTCTTCTGTCTATCCGAGCATGCATTTCCCGGTCTCTGTATAATTCGGTCATTCCTTTCTCTCTTCCCACGAGCCTTGCATCTTAAATTCTGCCCTTTCCCACTTTCTGTATGTTCTTCTCAGCTAATACTGTTTTCGTCCTCTCCTCCTTTTCTCATTCACCCGCCCTGATCCTTAACCCACTCTTCCAGCTCTTATGACACTTTGGGATTCCCCTCTGCCCCCTCCCATTCCGTTCAGTTTTTAGTATTAGGAAAGATGGGTCATGTTACAAACCAAGGTGGAGAACTCATGCAGCAGTTGCTAAAATAATGCAGTAGCAAATAATGGTGACAAGTATCTCTGTGCTGAACAAAACAGTGCTACACTGCGCTGTATAATGATACTGAGTATCTATACACTGATAATGAACACACTGCGCTGTATAATAACACTGAGTATCTATACACCGATAATGAACACACTGCGCTGTATAATAATACTGAGTATCTATACACTGATAATGAACACACTGCGCTGTATAATGATACTGAGTATCTATATACTGATAATGAACACACTGCCCTGTATAATAATACTGAGTATCTATACACTGATAATGAACACACTGCGCTGTATAATAATACTGAGTATCTATACACTGATAATGAACACACTGCGCTGTATAATAATACTGAGTATCTATACACTGATAATGAACACACTGCGCTGTATAATGATACTGAGTATCTATACACTGATAATGAACACGCTGCACTGTATAATAATACTGAGTATCTATACACTGATAATGAACACGCTGCGCTGTATAATGATACTGAGTATCTATACACTGATAATGAACACACTGCGCTGTATAATAATACTGAGTATCTATACACTGATAATGAACACACTGCGCTGTATAATAATACTGAGTATCTATACACTGATAATGAACACACTGCGCTGTATAATAATACTGAGTATCTATACACTGATAATGAACACGCTGCGCTGTATAATAATACTGAGTATCTATACACTGATAATGAACAGACTGCGCTGTATAATAATACTGAGTATCTATACACTGATAATGAACACACTGCGCTGTATAATAATACTGAGTATCTATACACTGATAATGAACACACTGCGCTGTATAATAATACTGAGTATCTATACACTGATAATGAACACACTGCGCTGTATAATGATACTGAGTATCTATACACTGATAATAAACACACTGCGCTGTATAATAATACTGAGTATCTATACACTGATAATGAACACACTGCGCTGTATAATAATACTGAGTATCTATACACTGATAATGAACACACTGCGCTGTATAATGATACTGAGTATCTATACACTGATAATGAACACACTGCGCTGTATAATAATACTGAGTATCTATACACTGATAATGAACACGCTGCGCTGTATAATAATACTGAGTATCTAAACACTGATAATGAACACACTGCGCTGTATAATAATACTGAGTATCTATACACTGATAATGAACACACTGCGCTGTATAATGATACTGAGTATCTATACACTGATAATGAACACACTGCGCTGTATAATAATACTGAGTATCTATACACTGATAATGAACACGCTGCGCTGTATAATGATAATGAGTATCTATACACTCATAATGAACACACTGCACTGTATAATAATACTGAGTATCTATACACTGATAATGAACACACTGCGCTGTATAATGATACTGAGTATCTATACACTGATAATGAACACACTGCGCTGTATAATAATACTGAGTATCTATACACTGATAATGAACACACTGCGCTGTATAATGATACTGAGTATCTATACACTGATAATGAACACGCTGCGCTGTATAATAATACTGAGTATCTATACACTGATAATGAGCACACTGCGCTGTATAATAATACTCAGTATCTATACACTGATAATGAACACACTGCGCTGTATAATAATCGTGAGTATCTATACACTGATAATGAACACACTGCGCTGTATAATAATCGTGAGTATCTATACACTGATAATGAACACACTGCGCTGTATAATAATACTCAGTATCTATACACTGATAATGAACACACTGCGCTGTATAATAATCGTGAGTATCTATACACTGATAATGAACACACTGCGCTGTATAATAATACTCAGTATCTATACACTGATACTGAACACACTGCGCTGTATAATAATACTCAGTATCTATACACTGATAATGAACACACTGCGCTGTATAATAATCGTGAGTATCTATACACTGATAATGAACACACTGCGCTGTATAATAATACTGAGTATCTATACACTGATAATGAACACACTGCGCTGTATAATGATACTGAGTATCTATACACTGATAATGAACACACTGCACCGTATAATAATACTGAGAATCTATACACTGATAATGAACACGCTGTGCTGTACAATAATACTGAGAATCTATACACTGATAATGACCACGCTGCGCTGTATAATAATACTGAGTATCTAAACACTGATAATGAACACACTGCGCTGTATAATAATACTGAGTATCTATACACTGATAATGAACACACTGCGCTGTATAATGATACTGAGTATCTATACACTGATAATGAACACACTGCGCTGTATAATAATACTGAGTATCTATACACTGATAATGAACACGCTGCGCTGTATAATAATACTGAGTATCTAAACACTGATAATGAACACACTGCGCTGTATAATAATACTGAGTATCTATACACTGATAATGAACACACTGCGCTGTATAATGATACTGAGTATCTATACACTGATAATGAACACACTGCGCTGTATAATAATACTGAGTATCTATACACTGATAATGAACACGCTGCGCTGTATAATGATAATGAGTATCTATACACTGATAATGAACACACTGCACTGTATAATAATACTGAGTATCTATACACTGATAATGAACACACTGCGCTGTATAATGATACTGAGTATCTATACACTGATAATGAACACACTGCGCTGTATAATAATACTGAGTATCTATACACTGATAATGAACACACTGCGCTGTATAATGATACTGAGTATCTATACACTGATAATGAACACGCTGCGCTGTATAATAATACTGAGTATCTATACACTGATAATGAGCACACTGCGCTGTATAATAATACTCAGTATCTATACACTGATAATGAACACACTGCGCTGTATAATAATCGTGAGTATCTATACACTGATAATGAACACACTGCGCTGTATAATAATCGTGAGTATCTATACACTGATAATGAACACACTGCGCTGTATAATAATACTCAGTATCTATACACTGATAATGAACACACTGCGCTGTATAATAATCGTGAGTATCTATACACTGATAATGAACACACTGCGCTGTATAATAATACTCAGTATCTATACACTGATACTGAACACACTGCGCTGTATAATAATACTCAGTATCTATACACTGATAATGAACACACTGCGCTGTATAATAATCGTGAGTATCTATACACTGATAATGAACACACTGCGCTGTATAATAATACTGAGTATCTATACACTGATAATGAACACACTGCGCTGTATAATGATACTGAGTATCTATACACTGATAATGAACACGCTGTGCTGTATAATAATACTGAGTATCTATACACTGATAATGAACACACTGCCCTGTATAATAACACTGAGTATCTATACACTGATAATGAACACACTGCGCTGTATAATAATACTGAGTATCTATACACTGATAATGAACACACTGCGCTGTATAATGATACTGAGTATCTATACACTGATAATGAACACACTGCACCGTATAATAATACTGAGAATCTATACACTGATAATGAACACGCTGTGCTGTACAATAATACTGAGAATCTATACACTGATAATGACCACGCTGCGCTGTATAATAATACTGAGTATCTAAACACTGATAATGAACACGCTGCGCTGTATAATAATCCTGAGTATCTATACACTGATAATGAACACGCTGCGCTGTATAATAATACTGGGTATCTATACACTGATAATGAACACACTGCGCTGTATAATAATACTGAGTATCTATACACTGATAATAAACACACTGCGCAGTATAATAATACTGAGTATCTATACACTGATAATGAACACGCTGCGTTGTATAATAATCCTGAGTATCTATACACTGATAATGAACACGCTGCGCTGTATAATAATACTGAGTATCTATACACTGATAATGAACACACTGCGCTGTATAATAATACTCAGTATCTATACACTGATAATGAACACACTGCGCTGTATAATGATACTGAGTATCTATACACTGATAATGAACACGCTGTGCTGTATAATAATACTGAGTATCTATACACTGATAATGAACACACTGCCCTGTATAATAACACTGAGTATCTATACACTGATAATGAACACACTGCGCTGTATAATAATACTGAGTATCTATACACTGATAATGAACACACTGCGCTGTATAATGATACTGAGTATCTATACACTGATAATGAACACACTGCACCGTATAATAATACTGAGAATCTATACACTGATAATGAACACGCTGCGCTGTACAATAATACTGAGAATCTATACACTGACAATGAACACGCTGCGCTGTATAATAATACTGAGTATCTAAACACTGATAATGAACACGCTGCGCTGTATAATAATACTGAGTATCTATACACTGATAATGAACACGCTGCGCTGTATAATAATACTGGGTATCTATACACTGATAATGAACACACTGCGCTGTATAATAATACTGAGTATCTATACACTGATAATAAACACACTGCGCAGTATAATAATACTGAGTATCTATACACTGATAATGAACACGCTGCGCTGTATAATAATCCTGAGTATCTATACACTGATAATGAACACGCTGCGCTGTATAATAATACTGAGTATCTATACACTGATAATGAACACACTGTATAATGATACTGAGTATCTATACACTGATAATGAACACACTGCCCTGTATAATAATCATGAGTATCTATACACTGATAATGAACACGCTGCACTGTATAATAATACTGAGTATCTATACACTGATAATGAACACACTGCGCTGTATAATAACACTGAGTATCTATACACTGATAATGAACACACTGCACTGTATAATGATACTGAGTATCTATACACTGATAATGAACACACTGTATAATGATACTGAGTATCTATAGACTGCTAATGAACACACTGCCCTGTATAATAACACTGAGTATCTATACACTGATAATGAACACACTGCACTGTATAATGATACTGAGTATCTATACACTGATAATGAACACACTGTATAATGATACTGAGTATCTATACACTGCTAATGAACACACTGCCCTGTATAATAACAATGAGTATCTATACACTGATAATGAACACACTACGCTGTATAATAATACTGAGTATCTATACACTGATAATGAACACACTGCGCTGTATAATAATAGAGTATTTATATACTGATAATAAACATACTGCAATGTATAATAATACTGAGTATCTATATAATACTGATAATGAACACACTGCGCTGTATAATAATACTCAGTATCTATACACTGATAATGAACACACTGCGCTGTATAATAATACTCAGTATCTATACACTGATAATGAACACACTGCGCTGTATAATGATACTGAGTATCTATACACTGATAATGAACACACTGCCCTGTATAATAACACTGAGTATCTATACACTGATAATGAACACACTGCGCTGTATAATAATACTGAGTATCTATACACTGATAATGAACACACTGCGCTGTATAATGATACTGAGTATCTATACACTGATAATGAACACACTGCACCGTATAATACTGAGAATCTATACACTGATAATGAACACGCTGCGCTGTACAATAATACTGAGAATCTATACACTGATAATGAACACGCTGCGCTGTATAATAATACTGAGTATCTAAACACTGATAATGAACACGCTGCGCTGTATAATAATACTGAGTATCTATACACTGATAATGAACACACTGCGCTGTATAATAATACTGAGTATCTATACACTGATAATAAACACACTGCGCAGTATAATAATACTGAGTATCTATACACTGATAATGAACACGCTGCGCTGTATAATAATCCTGAGTATCTATACACTGATAATGAACACACTGCCCTGTATAATAACACTGAGTATCTATACACTGATAATGAACACACTGCGCTGTATAATAATACTGAGTATCTATACACTGATAATGAACACACTGCGCTGTATAATGATACTGAGTATCTATACACTGATAATGAACACACTGCACTGTATAATAATACTGAGTATCTATACACTGATAATGAACACACTGCACCGTATAATAATACTGAGAATCTATACACTGATAATGAACACGCTGCGCTGTACAATAATACTGAGAATCTATACACTGACAATGAACACGCTGCGCTGTATAATAATCCTGAGTATCTAAACACTGATAATGAACACGCTCCGCTGTATAATAATACTGAGTATCTATACACTGATAATGAACACGCTGCGCTGTATAATAATACTGGGTATCTATACACTGATAATGAACACACTGCGCTGTATAATAATACTGAGTATCTATACACTGATAATAAACACACTGCGCAGTATAATAATACTGAGTATCTATACACTGATAATGAACACGCTGCGCTGTATAATAATCCTGAGTATCTATACACTGATAATGAACACGCTGCGCTGTATAATAATACTGAGTATCTATACACTGATAATGAACACACTGTATAATGATACTGAGTATCTATACACTGATAATGAACACACTGCCCTGTATAATAATACTGAGTATCTATACACTGATAATGAACACGCTGCACTGTATAATAATACTGAGTATCTATACACTGATAATGAACACACTGCGCTGTATAATAACACTGAGTATCTATACACTGATAATGAACACACTGCACTGTATAATGATACTGAGTATCTATACACTGATAATGAACACACTGTATAATGATACTGAGTATCTATACACTGCTAATGAACACACTGCCCTGTATAATAACAATGAGTATCTATACACTGATAATGAACACACTGCGCTGTATAATAATACTGAGTATCTATACACTGATAATGAACACACTGCGCTGTATAATAATAGAGTATTTATATACTGATAATAAACATACTGCAATGTATAATAATACTGAGTATCTATATAATACTGATAATGAACACACTGCGCTGTATAATAATACTCAGTATCTATACACTGATAATGAACACACTGCGCTGTATAATAATACTCAGTATCTATACACTGATAATGAACACACTGCGTTGTATAATGATACTGAGTATCTATACACTGATAATGAACACGCTGTGCTGTATAATAATACTGAGTATCTATACACTGATAATGAACACACTGCGCTGTATAATAATACTGAGTATCTATACACTGATAATGAACACACTGCGCTGTATAATGATACTGAGTATCTATACACTGATAATGAACACACTGCACCGTATAATAATACTGAGAATCTATACACTGATAATGAACACGCTGCGCTGTACAATAATACTGAGAATCTATACACTGATAATGAACACGCTGCGCTGTATAATAATACTGAGTATCTAAACACTGATAATGAACACGCTGCGCTGTATAATAATACTGAGTATCTATACACTGATAATGAACACACTGCGCTGTATAATAATACTGAGTATCTATACACTGATAATAAACACACTGCGCAGTATAATAATACTGAGTATCTATACACTGATAATGAACACGCTGCGCTGTATAATAATCCTGAGTATCTATACACTGATAATGAACACGCTGCGCTGTATAATAATACTGAGTATCTATACACTGATAATGAACACACTGCGCTGTATAATAATACTCAGTATCTATACACTGATAATGAACACACTGCGCTGTATAATGATACTGAGTATCTATACACTGATAATGAACACGCTGTGCTGTATAATAATACTGAGTATCTATACACTGATAATGAACACACTGCCCTGTATAATAACACTGAGTATCTATACACTGATAATGAACACACTGCGCTGTATAATAATACTGAGAATCTATACACTGATAATGAACACGCTGCGCTGTACAATAATACTGAGAATCTATACACTGACAATGAACACGCTGCGCTGTATAATAATACTGAGTATCTAAACACTGATAATGAACACGCTGCGCTGTATAATAATACTGAGTATCTATACACTGATAATGAACACGCTGCGCTGTATAATAATACTGGGTATCTATACACTGATAATGAACACACTGCGCTGTATAATAATACTGAGTATCTATACACTGATAATAAACACACTGCGCAGTATAATAATACTGAGTATCTATACACTGATAATGAACACGCTGCGCTGTATAATAATCCTGAGTATCTATACACTGATAATGAACACGCTGCGCTGTATAATAATACTGAGTATCTATACACTGATAATGAACACACTGTATAATGATACTGAGTATCTATACACTGATAATGAACACACTGCCCTGTATAATAATACTGAGTATCTATACACTGATAATGAACACGCTGCACTGTATAATAATACTGAGTATCTATACACTGATAATGAACACACTGCGCTGTATAATAACACTGAGTATCTATACACTGATAATGAACACACTGCACTGTATAATGATACTGAGTATCTATACACTGATAATGAACACACTGTATAATGATACTGAGTATCTATAGACTGCTAATGAACACACTGCCCTGTATAATAACAATGAGTATCTATACACTGATAATGAACACACTGCGCTGTATAATAATACTGAGTATCTATACACTGATAATGAACACGCTGCACTGTATAATAATACTGAGTATCTATACACTGATAATGAACACACTGCGCTGTATAATAACACTGAGTATCTATACACTGATAATGAACACACTGCACTGTATAATGATACTGAGTATCTGTACACTGATAATGAACACACTGTATAATGATACTGAGTATCTATACACTGCTAATGAACACACTGCCCTGTATAATAACAATGAGTATCTATACACTGATAATGAACACACTGCGCTGTATAATAATACTGAGTATCTATACACTGATAATGAACACACTGCGCTGTATAATAATAGAGTATTTATATACTGATAATAAACATACTGCAATGTATAATAATACTGAGTATCTATATAATACTGATAATGAACACACTGCGCTGTATAATGATACTGAGTATCTATACACTGATAATAAACACACTGTATAATAATACTGAGTATCTATACACTGATAATGAACACTCTGTATAATAATACTGAGTATCTATACACTGATAATGAACACACTGCGCTGTATAATAATACTGAGTATCTACACACTGATAATTAACACACTGCACTGTATACTAATACTGATAATCTATACACTGATAATGAACACACTGCGTTGTATAATAATACTGAGTATCTATACACTGATAATGAACACGCTGCACTGTATAATGATACTGAGTATCTATGCACTGATAAGGAACACACTGCACTATATAATAATACTATCTATACACTGATAATGAACACACTGCGCTGTATAATGATCGAGGAGTATCTATACACTGATAATAAACACACAGCACTGTATAATAATAATGGGTATTTATACACTCATAATGTAGACACTGCGCTGTATAATAACACGCTGTGCTTTATAATAATACTGAATATCTATACACTGATAATGAACACACTGCACAGTATAATAATACAATATCTACCAAGTGTCTCTTTAAAGGATGGGCTATTTTGGGCTCAAATCAATGTTTTGTTTGTTCCAATGTGCCTCTATTATAGAAGCTCCATATTGTTTATGTCAGGTGCAGACTGGGACAAAAACTAAGGCCGGAAAGTAAAAGGCAACTTAGCCAAAAAGGAGGGGTTGGGCCAGAAAGAGGGTGTGCTGGTGCCCCTAGTAGTGGGGTACCACAGGACAAAAGTGGTACAGAACTGTTAAAGTGTGTTGTGCATGTGTGGGGATGCTCCCTGTGGTGCTGTATGTGTTTGATCGCATGTGTGTATTGGAAGTGTTGAAGTGTGTGTGTCAGAGGTGTATTTACCGCGTGGCTGACAAGGCAAAAAAAAAAAATCTGCCCCCCAATCACCCTGGCAAATGCCTTGCCAGCCTCTAGTCCTGGGGGCCAGGGACCCCCGCCGAGGCTGGCATGTACTAATGTTGCGGGAGGCGAGGGAGCCTTCTCCCCTGCTCAGCTCCCTCACGCGCACAGCGGTGACGTCACTCCGGCATCACTAAGAGGTGCGCGAGGGCACCCGGCTCCACCGCTCACCTGTCTGCCAGACCTCCCGACCGCCCGCCAAGCTGCAGCCAGCCCCACTGGACCACAGGGAAAAATCCACTCCAGCACTCCCAAAGGCTTGGTGGATTGAAACTTCATTTTTTTTTATTGTGAGTGTGTTAGTGTGTGTATCTGTTGGGGAGTGTTAGTGTGTGTCTGTTGGTGAGTGTTCGTGTCTGTCTGTTAGTGAGTGTGTGTTAGTGAGTGTCTGTTAGTGAGTGTGTGTGTTAGTTTGTGTTTGTTAGTGTATCAATTAGTGAGTGTGTGTGTTTGTAAGTTTTAGTATGTCTGTTAGTGAGTCTTAGTGTGTCTGTTAATGAGTGTATCTGTTAGTGAGTGTGTTAGTGGGTGTCTGTTAGTGAGTGTTCGTGTGTGTCTGCTAGAGTGTGTATCTGTTAGTGAGTGTGTGTCTGTCACAGAGTGTATACATGTTTGTCAGTGAGTGTGTATGTGTCTGTCGGTGAATGCGTATCTGTCATTTAGTGTATATGTGTGTCTGTCTGTGAATGTGAGTGTGTGTAACTGTGAATGAGTAACTGTGTATGTGTGTGTTGGTTAAATAAAGTGTGTGACAATGACTGTGTATCTGTGAGTGTATATCAGTGCATGCATCAGTGAGGGCGTGTGTCTGTCAGGCAAGAGAAATTTGGCTGGGGCGGTACCTGAGTTTTGTCATGCCTAGGGCAGCACAAAACCAGAAACACACATAGTATATCAATGCATTTCTATGGGGAACACACTGTGCAGCACTGACACAGGAAGCACCTCTAGTGACCGTCCGAGTGACGGTCACTAGGAAGCAATGTAAATACGGCCTTCTCTCTGAAAAGGCAATGTTTACATTGGAAAGTATGAAGGGACAGGCTATAGACACCAGAACCACTAAATTAAGTTGTCGTGGTCCTGGTGACTAGAGTGTCCCTTTAAGAATTGTATTTTAAAATCTGGCTCCTAACTTTTTAAGTGGCTTCTAGATTCAAAGGCAATTTGTCAAGCCCTACATTATACACAGTGCGGCCTCCTCTTGGGTGGTATCCTAGTAATATCTCTATATATACAGCTACGCCCCCTCTGGGGTGGGATCCTAGTAATATCTGTATTTATGCAGCTCCTTTCTATTACATTATACACAGCGCAGCCCCCTCTGGGATGGGATCCTAGTAATACCTGTATTTATACAGCTTCTTTCTATTACATTATAAACAGCGCAGCCCCCTCTGGGGTGGGATCCTAGTAATATCTGTATTTATACAGCTCCTTTCTATTACATTATACACAGCGTAGCCCCCTCTGGGGTGGGATCCTAGTAATATCTGTATTTATACAGCTCCTTTCTATTACATTATACACAGCGCAGCCCCCTCTGGGGTGGGATCCTAGTAATATCTGTATTCATACAGCTCCTTTCTATTACATTATACACAGTGCAGCCCCCTCTGGGGTGGGATCCTAGTAATATCTGTATTTATACAGCTCCTTTCTATTACATTATACACAGCGCGGCCCCCTCTGGGGTGGGATCCCAGTAATATCTGTATTTATACAGCTCCTTTCAATTACATTATACACAGCGCAGCCCCCTCTGGGATGGGATCCTAGTAATATCTGTATTTATACAGCTCCTTTCTATTACATTATACACAGCGCAGCCCTCTCTGGGGTGGGATCCTAGTAATATCTGTATTTATACAACTTCTTTCTATTACATTATACACAGCGCAGCCCCCTCTGGGATGGGATCCTAGTAATATCTGTATTTATACAGCTCCTTTCAATTACATTATACACAGCGCAGCCCCCTCTGGGGTGGGATCCTAGTAATATCTGTATTTATACAGTTCCTATTACATTATACACAGTGCAGCCCCCTCTGGGGTGGGATCCTAGTAATATCTGTATTTATACAGCTCCTTTCTATTACATTATACACAGCGCAGCCCCCTCTGGGGTGGGATCCCAGTAATATCTGTATTTATACAGCTCCTTTCTATTACATTATACACAGCGCAGCCCTCTCTGGGGTGGGATCCTAGTAATATCTGTATTTATACATCTCCTTTCTATTACATTATACACAGTGCAGCCCCCTCTGGGGTGGGATCCTAGTAATATCTGTATTTATATAGCTCCTTTCTATTACATTATACACAGCGCAGCCCCCTCTGGGGTGGGATCCTAGTAATATCTGTATTGATACAGCTCCTTTCTATTACATTATACACAGTGCAGCCCTCTCTGGGGTGGGATCCTAGTAATATCTGTATTTATACAGCTCCTTTCTATTACATTATACACAGCGCAGCCCCCTCTGGGGTGGGATCCTAGTAATATCTGTATTTATACAGCTCCTTTCTATTACATTATACACAGCGTAGCCCCCTCTGGGGTGGGATCCTAGTAATATCTGTATTTATACAACTTCTTTCTATTACATTATACACAGCGCAGCCCCCTCTGGGGTGGGATCCTATTAATATCTGTATTTATACAGCTCCTTTCTATTACATTATACACAGCGTAGCCCCCTCTGGGGTGGGATCCTAGTAATATCTGTATTTATACAGCTCCTTTCAATTACATTATACACAGCGCAGCCCCCTCTGGGGTGGGATCCTAGTCATATCTGTATTTATACAGCTCCTTTCTATTACATTATACACAGTGCAGCCCCCTCTGGGGTGGGATCCTAGTAATATCTGTATTTATACAGCTCCTTTCTATTACATTATACACAGTGCAGCCCCCTCTGGGGTGGGATCCTAGTCATATCTGTATTTATACAGCTCCTTTCTATTACATTATACACAGTGCAGCCCCCTCTGGGGTGGGATCCTAGTAATATCTGTATTTATACAGCTCCTTTCTATTACATTATACACAGCGCAGCCCCCTCTGGGATGGGATCCTAGTAATATCTGTATTTATACAGCTCCTTTTTATTACATTATACACAGCGCAGCCCCCTCTGGGGTGGGATCCTAGTAATATCTGTATTTATACAGCTCCTTTCAATTACATTATACACAGCGCAGCCCCCTCTGGGGTGGGATCCCAGTAATATCTGTATTTATACAGCTCCTTTCTATTACATTATACACAGCGCAGCCCCCTCTGGGGTGGGATCCTAGTAATATCTGTATTTATACAGCTCCTTTCTATTACATTATACACAGCGCAGCCCCCTCTGGGGTGGGATCCTAGTAATATCTGTATTTATACAGCTCCTTTCTATTACATTATACACAGCGCAGCCCCCTCTGGGGTGGGATCCTAGTAATATCTGTATTGATACAGCTCCTTTCTATTACATTATACACAGCGTAGCCCCCTCTGGGGTGGGATCCTAGTAATATATGTATTTATACAGCTCCTTTCTATTACATTATACACATCACAGCCCCCTCTGGGGTGGAATCCTAGTAATATCTGTATTTATACAGCTCCGTTCTATTACATTATACACAGCGCAGCCCCCTCTGGAGTGGGATCCTAGTAATATCTGTATTTATACAGCTCCTTTCTATTACATTATACACAGCGCAGCCCCCTCTGGGGTGGGATCCTAGTAATACCTGTATTTATACAGCTCCTTTTTATTACATTATACATAGCGCAGCCCCCTCTGGGGTGGGATCCTAGTAATATCTGTATTTATACAGCTTCTTTCTATTACATTATACACAGTGCAGCCCCCTCTGGGGTGGGATCCTAGTAATATCTGTATTTATACAGCTCCTTTCTATTACATTATACACAGCGCAGCCCCCTCTGGGGTGGGATCCTAGTTATATCTGTATTCATATAGCTCCTTTCTATTACATTATACACAGCGCAGCCCCCTCTGGGATGGGATCCTAGTAATATCTGTATTTATACAGCTCCTTTTTATTACATTATACACAGCGCAGCCCCCTCTGGGGTGGGATCCTAGTAATATCTGTATTTATACAGCTCCTTTCAATTACATTATACACAGCGCAGCCCCCTCTGGGGTGGGATCCCAGTAATATCTGTATTTATACAGCTCCTTTCTATTACATTATACACAGTGCAGCCCCCTCTGGGGTGGGATCCTAGTAATATCTGTATTTATACAGCTCCTTTCTATTACATTATACACAGTGCAGCCCCCTCTGGGGTGGGATCCTAGTAATATCTGTATTGATACAGCTCCTTTCTATTACATTATACACAGCGCAGCCCCCTCTGGGGTGGGATCCTAGTAATACCTGTATTTATACAGCTCCTTTCTATTACATTATACACAGCGCAGCCCCCTCTGGAGTGGGATCCTAGTAATATCTGTATTTATACAGCTCCTTTCTATTACATTATACACAGCGCAGCCCCCTCTGGGGTGGGATCCTAGTAATATCTGTATTTATACAGCTCCTTTCTATTACATTATACACAGTGCAGCCCCCTCTGGGGTGGGATCCTAGTAATATCTGTATTTATACAGCTCCTTTCAATTACATTATACACAGCGCAGCCCCCTCTGGGGTGGGATCCCAGTAATATCTGTATTTATACAGCTCCTTTCTATTACATTATACACAGTGCAGC
Source organism: Pelobates fuscus (assembly GCF_036172605.1). NCBI lineage: Eukaryota > Metazoa > Chordata > Amphibia > Anura > Pelobatidae > Pelobates > Pelobates fuscus. The sequence continues at coordinate 376,808,224 of NC_086319.1, read as the reverse complement.
CCCCTCTGGGGTGGGATCCTAGTAATATCTGTATTTATACAGCTCCTTTCTATTACATTATACACAGTGCAGCCCCCTCTGGGGTGGGATCCTAGTAATATCTGTATTGATACAGCTCCTTTCTATTACATTATACACAGCGTAGCCCCCTCTGGGGTGGGATCCTAGTAATATATGTATTTATACAGCTCCTTTCTATTACATTATACACAGCGCAGCCCCCTCTGGGGTGGGATCCTAGTAATATCTGTATTGATACAGCTCCTTTCTATTACATTATACACAGCGCAGCCCCCTCTGGGGTGGGATCCTAGTAATATCTGTATTTATACAGATCTTTTATATTATACATAGGCGGAACTATTTAACCATGTAAGGCTTCCATGACTACAATATTAAATATGCATGTACTTTAAGGAAAATGTCCCTTTAGGATTAGAATATTAATTTAAGGATGTGTGTTAGAGAAGATATTTCTTTTGTCTCAATAAAGTACTCAGACCAAGATAGCTACCGGAAATTGAGCACCTGATAACCTATTCAGAATTGCAGGGCAGTTTCCTGGGCAACTTCAAAATAAACTTTACAGCAACCATGGCAAAATGACAATGCAAACACATTTAATGGGCACGCATACAATATATATTCCAGCAATGTCAATAAGGTCACCAAAGGTCCAGACATAGTGGGGTATTACAAATAAAAGGATTCCAAATATTATACATGTAAAAAAAGCTTAAACAATAAATTGGTTCATCGGAGGACATGTCTTGATGGCTATGTCTTCTCCAAACTGCAGGGAAATTCCCCAATAACCAATCTGGAGAAAGAGCACATGCAGAATTCAATTTTTCTTCTCAGAATATGGACCAAGGGCCTAGTGACCTACCACAAACCACGGGTCATGTTTACCAAGCAATTGTTGGCTGCCATGCAATTTTCTCTTCAGAATAAATATTATTAGCTCATAGTGTCCTTTAACGCTACTTACAAGGACACAGTCACAAACATTTTATTAGTTGAACATTCAGGGAACCCACTGGGAGCCCATACATTAAGCAATTTTTTTACTGACCACGGACAAAAATAATGAATGGAATCATGTCATTTAAGTGCAACATATGCAACGAGAACTCGAGATGTTGTGAAGGACAGGTGGTTAAGCCATACTTAGCAAACTCTAGACACTGTTAAGTTTGAAGTTCACTAGCATTAAGAAGGGTCTAGAAGAATCAACTGAAGGCCTTGTACTTTTTAGCCAGTAAGTCTGCCCTAAATATAAAAAGTTATACTCCTCTGGGACTTCGTAGCCCAAATTTTCCATTATTATGATCACACGTCATTTTCATGAAGCTCCGGATGGCTCTCCGTAGGTCACTAAATTAATGATTTAACACAAATGAACTTTTAGACTTATTAAGGAAAAATCAGAGACTTAAACCCCTGTATATGAACCCGTGGCCTCAGTTGAAAAGTAATGCTCCAAGACAGTATTAAACGTGAAGGAAATATTGCAAAGGTCTGCAGTCAGTAATATATTTTCTAATTCCTGATGACATGATATGAACTAAGGTGAGAAAATAATCAATGGTTATTACCATACTCAGATTACCTGCTTTAAAGTACGACTAATGAAAAAAAGGTTCAAACAAAGTGATTTCTCAAAGAACTAGGAAGAAAAACTATAAAATGTAAGAAAAATTCCCAAAGAGGACAAAGGAAGGTCAAACCTAGAGGGGAAAGAGGAAGTAGCAAGCCTTGATGTGTGAGACTTTGTGGTCATATAATTCTGCAGGGTTAGCAAAGAAAGACAATTTATAGAAAACATAGTGTAAGAGCCAATTTAGGAAGGCCAAAAAAAGAATGTAATACAGGGTGATGGCAGAGTGTAAGGACAATGTTTACACATAGCTGGATCCCCTCTGGGGAATTTGCTTAACCTGGAATTGTAGGAAATTTCAAATATGTGGACAGAATGGCCCAAACTGGAAAAATCCCCCAAATAAGCTACTTTTCCCAGCTTGTTGATTTGTTGTAAAATTTGCAAATCTGTGTGAATTGTCCACAATTCCAGGTTGGTAAAAAACTACCAACTGTATTTAGACTGAATTGAATTCATTATTTTTTAGGCTTACACTTACATATACTCTGACATATCAATTCAAGGTGAAATTAATTGGCTCACTCCATTTGTAAGGCTGTGGGGCCACTAGATCCTGTGCTGGCTTTATAAACATGCTACATTTTGAATACATTGATTTGAGTACATTCTTTATGCCAAACAAGTCCTGGAGAATAAAACGAGAAGTGGACTGAATGATTTTGTTCAAGTTTCAGGTGTCTGGGAGCCGAGTAAACACAAGATACCCACTATGGTACTGTTGGCTACTTTGGCACCCAGATACATTTGAACATGCCCCATGATGGACCGTTAGCCTTAGGGTTCAGAAACATTTGGGTTGCCAAGCTTAGGCCCCACTGCTCTATGGTCCGGTGGGAGGGAGTATGAAGAGAAGAGAGACGTATATCCATTTATTTAAAAAAAAAACAAAAAAACATATATATGTATTTTTTTTATTTTTTTTACCTGGTCCCACCAACCAACTAGCCATGGTCTGGAGCATGTTTCACAGAAAAAGTCTACCAAGGGCATGTTTCAATCCTGTCTAGATGTATCCGATGGAATCCAGGCTGCAGCTCGTGAATGGAAAAAGGTGCAAAAAGAGATGCAAATATGCTGTACGATGCTCCAATATATAAATCCGGGGAAGAAAATTAAATGGCAAAATAAAAGGTAATAACAATATAAAATAATTAGAACCCCACCCCCCCCCCCAAAAAAAAATAATGAAAATTGTGGTATCCTTTTAACTTTATATTCCAAAGGCAGAAAAGGAAAAAAATATATATATTTTTGTGTATTTTCAGAAACTGCTAAAAATGAAAATATATACTTTCAAACTTTCTGAATTCCTTCCCTTCCACAGTCTTTGTAATCCGTAAAGCCAAAGTGAAATCCAAACTCTCTCGTAGTATTATTGAATGATGAGAAAAAACATTTCCAGTTTGTGTTTTTTTTTAATAAACCCCCTCCAGAAAAAAAAAAAGTAAACTAAATCTTTTTCTTTCTTTTTTTTAAATTTAACTACACCAGCCAACCCTGTTACCCTCCTAAATTGGTAGATGGGACAGTTTCACAATACTGTACGAGGCTGGGGGAGCAGGTGCTGTAAGCCAAGGGTTAATACCCCAAACTGGTAGTGGCGGAGAAGAAACGATGCCCCTCTCTTGGCATGTGGGAGGCAGAAAACAGGCTATAGGTATTTCCTAAATCCTCCTCCACAGCCTCTTGGATCAAGCCTATAAAATCTACTTCATTCTACTGAAACAATGAATGAGAGGTCCCACACTACACACCCTAAAATCAAATCAAAGGCATCCTACAAAAGAAACATACAAACAAAAAAATCGTAAACACAAAATAAAACATACATTCTAAAATACAGCTAGGCCAGCGATTTTAACCCATCACTAAAGATTTATAAAACCTCACAGCCTCTCTCATATTTTTGTAGGTTACATTTTTATAGCTTTTACCTATTCTTCCACCCCCCCTTGCCCTCCCACCCCCCACCCCTTGTCTTCCTCTTCCTCTTCCTCCGTGTCTTGATATTGGGGGAAGAAAACAAGTCAGGGTTTTGGAGGGCCTATGGAGCTGCAAAATAAGGCCTCTTGCTTCATCCTTAAGTGTAGAAGAGAAGGTTGCATGTTACTGCAGCAGTATCCTTGGGTACCAACTGAAGATGCAGCCTGGATGGTGTGAGGAAGGAGGCAGGATTCCAAACACACACAGATATTAAATAAAGGATTAGTAAAGGTCTCTTTCGGCTCTCTGCCCCTAAGCCAGGAGCTGCCTTCCGTAGGGCCGATCGCCTGCTGACATCCTCTTCTCTGTTATTTGTACATATAGCATACTGCAGTAGGCAGGGATGTGATGTAAAATGGAGAAGGAGGGGGGGGGTGGAGGAGATGGAAGGGAGGGGGTGGGAGGAGAAGAGATGGACCAGCAACGATTCCAGGCATGAGAATCTCACAAGCTCACGATGTATACTTAGTTTTAACCCCTGGAATGCCAGGGAATCATGATAAAACATATATTATTTTTCAAAAGATCCAGATGACATTGTGCAACGTGCTCAAGGCAGATATACTACATAATGTAAGCTGCAGAGGACAAAATATATTTTATTTTGTATAACTGAATGTGCATTATCACTCCATTACAGTGCACAGTTCTGTAGAGCCTTCTATATACACATTATATATATATATATATATATATATATATATATATATATATGAACGAAAATATAATATAAAATAATGTACTGGCAGTATTAGGGCATAAATGACCCGACCTGCCCACAATTGATAGGGGTTACAATTCCCAACCTATTAATTCAGCCCTCCCTTGGTGCTCAAGATCCAGGCTGTCTCTCTCTCCCTAGCAGCCCTCCAGACATGTCAGGCTTCCTGGGAGTATGACTCCCATTAAACCTAGGCAGGACAGGGCTGTATTCCACAGAACACTGGGCTTCTTATGTAGGTCTTGGCCAGTGCCTTGTAATCCCTGGCTGATTATGAGAGCTGTAGACGGAGAGCTGTAATGTGCTTGGCGAGTTCCCCTTGGTGGTGGATTCTCTACGAAGAAGTAGGCACACTCGTTGAGTCTTCCCCTCAGCAGCCGCTGTAACCCGCAGGTTGAGCCCTTGTAATCTTGCCAGATTCAGTAAATGGGAGTTCAAGGTCAGGACTAGGAAGAATAGTGGACAAGACATGCCAGGAATAGTAAATTGAAAAATCAGATAAGATGCACTAACACTCTCAAGGACACGGAGAGGAGTGTAATTGCAGCGGCACAGACGGAGAGGAGGTTTGGCATTTAAATAAGAGGGCCCTAGCACCAATAGCCAATTCAACACTGCCAAATCATGTTTTAGAGGCCGGGACCTAGATAAGAGGCTACTGATATGGAGCAAGAAGGGCACATGTGACAAGTATGAAAGCACAAGAAACCATGGCATCATGGGGGCACAGAGTATGGCTCTAACACTCAAAGACTATACTGAGCCAAGTTCATTGGACTGGTGGAGATACTAAACAATGGCATAGACAGACAGTAATCTACCACACTACCCAAGCAGGAACCAAAGATGCTGAGTATAAGTGTTAGAAGCATGTCGTAGCCTGATGTCAGCCCTTTATTTGGTCTCAATTATATCTTAATTGAGAGAAACCCATTGCCACATTGACAGGGCAGGTTCTCCTGGTTTGTGGAAACTTGCAGACCCCTTGACATCTGGAAACCCATTAGACTGTCTCTTGGTAGGCAGAGGATCTCCAGACCCATATTGCCCTTCCTGTATCGTGGATAAACTGTATCAACTACATTGATAACACAAATATCAGTGTAAAATAAAAGAGCAGTTTCACCATAGTTAAAAAATCTCTTACGCCTTTTCAGATTAACTCTACCAATAAATATATGTGTCATGTATATCTATTACCATATCTGTCAACTATGTTGTTTCTAATGCCTGCATCTTTATTAAAGAATTTTTACTAGTTCTATAGTTCTCCGTGTGCTGATTCCTCAGTATGAAAAATACAAACAGGCCTCAGAAATCTATATTTATTATAGATGCCTACATTACAAATGCATATTCTGATGTGTAAGGCTCCGTATAGGCCCGGTAATGAAGCACCTAAACAAAATTCAAAAACCGTGTTCTGTTTTGTCAGCAACACCAGTGTTAGAGGAAAGAAGAACTTGCAAATAGTTGAATCCCTGGGTATAGGTTTGCTGATATTCCAGCCATAGTTCCCTCCAATCATGTTCTGCCTCATTCATCTTGTAGAATGTAGAGGGATTGTCTTTCTCCACTGTTAAAAACCATCTGGCAAAAATCACATGTTTTGTTTTCCAAGACAATTTGCTTGTGTAAAGAAATGTTTCAAGAAATTCTGCGTTGAAGAAGCATACATTTTTATAGACAGAATGTGTTGAATGCATCTAAAAGGCTTTAGTTAAAAAAAAAAACAAAAAAAAACAGCAAATCTTCCCGTGAAGAAAGCTCAGAAATATTTCAAGTTCTCCTTTGTTGTTTTGACATAACTTGACTAAACAGAACTGGAGTTAAACTTGTCTTGTCAATGTATTCTGGATTGACCTTGAAAAGGTCAAATGGTCACACTGACAAGACCACAGAGGCCATTTCCTTGGAGTTGCCCACAGAAACCATTTCCTTGGAGTTGCCTTGACCACAATCAAATATTGTCATCACCATCTACGCAAGTCTTATAGAAGTAGCTAATTTCTGGATTTTATTATTCTAGAACCATATTTAGAAAGAACTTAACATACAGTATAATAAAATAGACAGTAAAAAATACAGATTCTCATAACTGCACCCACAAAAAGCATCAAGTGGAACCTTTTCCATTATTTTCATCAGTCAACTACAACACAAAATAGACCACCATAATTCTAAAAAAAGTTTTGACGTAAAAAAGCAGAAGGAGCTCACACACTGTTCACTTATGTCCCCAATGCCAAACCATATTGATTGTGCAAGTTTGCAGAGCACCTAAAAGTCAAATGTTCTGAGCCATATCTACAGTTTTGTGCTCAACTCATGACCAACATTCTAGAACCATATGATTAGCCAGTGATATCTCTGGTGTTTAGAACTCAGTAAGCAGGAAATCTTCATTTTACCAGGACATCACACCCTCTGTATGATTAGTCACAGCAGCCTTAAACCACAATTACCGAATGTCCTCTGTGAAAGCCCATAATGTAAAAACAGCCAGTTTCTGTGGCAAATCAAAAAGCAAATGCATTCATACAACTACAGACTCACCTAAACAAAATTGTGCAGCATCATAAAAAAAGGTCTATATCTGAACTGACACAGAGCCTTCGGAAAGTTTACCAGAATGCCATGTGTGAAAGGCTATGAAACCACCATGGGATCCACAAATCATTCTCCACATGCTCCTAGAATCCTTTGCAATGACCTGCCACAGCACAGGAATTCTCAACAAATGTACTAAATCCTCCTTCTAATACATGAAACAAGCCATGAAGAGTGTTGAAGAGATGGGAGAAGAGCATCTAATGTTCTTGGTTCACTTGTATGGATTAAACCTAAGCCTTGAATAGTCAAACTAAGCAAAGTACTATACTCCTATTCACTTATAAGGGTTGTCCCTCACCTCATAAGGTGTTTTACTCATAGGTTGGCACACAATTATCACATGGCTAGTATGGGGGGAATGAAGATCAAAGTGGAGGTATGACAACTCTTCTCCCACAGCCCACCCTCAAGTCAAGACCTACCTGAAGCATTGTATAAATCAAAGCTAGGGTAGAGTGGCCATATTACTCCCACTTATTCTGAAAACTATAAAACACCCCCCCACCCCCCGTGTCCCTGAATACTGTATTGGTTTCACTCGCCTCCCATTAAAACACTGATTTGTTGGAAAACAACAAAAATCACAATTCTAACTTTAATTTAGTCATACTATATGGAATGCAAAATTGAAAAAAAAAAGTCACCGTTTTTAGAATAAATAAAAGATTAAAAAAAATCAAATGTTTGCATCTTTTTTCTACCACAGGATTTCTAGTTACAGAAACACATGCCAAACACACACAAATAGCGGCCACAGTCAACATTTAAATAATACCACAAGCATTATACAACAATACGCAAACTGGGTTGTATCCTAAGTTTGATGGGACACAATACAGTAAATAGATTCCAAATACAGTAGTTAATATCACAAAAGCAGCACAAGATGGCAATAAAAGTGCATTTACCTTGTTGGAAGCCATTTCACTGACGGAACGATAGGTCTGTATCGTTTCCAACTGATCCAAACACCAGTCCAACTCTTCCAAGGTCTCTTTGGCTAACTGCTGATAAGTTTCCTCTGAAAATTAATAAATACAAATAAAAACACCTAAAGTTAACAATTGGAATAAAAATTAAAAAGTGTTGATGGGGTAAGAGAATCCTGTCACAGAAGCCATTCGCTGTTGACAGGTCATATTATGTTTCCATTTTGTATTGCAATAGAGGCCATGACAGAAGCTTGTTCAGTGAAGTATTAAGCCCAATCAAGGCCTCCACCTGCTGCGCTTAGCATGGGAAAAGACCAAACTTGTAGATAAAAAATATGGTTTGATATTTACTCAACTCACTAAAAGCGCATTTGGTCGAGGAACAGCAAGGAGTATTATCCCCCCTGGGCAAAATAAACAGTCAGAAGAGAGCAAAAGTAAAAAGCAAAAAGCAACATTACTGTGTGTGGCTTGGCTTGAGGTAAGGGAGGTGAACATCATCAATTCCATATATTTGTAGAGAAGAGGCCGCATTGCCAACTGCCCAAGGGTCACGGTAGTGGAAAAGAGTGGAATAGTTTCAGCTCTTAGGGCAACGGGTCATAGAAGAAAGAGGAGCATTGCCAACTCCTGGGACTTGGGTCAGTGAAGGGAATCAAGCACTCTTTAATTCTGTGGCTTGGGTAAGATAAGGGATGAGAAGAGCATGGACATGTTCCTTTCCCCAATAACAGCGGTGTAATTATTTCAGCCCCATTGTGGCAGTGACATGATTAATTAGTGAGTATAGGGAGCCTCTTTCCCTTCTCGGATGCAACTCATGGCATCTATAAAGTTTAAAGTTGTACTTTTTTTTCCCTGTTTTTCACTTTTTTCATAGAAGACTTTATCCATCATGACAAAGCAGGCTTCTAACAGGGAATTTGATAATATCACATTGAGGCCTTCTGTTTTATAATTCAATGTTTACTGAACATCGATCAAAAAGGCAGAGCCTTTTTTTTTTTTCATTCTAAATCACCTATCACTATTTGCCTAAGGCCTCCCACTTTTAGATTCAGTTTACCTTTTCTGCATTGTGGAAATTCTTCACAGAAGAACATTTTCTGCCATTCAAAAGGTTAAAGAATACATATCTGAACTACAAACAAATCAGTGATGTACATAGGTTTGTAATTGACACTCACCTGAGAGAGTTGCTTTACAGACTGTCTGCTGAGGCATTACTGGGGAGCGCCTGTAGAAAAAAATAAATAAAAAAACACATAAAGTTACAAGAAATTAAATGATGGTTTAAAAAACAAAAAACAAAAACAAAAACCAGTTACAGTATTGATCATTAAAGGGACACTGTAGGCACCCAGACCACTTCAGCTCGCTGATGTGGTCTGGGTGCAGTGTCCCTTTTGCACTTATTGTTGCAATGTTAAACACTAGGTCTGCCCACAGTGGCTGTCTACCAAACATCCACTACTAGACCAGTGGTTCCCAAACTTTTTAGGTTCAAGGTGCCCTTAATATTTTAGTAATTTCCCAAGGCACCCCAATATTTCTAGGTTGCATATCTGTACAGCGCTGCAGCATTTACTGGCGCTATAGTGTAGCGTACAGTGTTGGTGTTTGAAGGGGTGCATGTATATAGTTATTGTGTTTTAATACAGGGGTGTGTTTGTATGTAATGTTTGATTGCAGAGGTGTGTCTAAATGTAATGTTCACTTTTAAATGCGGATGTACATTTGTGTGAAGTATTTGGGTTTGACTGAAGTGGTGTGTTTGTATATATTTTTTTTAGTTTGAATGCAGGGGTGTGTGTATGTAATATTTGAGTTAGATTGCAGGAGTGTGCTTGTATGTTGTGCTGGTGTTTGAATGCTTGGATGTATGCACATAGACTACCACGTACATACATACTTACACAGATATTCATTCACATTAACACACAGATATTCATTCACATTAACACACAGATGCATATAAATACACAGACACATACACACAAATTTATATAGACATCGACACATACACACATATAGATACACACAGACACATACACAAACATATACACACATGCACCCTGACACACACAAACATTGATACATGCCCACACCATGACACAGATATACACACTGACATAGAAAAATACACACCCTGACACAAAGACGCACATACACAGAAGCACACTGACATATATATATATGTACACACACACACACAGATGCACACCCTGACACACACACTTATACTAGCACTCATACACACACAAGCTCATACACACACACATACAAGTGATTTTGTATTTTTTTTTTATATCTCCAGCTTACCTTACATGCCAGGACGGTGGCTTGGAGTCCTGCTGCTGTGGGAGTGAGAGGTCTGGAACTCTTCATGCCTCTCTCCTCTCACCCTGCGGCTGCCTCCTCCCGCGGTGCTTCCCTGCAGGATGCTGGCAGGAAGTGACAGGCTGTCACTTCCTCCCAGCTGGCCGCATTATAGGGTCCGGTCGCTGTCTTAAAGGATCGCGGCACCCGACCGGGCCCCTGTTCAGCAGTAATGTTTCCTCTGAGCTTTAATTATAGCACCGGGGAAACATTCTGCGGCACCCCTGTGTGCATTTTGCGGCGCCCACAGTTTGGGAATCCCTGCACTAGAGGGCTTCCTGAATTGAAATGGCCGTTTTTGAGAATCTCCAATGTTTACATTGCAGCACTAAGACTGCCTCTAGTGTCTGTCTACCAGACAGCAACTAGAGGTGCTTCCTTGAGTTTCATGGAGTTTGACCTCATGAAATGATGCTGGTCGTCCTAACGTTCAGAGAAATCCAGCATCAGAGAAAATGCCCAGGACATCCAGCGTCAGTGAAATCCCCATTGAAAAACAAATTATGACAATGCGTTCCTATAGGGGACGCCTAAAGAGTGCGCGGAGGCCGTGCATGCGTATTAGGTCCCCCTATCGGCTGACGTTGAAAGAGGAGCAAGACCCAGCACCGAGGGACATCAGAGCTGGAATCGGGTAAATGAAGAACGGTTACTTAACACACAGGGGGGCCATGGATTGGAGGGATGGGGGGTACAGAGAGCAGTATAGTGTTAGCATTAAAACTTTGTATTTCTAACACTTTCATTTTCCTTTAATTTACTATATTTCATTGTTTAGTGAATAAGAATGTATTTACTAGTGGGAATTGTGGGAACTTTCAGAAGAAAATTTAGCAAAGACCCCGGGTGGGGATTTTACCGCTTTATGAAATGCTAATTTTATTTTTTGGGGGAGGGAGGAGAGTATGACAGGGCTGTTTTAATTCTATATAAAATATAGCTGAATGTGCTAAGAAGACTCAGTGCACGTGGATTAATTCAGGTTAGGTGAACATACAGTATTGCTATTAGAGGCTGAATAATAAAGGGAGAAGTAATGACAATACTCGGTGTATCAAAGCTCCCAGCTCCTTAATCAGCCAAGCTGAATAGTACAAAACGAAACTACGCAATCAAAGTAGAATTGTATCAAAACTCCCAGGTTTTCAGTTTCCACTAATGACATTGAATCTGTATATCAACGGGGCAAGATTGTTCTAGAGTAAGATTATTCTCTTTTGGAAAACAAACAGATGTTTCTCAAAACCTTAGAAGGATATTTTGCAACTGCTGCTATCCGTTTCCCAGGCAACTATCCTGCACTCCATCTCGATTAGCTAAAAAAACGTACTTATTTCAGCCTTTGAGAGCAAATGACCTCCTATAACCCTAAAGGGCCTCCTAAACTTATGACTAAAATGAACCTTATCAGGTCACGTGTCAGACCTTTTGGTTGATGTGAGGGATTAGGTTCATTTCTTTTTCTTTTTATTATAAAAAATATGCATGTCATGTAAAATAATGGAAATGTTTCACCTTTGCATACAGGACTATCTAGGTTATTTATTAATTTACAAAAATTGTTGATAATTAAAGGAACACTATAGGATCACGAACACAAACAACGTGGATTCCTGATCCTATAGTGGTAAACTTACTTTTTAGCCCCTCTGCCCCCCTTAAATTAATAATAACTCCCCCCTTTCCAAGAGCCGCACACGGCTCCTCGTGTCTGTGTCCGGCTCCTTGGCTGACATCAACAGAATGGATAATCTCAGCCAATCACAATGCTTTCCCATGGGAATTCTGATGATCTCAGCCAAGGAGGCCGGCCGGGGGACAAAGCAAAATGCTGCCCTGGCCAATCAGCATCTCCTCATAAAGATGCAATGAATAAATGCATCTCTATGGGGAACTGTAAGCTTCTTCATGCAGAGGGTAGAGGATAGAGGAAGTACCTCTAGAGACTGTCTGAGGAATGGCCAATGAGGGGCCCCAGACTGTAATGTAAACACTACGTTTCCTCTGATGACTATAGTGTCCCTTTAACAATGGGAAAGACCAGATTTCTGTGGTATACACTTACTTGTTCGTTGGGGAGGTAACGTTGGCAAGAATGGTAAAGTTGTTGCGGACGCTGCGCAGGCTAGCCAGCACCTGAGGAATCGAGAAAGAGCACCATTACATCACTAATCAACTGAAAGACAACTCAGTATTCTTTATCAATAAAATAATGACCCACACCAGACTGTTTGTTAATAAGTTAGCAGCTATAATTAGCAACATTAATGAATACAGCGATGTATTCCACCATTAAAGATGGGTCTGGTAACATTTTGACCGGTCTTCGTCAGGCTACCATAATTGCTTCTGAAAGATTCTGGGAAAATTACTAAACATACATCTAGAAAAAAATAGAACATTTGGGGGAAAAGTGGTATACAAAATTTAGGCTAGATTTTATTGCAAAATAAAGGACCACTAAAATCAGCAAGATCACTGGATCTCAATGAAGGGGCCTGGGTGCAGTGGCCCTATCAGTTTTCTAGAAGCTGCAATGTTTACATGTCTCCCAGACAGACACTAGAGGTGCTTCAGCTGCACTGACCAAGTAAAATGTGGTCACGTGACATTGCAGTTTATAGGAAAGCATTCAGTTCAATGTGCACGTACAACAGGTGCCCAATGCATGTCTATGAGTAGCATTTGATCAGGCCGGAGATGAGAAAGTCATGCCTCCTCAATAACGTTATTGGAGGTAGATAGGGGAGTATTGGCACTGGACAAAGGTGAATAAAAGGATTTTGTTTTTACAGGATTTATAAACGGAAAGGGGTGGACCTGAAACTAACTTGGGATTAGAGCACTATAGCTTTACCATTCTTTAACTAAAGAGAACACTTTGGGTGTAAAGCAAGCACCAATGCAATAGATAAAAACAAGGTTTGCAACATTCTGAAGCATAACTCTGCCCCTTTAGCCACTAAAGAGATTTGCATGTGGAATAAATACAGCATATATATGAGCCTGAAACCTATGAACAACACTTAAAGGTACACTATAGTCACCAAAACAACTTACGGTAAGCTTAAAGAAGCGGTTTTACTGTATCGATCATGCCTCTGAAGGCTCACTGCTCAATTCTCTGCCATTTAGGAGATAAATCACTTTTGTTTCAGTCTATGCAGGCCTAGCCACACCTCCCCTGACTTTGACTCAAAGAAAACAAAATCAGATGTACGTTTAATCAGATGTAACTTACTCAAAAGTTTTTATCTCCTGCTCTGTAATTTGAACTTTAATCACAGAGCAGGAGATACCAAATTCTAAATTAAACAGAATTTGCAATAAAGGAAGTTTAAACATTAGATGTCTTTATACAGGAAGTATTTATGTAAGTCACAAGCGTTGAAGGTGTTGCTAGGTCTACATAAACAAAGTGATATAATTTCTAAATGGCAGAGAACTGAGAAGTGAGACTGCAGGGGCATGATCTATACACAAAAACTGCTTTATTATGTTGAAGTTGTTTTAGTGACTATAGTGTCCCTTTAAGTTTTGTTGGTATTCAGAGTGGACCTGGAATGTCCACTTGACATTAGTAACTGAGTAACACTCCCAGGTGCTTAACAGCATAGGACAGTCCCGCCATATGTGTAATAAGGAGTCAGGATTCCCGCACCGACACTAGCATAACCTAGACTTGTCAGGCTAAATATGGCTCAACACCATCAGTGTCAAATGCCACCGTGATAGACTTTTGTACAATAGTGATTAGTACAATTTTTCTAGTCAACACTTTTTCTAGTCAGAATCTGAAATAGCCTTGCAAAAATTCTTGCTAAAGACAATATTCTAATTGATATGTTGCCATGGGACACGAAAAGTGGCCCTGGGTTATGTGGTATCACATGGAAATCGACTCCTATACTTTCGGTAAATAACCTATGAACACCTCAAGAGGAGTTAACCTGGTCAGGGCCAAATGGTCCTGCACTGGAGGGAAGGTCAATAGGTGTCTAACTTGGATACATTTAAAGAAGTCCCGAGTTGATAGCTGGTACACGGAGGATAGATGTTCAAATGTATCTAGATTCGGGCCAATAAAAAGATGTCCTATAGTCATTATACCACTATTGGCCCAAAGTGATAAACCCAGATCTGACAGCACCATCTTTAATGGGTTAAAGGGTCAGTCCCACTGTGGAGTTCAGTGACCTAATGACAGTGACATGTTTAATGGGTTAAAGGGTCAGTTTTGGAGAGAGCAAAATGACCTAATGACAATCACATGTTTAATGGTTTAAAGGGTCAGTTACACTGGGTAGCACAATTACCTATTAACAGTTTGTTTAATTGGTTAAAAGGTTCAGTCCCACTAGGGTACATGGTGACCGAATGCAAATACCATTGTGCTCCCTAATGGGACCGACCCTTTAACCCACTAAACATGTCACGGTCATAAGATCAGTTTGATACTGCACAACAGACTAGTCTATCCGTTAAATGCTAAACATTAACCCATTAAAGAAGTTGCATTCACTAAAAGAGCTCCAGGCTACATCCTTGATCCTATTACCATTAAACATGTCAATGTCATTAAGTCATTTTGATCCTACATAAGACTACGGGTAAGATCATACACCACACACGTCAGTCATTAGGTCAACATGCTAGTAAGTGGAATTCACGTCACTTCCAATAAGCCACTCTGATCCTCATGACATACATCCTATAATCCAACCTTGTCATTCTATTCTCTGTATGGGAATAGCATTCAGACACACGCTATAATCCAGCCATGTCCTGTTATGGCATTCAGATACACATGCTAGGATTCTAGAACCCGAACAAACACAATTCCTTGAAATCTTGTACTTTACTCGGGTCAAGGACTGGCAAGTCCTGCTGTGATTACGATTTACTCTCGGTTATTTCACCATTACATTTATACAGTAATAGTTAACATTGTAAGTTATGGTTGGTTCTATTTGGATAAATAGGTAAATGACAAATAAACAAACACCTGAATTGAAAATCCATAATTATATAAAATATTTTACATAGATCCACTCCAGATGAGTTGGGGGTACTATTCGGTAAGCCTTTTCATATGCTTAGTAATATAGAATTATCTGCATTTTATTTTTATATCCCTCTAAAGCACCTACTAAACTATTCACCGTGTCTCATTTGGAACCTATAATTTTCATTTATTTTTTTAACACATTTCTTACAGACTGACAATCTGTTGCCCAACGCTAAGACTACTTGCTGTCAGAATCTGACTCTACCACTTCAGACTGGGGCCATATTCCGATCTTCAAACAACGGTATTGTTGAAGACTAGATACAAAAGAATATATATTAAAAAAAATAAAAAATTATACTTGCTTGTGTTCGAATTTCTTTGCCTAAAAGTAGGCATATAGCAGTCAGTAGAACGGCAATTGTTAGAGTTCACTGTTACAGTTGGATTAAGATTGTCTACTGTCTTAACCCAATGAAAATTAAGTTTTGATGTGATTTTTTTTCTGTCTCCCTGCATCTTTCGTAATCTATTTTACGTAGATTGCAAGGTTTCTTCATAATTGTAAAATCCACAATAAGCAAGTCTCATAACTTTGCCATGTGCATGTAATCTTATCCCAGAAATTCTTGTCTTATAAAAGCCATATTAAGGCATTAATGACGTTGCTTTTGCCTATCTGACAGGAAAATCCTATTTCTCTCCTTGCAGCCATCTTGGCTCCCTGGGCAGGCTTGACTATACCTGTATGGGGCCTATGTGAATTATTTAAAATTTGTGTCTATGTAAAATAGTTTAGAATGTGTTTATTTATTTTTTTAACCAAATGTGTATGCCTTGTATAATTATTATTTACAGCCAATGTTAATATTCTATATAACCATTGCAAGTAAAACCACAATTTTAATATCTCTTAAGCGCTGAAGTAGTTAAGAAAGCAATATTTAAGACAACCACACCCTTCCTGCAGTTTAAAATATGAACTAGATGCCAATTGTAGGGTGTGGTTGTTACAAAGATTTTTTTTTTCCTCAGTGGTTTCAATG
Organism: Pelobates fuscus; assembly: GCF_036172605.1. NCBI lineage: Eukaryota > Metazoa > Chordata > Amphibia > Anura > Pelobatidae > Pelobates > Pelobates fuscus. Next base: position 376,791,879 of record NC_086319.1, on the reverse strand, counting down.
CTGGACCACTCACAAAAAATACTTAAGACATTGGAACTCTAACTTCCGTGAGTTGCAATTCAAAAAGACTGATATGTGTTAATTGTGGCCCTGAAAATATGCCAAATATTGTCCCCTGACTTGAATAATTGACGGTGTTGCTGACTGCCAGGATAAGAACAAACCTTTCTGTTTTCTATTATGCTCACATATTTGGAGATCATTTGATAACGTACCCCTTCTTACCTCATATTTTCCACAATTCTAATGCTAGAAGTTAAACACAATGACCACTAGGTGACAGTGTTCTAGCAACAGAATCTGAATCTAAAACAAAATAAATAAAATAAAAACTGCTTTCGCGTTATAACTGTAATAAACCTAAAGGAGAGAAAAAAAAAAAAAATAGCACTGGGCAAAATTGCCCAAACAAAACAAAAAAGCTCAAAACTAAACAGTGACTATAGTGAAATGGATTTAATTAATCTCGTGTCCAAATCCACAATTATTAACACAAATTCTGAAGGTTGTGGGGAAATTATGGGGCTGGGATATGACTGGATTATAGGTTCAGATGATGAGCGGAGTATAAGGTGGGGTTAAATGCAGTGACCTGGGCTAGTCACCATTAGGGTGCCCGCATTGTCACTTTTACACAGTGATGCTTCTGAATAGTTCATACTACAGAACTGCTCTCAGTTGCTTGAATTAATCAGGAGCCAAATGGAAGGGCCATGTTTAAAATTACAGGGGTTTTCAGCAACACTCTCGGACGTTGATATTGGGATTTGTCAATCCTTCCATTGCAATGTACAATGCATACCAATAATGTTATTGATTTAAAGGGACACTATAGACACCAAAACAACATTATCTTACTGAGTTAGTGTATAGATTGTGCCTCTGAAGTTTCATTGCCCAATTCTCTGCCATTTAGATGTTAAATCACTTTTGTTTCTGTTTATGCGGCCCTAGCCACACCTCCTGACTGTGACTGACACAGCCTGCAGGAAAACCAAATGGTTTCATTTTCAATCAGATGTAACTTACTTTAAACGTTTTTTTTTTTTTTTTTTTTTTAAATCTCCTGCTCCGTAAATTGAACTTTAATTACATACAGGGAGTTCCTGCAGGATCTAGCAAGCTATTAACAGAGCAAATGATAGTAAATTCTAAATTAAACAGAATTTGTGATAAAGAAAGTGTAGATTACTCTTGACAGGAAGTGTTTAGGAAGGCTGTGTAAGTCACATGCAGAAAGGTGTGACTAGGGCTGTATAAATAAAGTGATTTAACTCACAAATGGCAGATAATCGAGCAATGACACTACATGGGCATGATCTATACGCCAAAACGGCTTCATTAAGCTAAAGTTGTTTTGGTGACCACTGTCCCTTTAAATTCTGTATGGTTTGTTAATGGAGGTCTAATATTGAAGCCTCACAAAGTCTAGAACTAACTCAGTACACCAAACATGTTGAGTTCCCACGAAAGAGGAACACAAAGATCTGAGCAACAAAGAGGAATAGAGACAGAACCTTGGGAAGTACCACCATGTCATGAACCCTTATCAGTTTTCTTTTGAGACACATTAATTAGTCACGGCTAGCTGTTTTGTCATGGCTATATTGGCTGGACATTGATCTGTGCAATTATATGTTAGCTATTCATTTATTGAGAATCCACGACTGGGTGACCTAAAGTAGTTCTTTGAAAAAAACAAAACACTATCTAAAAGACTACAGGTCACCTTCTGAGTCCAAGAGATGAAGAGTATCCCACCTCGATTGACTACACAATGTCTCAACTTAAACATATCAAATTGGATTACGACAATAAAAATCATGGAGAAGGAAAATTCACTTCTGGTTATATATTCTGAATAGTAATCATGTGCAATTAAAACCCAAGTAAGAGACTTGTAGCATCGAGTGAACTCTGATGTCACCTAAAATCAGAGTAGGTGCCAATAGTACGGCATTAAAAAGTTTCCATTCTTTTACACGTTGTGCCCCACTAATCATGAAATCCAGTTTGTCATAAAGGTAATATTCTCAATGTATATCTAAGGCCATAAAAAAACGTGGTGTACGCATTAGTGGTACTCTGTATACTCTCCTACTACGGAGCTGAACAAATCAAACTGACTCAAGTTACTGACTCCAAGCAAGATTAGACCTTCATTTAGCCGAACAATTCATACCTGAGCAAACGGTGTAACAATGAGGTCCTCGGTGTGTCTGCAGAAGAAAGAAAACCAATATCAGTAAATAAAATAAAAAAGGAACATGGGGGATTTTTTTTTTTTTTAACAAATCTAGATAGACTCCTGCGTTCTCTGTGTTCCAACAGTAATAAATACTTTGTAACTGAAAATGTAATACATAGTGGAGCACACACTCCATGGTTAGAGTGGCCGACAGACAAGAATACTTGGCTTCTGTTTTAATACAAGTAAGACCCATACACAGGAGCATCACATGTGCAGTCCAATAGCCCGCTGGCTTTCAGCTACACGTGTCATTTTCCTGTGTAAGGTCTGTACAGGTCTGTTGGCCAGTTTGATTATGGACAAGTTTATATTTCAAAACCCAAATATACAATATAAACACACACATATATCATATCAAAAAAACAAATTATCCTATCAATGCCCATATATAATTTGTTATAATATATGCAGTTTGTATCACACATACACACTGGGTTAACCCAAGTGTTGCTGTGCTAGGCTGATTGCAGGCCGTCTGTGAGGAAGCTGAAGGTTGGGTGTCATTGGACCTTCCAACAAGACAATGATCCCAAGCATACCTCAAATTCCACCAAGGCTTGGTTGCAGAGGAAGTCCAGGAAAATTCTACAGTAACCTGACTTCAAATCCCACCAGAGATTTTCTATGGGTCTCAAGACAGCAGTTGCAGCACACAAACCCAATAATATTACTGAGGGCCATTGCTCATAAGCCATGGACTAAGGTTCCTCAGGAACACTGCCAGAAGCTGCTGTCTATCTATGCACCTCATTTGAAGCAGATCAGAACAGCAAAATGGATCTCTACGAAGTACTAAAGATGCTTGCCATGAAGGAGTTGAATAATTTTGAGACTAGAGAAGTCATTATAAGTTGCATTTTCAGTTGGATTTGGGGAAACTACTTGAAGCATTCATTGTGTTGAGCTATTTCAATTTGCTTTTGTTTGATCTGTTCATTGCAAACAGCTGAAAGTGTGGATATTTTAATAATAAACCTGATTTTCAATGAGGGATAAATCATTTTGATTACAACCGTAGAATGCTGGTTTTCAGTCTATAGGTACTCGGCATTACTATATAGTGCTGGTTGTCAGTTTATGGATACTCTGCATTACATGATAGACTTATCTCTGCATTAGAATTCAATGTTGACTGTTTATATACTCTTGGCATTACCATACAGTGGTGATTGTCATTATAGGACCACTCTAGGCACCCAGACCACTTCAGCTTAATGAAGTGGTCTGGGTGCCAGGTCCCTCTAGGATTAACCCTTTTTTTTATAAACATAGCAGTTTCAGAGAAACTGCTATGTTTATAAATGGGTTAATCCAGCCTCCAAATCCTCTAGTGGCTGTCTCACTGACAGCCGCTAGAGGCGCTTGCGTGATTCTCACTGTGAAAATCGAGTATGTTTTCCTGGCACTATAGTGGTCCTTTAACCCCTTAAGGACACATGCCATGTGTGACATGTAATGATGCCCCTTTATTCCAGAAATTTGGTCCTTAAGGGGTTAAGTCGATACTCAGCATTAGTGTACCGTGGAGGGTACTTACATCTCACTGGTGACCGAGGAGTTCCGTGACATGGTCTTGGGAGACATGTCATAGTCGCTGTCAGACCTGTACAGGAAGGACTCCCTCCGCTGGCTTTGCGGAAAGTTGGAGTGCAGCACCAGCCCTGGACTCGCCTGCGAATCGATCGGGCTGCGACCAGGAGAAGGCCCATTTTCAACATCGAAGCTGAGAAAAAACAAACAAACAAACAACACAGAGCATTAGAAAGTTATTACTGCTAATGGCAGCTTTGACAAAACAGGGCATTTAGTTTGTCTGCTTTCTTGTACTTGTTTACCAATCAACATGTGGGGAATTACATAGTTACATAGTAATCTAGGATGGAAAAAGACTCATGTCCAAAAAGTCAAAAATTCAAGCAAATCTTTTTAGGTTGTTGATTAAAAAAGAAAAACAAAAACAAAAAACAACAACAACATTTGAAATGATGGCCAATTTGCCACAAAACGTGAACAAAAACCCTTCTTGACTCCATAATGGCAATCAGATTTCACCTTGGATCCACAACCTTTTCACACATATTAATTGTATCCTTGAATATTCAGTTTTTCCAAAAGCACATCCAGGTCTTTTAAAATAAAAAGTAAAAAAAAATAACTATACCGAACGGCCCATCGTATTGAATTGAATAGTTACATTGCAAAGAATGTTAAGCTAAACTAGATGAATGGGGTTAATTGTGGTCTGCCATCTTACCACTACTAATGTTTAGTGAGATTTCCACTAAACAGTGAATTATGAGGAACTGACTACCGTCCAGGCCAATAAAAACAGAGTTAGAAATATATTCTTAAAACAAAAGTACAACTCCATTGATCCCCTCCAAACGTGACTGCCAGTACACCAGAAATCAATGTTTAGTGAATAATCCTCAAAGATTTGGAAACAATGGCGCTATTTCTCAGGATTTTTGTATTTCATAGGCATAATAATTCCATGTGTTAAGAGGCAGAATCATTAGGATGACACTGCCTAATTATTACTGGCACGGCTGGGAGACATGCCCAGAACTGAGTTTATTTCAGTTGTTTCCCAAACATCCTTAATTATGGGGGGAAAAAAGAGGCATTTTGACATGGACTCCAGATTACTGGAAATATCTCTTGGAGCCGCGGTTCTACTCGCAACTTGTGTATGACATACAATCATCTAAAAAATCTAGTGCATATTTTGAAAGGTATACAGGTCACATGCTGGAAATTCCACAAACTCCAGCCCAGACCACCGTTATGACGGCCAGGGCTGCTGTCCTGACGCACACACAACTTCACTCAGATTTGTTCCGTGACCCCGGAGGAATTTAGGAGATGGTGCCTGGTATCTGAGTAGCACTGGGTACATGGGGAAGAGACCCTCTGTCTGTGGCAGCTGTCACTGCTGAGAGGAAGCAGCTTTGCAGAATTACAACATTAAACGCTTCACATCTGGAACTCTGTGCTGGCGTCATGGGGACAGCTGTGCAGGCGAAAGGGGAGGATTAAAGGTTCGGGGAGAGAACGAGATGGGAGGTTAAAGCAGGCGACACTTGAGGAATCCTGAAAGGGGGGTGGAGGCACAGAATCTTGGAGAATGGAATGTTAGATTGTGGTTGATTCACTTATACGTTTGGTGATGAGTTTATGACGATTTGTCATTTTGTTTCCCCCAGTAGTTTGTCCAAAGTCCCCCTTCCTCCCCCCTTCCACCCGTGCTACCCCATTTTGTCTCATATTTTTAAAGTTATACATAAGTAAAAGTAGGGACTTAATCTACTGCCAGTTATTTTGCTGCTACGAGTATCCTTTAAATATTAGAACATCTTTTCCCGAATATTTTTTTTTCTTTTATGTTAAACATTAAACAATTTAAACCAAATAATTACTTTGAAGCCCCCACTATCTGACATAGATGAACTTTCTACCAGAAAATAACAAAAATGATTTTTGTGTGCACGAGGCGTTTCTGTGAGATGTACTATAAGGATATCTGACAACTACGCCCCCTGTGGAAAAAGAAAGATATTCTGGTGTCTTTAATGCCATAATCTTCCGGTCCCTATTTTACTCATCTTTTCTGCAGCACCGAGATTCCCCTTGTTGCCGCCTGTTCCTCCTAGCACAACGTCATCCTGAAACTCGTCCAATTCAATGCTCCCCCACAATCCGCAAATCCAAATCTTGTCATGACGAATCATCTAATGCAATGGTTTCCTATGACAAGCTGTGAAACACACTGTGCATGCACGCGTGACGTTTCGGTATGACCTGGTATGAGACCCGGGAAGTAACAATCACCATTTCAGAGGGCTTGGAGGTGTGACTTGAAATTAGAAGAACTTATGTTGGAGGAAAGGACAAGATGGGATATATTTAAGGCACTATGTTCCTTTAACCACTATTCTCCTGGGAAAATAAATGGTTATTCTTTTTTATTATTATTAATATTATTATTTGATTAGTTTGCTGTGTAATCTATAGCTTTTTTAGATTCTTTGAAAGACTCAGAGTAGAATAGACTAGAATAACTGTATAATCTGTATAAGTACGAAAAAAGGACCAAGATATCGACTAAATCGCATCCCCTTTCAGATGCCGTCAGACAACTTAAATAGAATTATAAGATACTTTATTCCTAATACCTGTTCCTGTATTTAATTATTTTCCAGTAAAGAGATAAGTTAAATTTTTTTCACTGAGAACTGACAAGAGAATGCAATTTTACTCCAAAGTAAGCCTAATTGGGAGATCCAGTCATTTGCATTTCGTACTGAGCAATTTTGGCTTTGAATTTAGTAAAAGTCTCAGATTTTGCAGTTAGTGAATATCGCCAATAGTGACTGCACAGTGATAGCTAACCTTCTGGAGGTCTGCAGTTGTGGACTATGTTTCCCATGATCCTCAGCCATCCGTTCGGGTCTAACTGTACCTCACATTGTAGTCTCTCTGTATCAGCATCTTTTGGTTTCTGCATGTTTGGGTACAAATGCAGGTGCGTTAAACGTGCAAATATCTTAAATCTTCAGCTACTGGGTGCAGATGGAGGGGGGAGTGGGGGGTAACAGGTCTATAGCACTTCAGCTACTACTGAGACACAACTCCCATGATCCACCACATAAAGCTAGACTACTGCTCTACAAATACCACAAAAAAGAGGTGAAGAAGGCATTGCTCAAACGAGAATTCCCACAATGCTTAGCAAACCTAGAGAATAGCGTTTGAGTAATCTATAGATCTATATCTGCTCCAGTGCTTATTAGCAAGCCTACACAACACAGGTAGTAAGCTTACAAACACTGCAGAACAACAACTCCAATGAGCCTCAGCAAACCTATAGGCTAGTTGGTGGGTGGCGACCTACCAGCAGAATGAAGTTTGATTAACCTACAGCTCTGTATCAGCTCCAGAGCAACAGATCCCATGATCCTTAGTATGCAAACAGACTATTGAGTAGATAAACTACAGCTCTTTGTATACTCCAGAGAAATACGGTCCTTCACACACCTGCAGTTATATAGGGAGATTGCCCTTCAAATGGGTAGTCTACATACTGACAGGGAGAGAACTTTTCACACACTGGCCCACATTAAATGCATCTCACACAATGATTCCCTTAATACTTAGCATGCCCACATTGCAGTGGGTGACAGCCGCTTAGTGCACACCAGGTTCTAGAACAATGGCTCCTTCTATATGATAATACAAATAAACGTCTGGCTATCAGGCTGCAGGAGTGTGTATCACAATGACACACGCGCTCTGGGTGTCGCTGTGTTTACGCACATCATAAATCCTCTCACTGCCAGGGGGACTGATAGCAGCAGATAAGAAATGAAAGATTATGGTCACACACACATACAGGGGGAGGGACAGTCGTACTCAATTAGTGGATGTGTTGTGATGTCATGACAGCTACTCCAAGGAAACACGACACACAACGAAAGTACTGACACAGCAACGCACAAGGTTTTCCTGGCCTGACACTTGTGGCTTCGCGCCTCTCTCTGTTAATCCCTATGCCACTGATATTGCATTAAGTCCACACACTGGCTTAATGAGGTGTAGAGTAAGTAACAGGATATTGTGTATACAGCACAGTATAATGCAATGTGTGAAGGATCTGAGTCTGTGTATACATGTTTTTATATACTTTATACCTGCATAAAGAGCTCTGTGTATATATAGGAGGGTTATTATACAATGTATACAGGGCAAGCTGTGTATATGTAGGAGGGTTATTATACAATGTATACATGGAGAGCTCTGTGTATATATAGGAGGGTTATTATACAATGTATACAGGGAGAGCTCTGTGTACAGGATGATTATTATACAATGTATACATGGAGAGCTCTGTGTATATATAGGAGTGTTATTATACAATGTATACAGGGAGAGCTCTGTGTATATATAGGAGGGTTATTATACAATGTATACAGGGAGAGCTCTGTGTATATATAGGAGGGTTATTATACAATGTATACATGGAGAGCTCTTTGTATATATAGGAGGGTTATTATACAATGTATACAGGGAGGGTTCTGTGGATATATAGGAGGGTTATTATACAATGTATACAGGGAGAGCTCTGTGTATATATAGGAGAGTAATTATACAATATATACATGGAGAGCTCTTTGTATATATAGGAGGGTTATTATACAATGTATACTGGGCAAGCTGTGTATATATATGTATATATATATATATAGGAGAGTTATTATACAATGTATACAGGGAGGGCTCTGTGGATATATAGGAGGGTTATTATACAATGTATACATAGAGAGCACCGTGTACAGGAGGGTTATTATACAATGTATACAGGGCAAGCTGTGTATATATAGGAGGGTTATTATACAATGTATACAGGGAGAGCTCTGTATACAGGAGGGTTATTATACAATGTATACACGGAGAGCTCTGTGGATATATAGGAGGGTTATTATACAATGTATACATGGAGAGCTCTGTATACAGGAGGGTTATTATACAATGTATACATGGAGAGCTCTGTGGATATATAGGAGGGTTATTATACAATGTATACAGGGAGAGCTCTGTGTATATATAGGAGAGTAATTATACAATATATACATGGAGAGCTCTTTGTATATATAGGAGGGTTATCATACAATGTATACTGGGCAAGCTGTGTATATATATGTATATATATATATATAGGAGAGTTATTATACAATGTATACAGGGAGAGCTCTGTATACAGGAGGGTTATTATACAATGTATACACGGAGAGCTCTGTGGATATATAGGAGGGTTATTATACAATGTATACATGGAGAGCTCTGTATACAGGAGGGTTATTATACAATGTATACATGGAGAGCTCTGTGGATATATAGGAGGGTTATTATACAATGTATACATGGAGAGCTCTGTATACAGGAGGGTTATTATACAATGTATACACGGAGAGCTCTGTGGATATATAGGAGGGTTATTATACAATGTATACATGGAGAGCTCTGTATACAGGAGGGTTATTATACAATGTATACATGGAGAGCTCTGTGGATATATAGGAGAGTTATTATACAATGTATACAGGGAGGGCTCTGTGGATATATAGGAGGGTTATTATACAATGTATACAGGGAGAGCTCTGTATACAGGAGGGTTATTATACAATGTATACACGGAGAGCTCTGTGGATATATAGGAGGGTTATTATACAATGTATACATGGAGAGCTCTGTGTATATATAGGAGGATTATTATACAATGTATACATGGAGAGCTCTGTGGATATATAGGAGGGTTATTATACAATGTATACATGGAGAGCTCTTTGTATATATAGGAGGGTTATCATACAATGTATACTGGACAAGCTGTGTATATATATGTATATATATATATAGGAGAGTTATTATACAATGTATACAGGGAGGGCTATTATACAATGTATACATGGAGAGCTCTGTGGATATATAGGAGGGTTATTATACAATGTATACAGGGAGGGCTCTGTGGATATATAGGAGGGTTATTATACAATGTATACAGGGAGAGCTCTGTATACAGGAGGGTTATTATACAATGTATACATGGAGAGCTCTGTGGATATATAGGAGGGTTATTATACAATGTATACAGGGAGAGCTCTGTGTATATATAGGAGGGTTATTATACAATGTATACAGGGAGAGCTCTGTATACAGGAGGGTTATTATACAATGTATACATGGAGAGCTCTGTGGATATATAGGAGGGTTATTATACAATGTATACAGGGAGAGCTCTGTGTATATATAGGAGAGTAATTATACAATATATACATGGAGAGCTCTTTGTATATATAGGAGGGTTATCATACAATGTATACTGGGCAAGCTGTGTATATATATGCATATATATATAGGAGAGTTATTATACAATGTATACAGGGAGGGCTCTGTGTACAGGAGGGTGATTATAACATGGAGAGCTTTGTGTATATATAGTAGGGTTATTATACAATGTATACAGGGCAAGCTGTGTATATGTAGGAGGGTTATTATACAATGTATACATGGAGAGCTCTGTGTATATATAGGAGGGTTATTATACAATGTATACATAGAGAGCACCGTGTACAGGAGGGTTATTATACAATGTATACAGGAAGAGCTCTGTGTATATATAGGAGGGTTATTATACAATGGATACAGGGAGAGCTCTATGTATATATAGGAGAGTAATTATACAATATATACATGGAGAGCTCTGTGTATATATAGGAGGGTTATTATACAATGTATACAGGGCAAGCTGTGTATATGTAGGAGGGTTATTATACAATGTATACATGGAGAGCTCTGTGTATATATAGGAGGGTTATTATACAATGTATACAGGGAGAGCTCTGTGTACAGGATGATTATTATACAATGTATACATGGAGAGCTCTGTGTATATATAGGAGGGTTATTATACAATGTATACAGGGAGAGCTCTATGTATATATAGGAGAGTAATTATACAATATATACATGGAGAGCTCTTTGTATATATAGGAGGGTTATTATACAATGTATACTGGGCAAGCTGTGTATATATATGTATATATATATATAGGAGAGTTATTATACAATGTATACAGGGAGGGCTCTGTGTACAGGAGGGTGATTATAACATGGAGAGCTTTGTGTATATATAGTAGGGTTATTATACAATGTATACAGGGCAAGCTGTGTATATGTAGGAGGGTTATTATACAATGTATACATGGAGAGCTCTGTGTATATATAGGAGGGTTATTATACAATGTATACATAGAGAGCACCGTGTACAGGAGGGTTATTATACAATGTATACAGGAAGAGCTCTGTGTATATATAGGAGGGTTATTATACAATGGATACAGGGAGAGCTCTATGTATATATAGGAGAGTAATTATACAATATATACATGGAGAGCTCTGTGTATATATAGGAGGGTTATTATACAATGTATACAGGGCAAGCTGTGTATATGTAGGAGGGTTATTATACAATGTATACATGGAGAGCTCTGTGTATATATAGGAGGGTTATTATACAATGTATACAGGGAGAGCTCTGTGTACAGGATGATTATTATACAATGTATACATGGAGAGCTCTGTGTATATATAGGAGGGTTATTATACAATGTATACAGGGAGAGCTCTATGTATATATAGGAGAGTAATTATACAATATATACATGGAGAGCTCTTTGTATATATAGGAGGGTTATTATACAATGTATACTGGGCAAGCTGTGTATATATATGTATATATATATATAGGAGAGTTATTATACAATGTATACAGGGAGGGCTCTGTGTACAGGAGGGTGATTATAACATGGAGAGCTTTGTGTATATATAGTAGGGTTATTATACAATGTATACAGGGCAAGCTGTGTATATGTAGGAGGGTTATTATACAATGTATTCATGGAGAGCTCTGTGTATATATAGGAGGGTTATTATACAATGTATACATAGAGAGCACCGTGTACAGGAGGGTTATTATACAATGTATACAGGAAGAGCTCTGTGTATATATAGGAGGGTTATTATACAATGGATACATAGAGAGCACCGTGTACAGGAGGGTTATTAAACAATGTATACAGGGAGAGCTCTGTGTATATATAGGAGGGTTATTATACAATGTATACAGGGCAAGCTGTGTATATGTAGGAGGGTTATTATACAATGTATACATGGAGAGCACCGTGTACAGGAGGGTTATTATACAATGTATACAGGAAGAGCTCTGTGTATATATAGGAGGGTTATTATACAATGTATACAGGAAGAGCTCTGTGTATATATAGGAGGGTTATTATACAATGTATATATGCAGAGCTGTGTGTATTATACATTATACACTGAACAAAATTATAAACACAACACTTTTGTTTTTGCCCCCATTTTTCATGAGCTGAACTCAAAGATCTAAGACTATGAGGTGGATGGATCATCTCGGCAAAGATGTGCTCACTAACACAGACATAGACAGATTTGTGAATAATATTTGAGAGAAATAGGGCTTTTGTGTACATAGAAAAAGTCTTAGATCTTTGAGTACAGCTTACGAAAAATGGGGGCAAAAACAAAAGTGTTGCGTTTATAATTTGTTCAGTGTACATAGGAGAGCTGTGGAGAATTTGTTATACATTGTGTACACAGGAGAATTATGTGTATATATATATATTTATGAATAGGATGTAGTACTGTGTCAGGTAGGACGTGTTGCTGGTATTGTGGCTTTGCAGGGGGCCAGGAATCCACAGAAATCATTAAATAACAGATTGATAAGGTTCAAGGTGATCCTAAAAGGAATGTATTCCTGCAGCCGCAACTCTCTTACAGTCGGAATCTTCTTAATTAGAAGATGGAGTCCTCGACGTACATGTAGTTACCATTTATGATTTGTAGAATAATTGTAGAATAACAGTGACTTTATAAAGTAAAATGGACAATATAGAATTTATGGCTGATCTCCGGCTCCAGCGGACTATGCGTCTCATTTGGACATCAGCCACGAGGTCGCAATGCAATATTAAACTTCAATGGCAGTACTTTATTACAAAACTATTTTACTGTAACTTTAAATCCCTATGCAGATTTCTATAAGAGCCCACATGTATTAGCACTTACAAATATCCCAATTACAGGTGGCCTGGAACTGTGCAATATGTAGGTTCATTGACCCTTTTTTTGCTAGTCCTATGACTAGTCCTATGGGATTTACTGGGTTACCTACCACAATGACTGGTAGCACGGCTTGCCAACGCCTGGTTTACCATTCAGGCTCGAGTTACCCCATTCTTTATTTAATACATGATTTAGAAAGTTCTGCAGTGTACTCTGCCCAGACCAGAAAGCGACTCAGCCAATTAGGATGATGACTTTAATTACGATGGCAGTGCTGAATTAATTCACGGCAGTATTTATGGGCATTGCAGGGGTTTCTGGGAGTTGTATTTCAAATGTAAGTCATGACATCGCACACAGCAGTAATTTTGAAGTAAAGAGACAGGTTGCTGAAGATCTGACAGGGTTAATCTAGTTCTTCCATTGACTGTCTACAAGGCATACATCACAGCATCAAGGCATGGTCTTTACCCTGACTCTTACAGGGTTAAGGCATTTCAGCTCCCAGACACTAGACTTTTTTTTTTTTTAATGACTATATATGTATGTAGTGCAAATATATAAACACGCAGTATAATACTGTTGATTAATTTAGACTGCAGTGTAATTATTAACTTCGCACAAAACTATCCTACACACACACACACACAAACGCACAAGTGTTTGCACTAGGACACAGCGTCCTTGTCTAGGAGATTACACCTATGGTCAGCACAGCCTGATACAAGAGAGATACTCACTACTGATATATGCACACCCAGCACAGCCTGGTGCAGGAGACTTAACTCACAGCTGGATCTAGTAGAGATATTCACATTGAAGTACACTGTTTTAGGTACACCTTTCTAATATGGTGTAGGGCCCCCTTTGCACCCATAAAATACCTGAATCGTCTCCCTATAAATATGCATATGACAGCCTGATATGGGTGATATTCTCTCTATATTTTATATATACACTCATTAACACACACAGAGCAACCGGAAACAGAAAGGATATTCACTACCGAATTATACACCTACAGTCGGCACAACCTGGCAAGTCAGACACTTAACTGACATAACTGATAAATAAATAAAGATACTCAAAAATGATATATAAACCTACAATCGGCGCAGCCCAACAACGCAGAGAGACTCACCACGTCCAGTACAACCTTATTCAGAAAAGATACTCACTACTGATTTATAGACAGCAACAGTCAGCACAGGCTGATACGACAAAGATACTCACCACGGATATATAGGAAATCTGTGATACTCTGTGATATCTGTGATGGAAGAAACAGGAGACCGCTGGGTAAACATTCAGATTTGCGTCACAGAAAAGGGATTTCGGGCCAAGGCGGAGAAAGAGAGATCCCTCTTACGTCTCAGTGACATAAGGAAATTACCACACTAATAGGATTTTCTGGCTGTCCTGTGTAAACGTTACAGGATTCCCCTAATCTACAAGTTCCCTCCTCTTGAGCAGGACAGGTAAAGAACCACAGCAATATGTACAGGACTATCTACTAATCCATGGGTCCTCAAACTCCGGCCCCCCAGCTGTTGCTGAACTACAACTCCCATGATTCTTTGAATTACATAGATAGCCAGAGAATCATGGGAGTTGTAGTTCAGCAACATCTGGGGGGCCGGAGTTTGAGGACCCATGTATAATCTGTGCATTGTCAGGAAATCACCAGAGAATACAAACTTAAAGGAAAAAAAGCTGAGCTGGAAAAGTGACCTTGGTAATATTTGTTTCCATTTAGGAGTAAAAGTTGTGATTTTCACGTCATTTATCCACAGTTCCTGATTTAGACATCTGCCTCCCAACTACACGAGGCAAGGAAACTACCTTCAGACCATTCGACAGGTGCCCATTCACCCTCAAAATTGGACATCCACCCAAAGACACTGGGCATCTATCCATTCACTCGAAGCATTGGCCTTTTCACCCACAGACCCTGGAAATCGGACCATTTACCTTGAAACAAAGAAGAATTCCTCTCAATATAAAATCTGGCTCATTAAAACTCCTATCACTCCCGAGCATTGGCTCATTCATTCCTCCAAAACTCTGATAGTCTCTCAGTTTGTATTAACCATGCTACATTATTCCAAAAATATAATTTGATTTAGCTCCTGTTGTATTATTCTACAACTGGAAGGCAGCACTTTTCCTGTCCTGTCCATCATTCAGTATAAGTGATGCAAATTATATAAAATAAGAAGCTCTACCTCACAGATATTCTCTGGCTACACCAATCATTTTGAAATAAAAACATTGATGTAATATTTCTGGATAAGCTTTTTTTAAATGATTTAATATTTTGACTTTTTTTTTTTAAATTTTTATAATTTGAGATTCATTATATTGATATCTGATATTTAAAAAGAAATACTCAATTTTTAAAAACATTTTTATTAAATCATTTGAACAGCTTATCGGCAAATATTACATTGAAGCCAAAGCGAGCTATTTTACCTTAAATGTCAAATCCACTCTCCTTAAAGAGCGATTCAGTACAGGTGTCGTGAAACCGTTCTAATTTGGATGCATTTACATCAAAATTTGCTGGAGGCCACGTTTTTCTGTCAGCTCCATGTGAGTGATACCTTTCCATGTTACTGATACTGTGGGAGATTTGTGGTCTGTGCAATTCACACATGCAGTGCCACTGAATGGAACAATGAGATGTAAATGCAGGATAATAATAACAGAAAACAGTTAAAAAAAAAACAAAAACAAAAAAAAATCCTTTTATGCTGAGCAAGGGGCCACGAACATGTGTATCAGCCACTTAATCTCATGGCAGAAATATTTGTTGCCCACACAAAGTTTAGCTCTATCCATACTGCAGGTGTAACATACATACAGACAGTCAGTCAGTGCATCGTACTCACAAATTAATATAGAGACACACATCCCATGACCACACCTCCATGCAGTCCTGCAACAGTCAGGACAGTCCTAATTTTGGGTGGCTGCCAGTCAGCCTGGCATGCATGCACAGTATGGAGACACATACCCCATTTCTGGCCATACCTCAGCTTTCCCAAGTCCTTCGTTCATACCATCCAATGTTAAAACTGATGTGCAGTTCTGTGATGCAAACAAAAGCCTTAAGTTAAACGTTTAAAAATATTCTTATGCTGTTATTCCAAAAGTAGGCAAAAACCCAATTTAAAATCATGTCTAATTGCGACACAAAATGGAAAAATTCCTTCTTTAATCCATAATACTAATTATATTTCTTCTTGGATCAACAACCTGTTAACATATATATTAATTATATCCTTGAATATTCTGTCTAAAAAAAACAACAACAAAACAACAAGGTAGAGAATGCCACAGCTTTATTGCCCTTTCCTCTGATGTAAGACAAATCTCCTTTCTTCCAGTTTGAATGGGTGACGTCTTGCCTGTTATATATCCCTGCTAATGTACAGGTTAGCACATAGCACTGTGCAAATATATAGGGGGTCAGCACAAACCGCTATCACATCTCATCCGAGACACTCTTTTTCTAAAGAAAACAAATGCAGCATTTCTAATCTTATTCCATAATGAAGAAATAGTTTTTTTCCACCCCTTTTACCCTCTTTGTCTAGCTCGCCTCCTCACTTTACCTAGTTCTGCAAAATCCCTCTTTAAAACTGGTGCCCAATATTACACAGCACATTTAAAGGACCACTACAGTCTTTGAGTCATTGAGCTGAAGTGGTCTGGGTGCCAGGTCCCCCAGGTTGTAACCCTGCAGCTGTAAACATAGCAATCCAGCCTTCCTGACAGCTGCTAGAGGCGCTTCCCAGACGCTCAATGCGAAAATCGCATTGAGCACGCAGAATGTCCATAGGCAAGCATTGAGAAATGCTCTGGCCGGGCATTCGCATTCGGCTCCACTCGGGAGCTGACGTCGGAGGGGGAGGAGCCCGGCGCTGGATAAAGGTAAATGGCTAAAAGGGTTTTAACCCCTTCAGCCCAGCAGGAGGGGGGACCCTAAGGATTATATAGTGTCAGGAAAACGGGATTGTTTTCCTGACACCATAGTGATCCTTTAAGGGTGGAGTCCCACCATTGATTTATAAAGTGGCAAAATGATATTTTCATCATGTCAATCTATATCCATTTTTTGGTAAATCCTTACTCGCCTTTGGCATAATGGCAGACCAACATTGCTTACTGTTGCCTAGTTTGCGGACTATAATTGTTTAAAGTACAAATTGCTTGTGGATTCCTTATTCCAAAACACGTCACCTTGCATTTATCTGTATCTAATTTACCAATTTCCTGCTCAGTCCCCCAATGTATCCAAATCCCCCTGTAGAGAAGTAACATCCTGTTCAGACTGTATTACCTTACCTTGTTGTGTCATTTGCAAACATCGACACATGAAATTCAATGACTATTAACTATTTTTGTCCAACTATAATTTTTTTTCCTTTTTACAACTACTGTCTCTGCGTACATCTAATAGTGAAAGCTGCCCATTACTGTGAGTTTTATTATCCAGAAATCAAGGTGTCGGCAGGTGTCCAGGACACAGACATAACGTTTACAGAGACCCCACCAACACATATAAGGGTGTGAATAGGACTCGTTCATCACTCTTTTGTGACGTCCTTTGGGAATAAATAACATGCTGACGGTGACAGTGTTGACGTAAGGAGGGGATCTAGGGACCGGTCTCTGACGGAAATAGTGAGACCATAACTCCCAGCAGGCCTGCTGCCAATGATAGCAGACAGCCATTAAAAACAACACTGACACATCTACATCCTGATCAGAAGGAGACAAATGAGAATCATTCTATATTAGAACTATGGATTAATGTCAGATAGTTTAAAAAGTATCCCTAACTCTGGCAAAGGATTACTGGAACTCCAGGAGTTTTACTGTACTTAATCTACTAGAATGTGTCAACTCCACCTAAAATATGCTGGTAAACTTAATGGTGTTTAATCGAACTGCATAGACTGTCCCTATAACTCCTCCTATTACTCCATATAACCTCTCTCTCTATAACTCCTCCTATTACTCCATATAACCTCTACCTATAACTCCTCCAATTACTCCATATAACCTCTCTCTATAACTCCTCCTATTACTCCATATAACCTCTCCCTATAACTCCTCCTATTACTCCATATAACCTCTCTCTATAACTCCTCATATTACTCCATATAACCTCTCCCTATAACTCCTCCTATTACTCCATGTAACCTCTCCCTATAACTCCTCCTATTACACCATATAACCTCTCTCTATAACCCCTCCTATTACTCAATATAACCTCTCCCTATAACTCCTCCTATTACTCCATATAACCTCTCCCTATAACTCCTCCTATTACTCCACATAACTTCTCCCTATAACTCCTCCTATTACTTCATATAACCTCTCTCCATAACTCCTCCTATTACTCCATATAACCTCTCCCTATAACTCCTCTTATTATTCAATATAACCTCTCCCTATAACTCCTCCTATTACTTCATATAACCTCTCTCCATAACTCCTCCTATTACTCCATATAACCTCTCCCTATAACTCCTCCTATTACTCCATATAACCTCTCCCTATAACGCCTCTTATTACTCCATATAACCTCTCCCTATAACTCCTCCTATTACTCCATATAAACTCTCCTTATAACTCCTCCTATTACTCCATATAACCTCTCCCTATAACTCCTCCTATTACTCCATATAACCTCTCACTATAACTCCTCCTATTACTCTGTATAATTCTTTGCATTTTACCACACAATAACTAACAATAATGTTCATTATAGAGACAAACATAGCCTTAATTTAACCCCCTGCTTTCTGTCTTGCTTGTACTTTGTATTGGGAATGTATGCAAAGCTCCACAAATTAGAGCGGACACATTCTTCTGCCGCAGTACACACGCTGCACTGTTTGAAGGACGTTTTGCCAATTTCAAGCCAAAATAATTGTTGAACTGAAATTCCTCTCTGTCTGATGAACAAGGACTGGAGCAGCAAATCTCCTCTGGACTACATTTGTTTTCCATAATGCTATATGTCTTTGTATATTAGATTGTAAGCTCTGCAAGTTAGTGTTCCTTCCTGTCATAGCTGCCTCCGCTCAGTGTTAGCTCCATAAAATCACACTTGCAGTCTCAACGTAATGTATCTATATAACAGAGACTAACAAAATCCAGTTATGACGGTTAACCTTGGAACACAGATTTTTGAGAACTGCATTTTTCATTTAAAACACATATTCTTTACTAAGCAGTATATGATCACATAATTATTACACACCTTAAAAGACCTCTCTAGGCACCATAACAACTTTGCTGCAATTAGGTTAAAATGGTGTGAGGAGGTCCTGTGCATCAGTAGCTCCCCATTGAGGAAAGCGATTGAAAAAGGTACGCATCATACTCACTCAATTTCCACAATGGGGGAGAAACTGTCAGCGGCGCGTGATTCAAGGCTTTCTGAGTAAAGCCTAAGACACTCAGTGGCAGCGAAGAGCCAAAGAGATTGTGCGTCCAGCTCACAGACTATGGGGTTAAACCATTGGTTAAAGTAAGATAGTGCCTGGGACTTCCTTGCACCATAACAACTTCATTGCAATTAAGTTGTTATGGTGCCCAAAGTGTCCTTTTAAGGACCATATGTTACACTCTACACTACAGTCTGATCCTTAAAAGCTCTATGCCAGCGTGGAATGATCTGATACTTTAGTTTCAGTAGCCGATGGAGCTATACATTTGTTAAATGACTGGGTCGTTCTATTCTTTAAAGAACAATCTGTTACGATGGTCGTAGGCTATAAAAGGTTCATAAGAGATTAAATGGGAGATTACACCACTGAATATTACCTAGAATGTGTGCTAACCTTTTTTCACGTGATGCTCTATTTGCATTTTGATTTGTAAGAAGGTTTTTGGCCAATGATAGCAATCCGGTTCAGTCCCGGCACATTCAGGGCACACATGCAAAGGAGGAGAAATACATGGAACCATTGCTCCATTTCACCTCTTCTCTGTATACCTTTATTATGCTGACTGCCGGATGCCAAGTACAGAGTTTATCAAGATGATTGCAAAGGAGGTAAGATGAGGCACCCAGTTGCAGGTTAAACAGGCGCTTCACAAATAAACCTGAAATAGTATGCCGTCATAAATGTGATAAATATGGTGAAAGAGATATATTCCTTAAAGGAACACTATAGGGTCAGGAACACAAAAATGTATTCTTGACCATATAGTGTTAAAACCAACCTTTTAGCAGCACTGTGCCGATATAGGATTGTGATGTCCCGTAGCATGCCGGTCCTATTTTTTAAAATTGAGGTGTGTATGCTGCAGGATTCTGCTTGTGTTATTTATACTGCAGTTGCTTTGTATCGTTGTATTTGTGCGTATATGAGCTATTATATTGTATATGTTCTTTAGTAGTTTGTGGTATCGTGTATGATACATATTATTATATGTATTGTCATGCATGAAAAAGGGCATTCATTCTCGGGACGAGAATATCATTTTGCCTCTCTATAAATCACTGGTAAGACCACATATTGAATATGCTGTGCAATTTTGGGCACCTGTTCTAAAGAAGGATATCATGGCACTAGAAAAAGTGCAGAGGCGGGCTACAAAATTAATAAAAGGAATGGAACATATCAGCTATGAAGAAAGGTTAACAAATTTAAACCTATTTAGTTTAGAAAAACGTCGCCTGAGAGGGGATATGATAACATTATACAAATATATTCGGGGCCAATACAAACCATTGTGTGGAAATCTATTCACAAACCGGACTTTACATAGGACACGAGGCCATGCGTTTAGACTGGAAGAAAGAAGATTTCGTCTAAGGCAAAGGAAAGGTTTTTTTACTGTAAGAACAATCAGGATGTGGAATTCTCTGCCTGAAGAAGTGGTTTTATCAGAGTCCATACAGATGTTCAAACAGCTACTAGATGCATACTTGCAAAGACAGAATATTCAAGGATATAATCTTTCAATGTAGGGTAATAACTGCTTGATTCAAGGATAAATCTGACTGCCATTCTGGGGTCAATAAGGAATTTTTTGTCCTAGCTTGTTGCAAAATGGTGCTTCAAACTGGGGTTTTTTTTTTTTTTTTGTTTTTTTTTCTTCTTCTCTTTTGGATCAACAGCAAAAAACAGGTGTGAGGAAGGCTGAACTTGATGGACGCAAGTCTCTTTTCAGCTATCTAACTATGTAACTATGTAATATGCATGTGGGCTGTGTATGGGGGCTGCTTGTGGAATTCTGTGTGGATGGATATGTCACATTGTGTGTTCGGTAGGGTGTGTATGTGTGGGGGCTGTTTGGGGTATTGCATGTGAGAGGCTGCATGTGGGGTTTTGTGCATGTATGTGGATTGTTAGCGGGTTACGTTTGTGCGGATTGTGTGTATGTTTGTTTGTGGGCTGTTCGTATTATTTGTAAGAGGGGAGGGTTATTGTGCAGCTCTGTGTATATCTAGCATTATGGGTGACTTCCCTAGGTTCCAGTGGAGACCAGGCTGGCCAGGTACAGGTGAAGGACAGGAGCTGCAATATCCGCTGTGGGCTGCTCTACCACAGTGTGGATTCCCATTCACAAGTGCTGGGAGGAAGTGACCTGAGATCATTTACTCTATGTGCTGCAATGCATAAATTGAGGCTTGTCCTTCATCACCTTTTCCTATTAGCGGATATCTGAAGATTTACTGGAACTCCTGATAGGCCAGAGCCTGTTTGGCTCTAGCAGCCTTGAGTGCCGTGCAAAGAAACCTTGAGTGCCGTGCATGGCACTAGTGCCGTAGGTTGCCTACCCCTGGTCTAGACCCTCTGGAATAAAAGGGAATCATGACATGTCACACATGTCATGTGTCCTTAAGGAGTTAAAAAGGTGTAATGTATAATAATATTAAATGTGTTAAAGGCACAGTGTACAAAAGCAATACAATTTTGGGAAAAAATGGCATAATAATACTTTTAGGGTTATTCACTCATTTCCAAACTGTAGGAAATTAGAATCTGAATAGGAAAATATAAGCAACAATAGTCAATCTGTGAGTAAAGTCATAGTAAGAAAATGAACAATTGTTTTGCCTGAATCTTATCACTTGGATTTCAGTCGGCTCCATATGGTAGTTTAGCTAATAACCCTGTGTGTGTAATAATGGCGTTATACGATGGGCTGTGGAATGATCTGATGTCATCCCGAGTTATGTTGCTGATTCCCCTCCCAGTTATAATCAATTTTTGTATTCTGATGTCCTTTAATATTATTGATTACATTGCATCACGAGTTTTAATTAGGGCACATCACAATTAAAAGACATTCAAGCTTAGCTGTATATCACATCCACATATAAACACAAAGGCAATGTGATACATTCTGATAGGGCTAGGAATATATCTGCATGTATTAACATATTACTATAGAACCCTTACGGAGTCCATAGTACAAACATTAAAGGAACACTATAGTCACCTAAATGACTTTAGCTAAATAAAGCAGTTTTAGTGTATAGATCATTCCCCTGCAATTTCACTGCTCAATTCACTGTCATTTAGGAGTTAAATCACTTTGTTTCTGTTTATGCAGCCCTAGCCACACCTCCCCTGGCTATGATTGGCAGAGGCTGCATGAAAAAAAAAAACTGGTTTCACTTCAGATGTAATTTACCTTAAATAATTGTATCTCAATCTCTAAATTGAACTTTAATCACATACAGGAGGCTCTTGCAGGGTCTAGCAAGCTATTAACATAGCAGGGGATAAGAAAATCTTAATTAAACAGAACTTGCAATAAAGAAAGCCTAAATAGGGCTCTCTTTACAGGAAGTGTTTATGGAAGGCTGTGCAAGTCACATGCAGGGAGGTGTGACTAGGGTTCATAAACAAAGGGATTTAACTCCTAAATGACAGAGGATTGAGCAGTGAGGCTGCAGGGGCATGTTCTATACACCAAAACTGCTTCATTAAGCTAAAGTTGTTCAGGTGACTATAGTGTCCCTTTAATACTTATTCACAAATGAAGGGCTACAGACATAATTACATACAATCAGGCACACAGACACAGAGAAAATATTGTGTTTGGTTATGAGCTTATAATATTACAGTAGCAGTTTTTTGTTGTTGTATTTTGTTGTATTTTTGTTGTTGTATTTTTTTTTTTTATTTTTTTTTTAAACAAAACTCTTAAAGGGACACCAAAACAATTTATATGCTTTTCCTAGGTGTTGGTGCAAGTATAGTTCTGCATAAAACTTACCAGTGAACTACAAATCCCAGAAACCCCAGTTGTGCCCTTAAAGAGGAATTATGGGATAACCGCAGTAATGCCATAGACAGCTGTGTGAGCATCACGACTCAGTCACATCTGAGTCTGGGAGCCTGAAGCGTTACCTTTTTATTTCATTTTTATTTTAGTGCATTATTTATTTATTTTTTAACTATAGCATAAACACATCACAATTCCCCCGTACAAAAACATTCTAATAAAAGCAGTGAATTGCAATTTTGCCTGAAAAGCTGCACGTTTTACTAACTACCAAGACTGAAGGGTTCAGTCAATGGACCCCACGAACAATTTAACAATTAAAGTGGCATTGTCACTTTGCAAGTTTACTATTCAAACAAATCCTTTTCTTTGCCCCTCTTTCTGCCTTGTTTTTATTTATTTTTATAAATTCACGTTAGTGTTTTTTTTTTTAGAAACTAAATTAGCGCACGTGCAGTGTGATCTTTGGCAATGGCTTGGTGAAGCTTAAAGAACGAATGTCATGTCAAAACTATTTTTTATTGTAATAATCATTTTATTGCGTTTTGATATTATACATTTTTAAAATTAAAGTATACGTAAAAAATGAGGGAAAAAAATAATCCCTATCTATAGTACATGACTGGATCCTTCAGGAATATACAAACCATTGGTCTCTATAGCCTTCCATCTTCCTGTGCGGGGAATAAACCACTGAAGACCAAGGAGGTGCATGTATATGACTGAAGGATTCTGTCATATACTAAAAGGTAGTAATGAGCTTTCTCTCTCTCTCTCTCTCTCTTTTACATTTTTTTTTAGATATACTTCATTTAAAAATATAATTAAAAAAATCTGAAATGATTATTATAGTAAATAATACTTTGGAGCCGACAGTTGTCCTTTAAGCAAAGTTTCATTTTAGGTTTACCTGCAATCCATCAGTCATAACTGCAGACATGATGGACAGGGGAGAACAAAATAGAGGCGCCCAGGTATTGAGATTGGGCGCAAGGAAGTAAAAGGTAATAAATATAACTAACAGGCAAGAGACGAGGTGGGTGGGCGGATGTGTAATCATTAAGCAACAAGGGATATAAGATAAGGAAAAAGGAATGAAAAAAAAAAAACCATTGCAGCGCTGCCTTAAATATATGTTTGCGCATGGGGGATCATGTGTTTTTACCCAGGCATCAACAGCAGATGAATTTGGCATTGCAATAGATCCTAGTATAGCAAACCAGAACAGGTTTAAACCGAACCAAAGAACCTGTAATTAATTGGAGTTGAGCAAACTCGCCGATGACATAAGAATGCCGTACAGATGATTTCCTGTGTTCTGGGCAAGCCCTGAGCTTCACACTGCTATATTGCCTGTGTAAACCTGGTGCGGAGACCCTGGCATGGTAACCACACTCATGTCCGTGATGTGCAATATTTACTCATACTGTTAAGTAGCAGAACTGGACTCAGCCGAGAGTACGTACAGATTGGGATTTATTATTTCCAGTTTGTGTCCTTGGCGAGCCAGACAGCTGGAACAATCAGGAATTCCAAGGACATCCGAAGAAGTCGCTCAGAAAAACAAACTCCCATCCCCAATATACAGGTTATGTCCCCCATATAAGGGCATGTACTCATTATCCATGTATACAGGGCATGCTTTCCTATTAAATACCTCCAACCCTCATATACAAGCTTGGAAAAATGCCATGTACCAAATATCTCTATTATATACAGGGAATATATTCTGTATCCCTAATATACTGAATATGTACCCCTTATTTCTCATATACACAGCATGTGTCCATAATGTCTAATATACAAGGCATGTACCCCAATTAACTAAAAAAAAAAAAATAAGGCACGTAAACCTTATTCCACATATATAGGGTTTACATATATAGGGTTTATCCAGGCATGTACCCCCTACCATCTTTGGAAATTTAAGCAAGTTCTCACTATTTGCTGAGCGTACACTCATTATTCATCATATACACACACACACTACCCCCCCATGAACATAGTATGTTTACCGTATCCCTTGTACAAGAGACATGTATCCCATGGAAAGGTTAAGGCTCATACAAGGTCAGAGTGCACTAATATTAAACAAGGCAAACATTTGTAGAAGGAAGTTATATATGTGTCACCAAGGTGTGGAAAGGATATATATTAGTTATTCATTAAACCACGGTAACTGGGTATTTGTCTATTTCTCGATATGTTAGATTGTGAGCTCTGGGGGGCACTACTAATGTTGTCCATTGCCTCCTTATCCATGGTAACAAATACGTGGTGTGGTTATGCTTTAAACTACACTTATTTTAATAAACAGCAAAATGTCTTTGCCCATTTTTACAATAAAGTTTAAGCTCTGCAGAACGATATTCCTTTTTCCGCATTAGTCTTATTGTATTTTTCATAGCTGTGCCCCTCAGCGTTATAAAATATAACCTATTCAGGACAGGAGAGTTTACACAAACAGAGTTATTTGGTAGATTAGAATGAAAGCTCTGCGGGACAGGATTATTTTACTCTCAATGCCTCTGTGTATTGGGTATATAATGTTGTGGAGGGCATGATTCATGCCGCTTTATGTATTGTATTTGCCCCCCCACCATAAATAGGAATGTAAGCTCTGCAGAACAGGGTTCATCACTCTCCGTCGTTCCTTAATTCAAAGGGGCATAGTTATGCTACTCAATAGCGGGGTATTAATTAATCTAGGAATTATGAAGAATTGATAAGAGAATTTTAAACCATAGGGCAAAAACCAAGCATTAGAGAATTATTATTTTTTGCCTAAAATGTTGCCGTCACCTGACTGATTCTAAACAATCCATGGTTTAGTGAATTCACGTAGACTGTAAGCTCCCAACCTTGTTTATATGCATTAGGATGCAAGCTCTGTTGGACAGTCTGTTTTTGTTGCGTTGAACAGTGACTGTCTGCAAATAAGCAAAGTAGAGGATAGAATTCACAGCTCACAGTAATACAAAGAGAACCCTGGAAAGACGTGTGTGAGTAAATTAAATAAACAGTTAAAAAAATACACTGCTTCAAAGATAACCACTAAAAGAGATATAAAAAACTAAAAACAAAGAATAAACAAAGGCAACAAAAAGAAAAACACCAAATAAATAGCTAAGCTCAAGTTTATTTGGAAACCATCTGGATATTTTGGGAATACAGCTAAACCTTGGATTCTCAAAAACTGGTAGAGACTAAACAAGAACTCCCACCCCTCTTCCAAACAAAAATAAATAAATAAAATAAAAAAATAATAAAAAAAACAACAACAACAACAATAATATGTCTGGGGTAAAAAAACAAAAAAAAACAAACACAAGTCCATTTCAAAACAGCTTTTACCACAGAATATGCTCTCAGAATTCTCCCTCCCCTGAAGGGACAGTTACTTCCTGAGGCTGAACATGCAGAAAACAAATTGAAAATAAAGCAATAAAGAGTGGGTTTAACTACATTTTTTTTTTTAAAGTGTACTACAGATTTTTTCACACAAAAATATTTGACAGCCCCTATGATCCATGTTAAACTTGAATTAAAAAAAATGTCTAGAGAATAACTCAACGAGAAAGAAACACAGATGTGTTACATGTAGTTCAAAAATGGATTATATAGTAATGGATTTGAAAACATTCTATCACTGAGCTATACCGGTAGTCACAGTGTGGCAAATGTAATCTAAACTTTTCTATTTGGGGTACAAGTCCTTAATATGTACAGCTTTTCCAGATATAGATAAAAGCTAATGTTTTAGACATGCAAGGGCAGGGGTAAGCAACCTATGGTACGTGTGCCATGCACGTCACTCGAGGTGCCTTACATGGCCTATCAGGAGATCCAGTGGGACTTCAGACACCGCAGGTGGTGAGGGACAATTCTCAATTTACGCATTGCAGCACTTAGAGGAAGTGATCTCGGATCACTTCGTCCCAGCACGTGAATGGGAATCCGCACTGGAGTAGCTGACCTTGACCTTGACCTGTGCATGGCCATCTCCATTGGATAACTCTCACATTGAGTTTTGCTCGGTTCGTCGCTTGTGAGGTATCGTTCTCTTCGTCTCGATGCCCACTCTTGTATGGTGGCCTTGTAATCACGATTGTGTGCCGGTGTGGCAGTGAAATTCAGCTTTAGGTGCCAAGTTTAGCAGGAGCTGCTGAGATGAGCGTCTTCACAGCTCTGCGGTCAGGCCCCGCCCCCCTGGAGTGTTCTTTTAAAGGGACACTATAGTCACCTGAACAACGTTAGCTTAATGAAGCAGTTTTGGTGTACAGAACATGCCCCTGCAGCCTCACTGCTCAATCCTCTGCCATTTAGGAGTTAAATCCCTTTGTTTATGAACCCTAGTCACACCTCCCTGCATGTGACTTGCACAGTCTTCCATAAACACTTCCTGTAAAGAGAGCCCTATTTAGGCTTTCTTTATTGCAAGTTCTGTTTAATTAAGATTTTCTTATCCCCTGCTATGTTAATAGCTTGCTAGACCCTGCAAGAGCCTCCTGTATGTGATTAAAGTTCAATTTAGAGATTAACCCCTTAAGGACACATGACATGTCTGACATGTCATGATTCCCTTTTATTCCAGACGTTTGGTCCTTAAGGGGTTAAGATACAATTATTTAAGGTAAATTACATCTGTTTGAACGTGAAACCAGTTTTTTTTTTCATGCAGGCTCTGTCAATCATAGCCAGGGAAGGTGTGGCTAGGGCTGGATAAACAGAAACAAAGTGATTTAACTCCTAAATGACAGTGAATTGAGCAGTGAAATTGCAGGGGAATGATCTATACACTAAAACTGCTTTATTTAGCTAAAGTAATTTAGGTGACTATAAGTTCCTTTAAGTGCAATATATAGATTAGGTTAAAGTGCATTTTCATAATAAGTCAAATTGACCGATAACCCCTCCTATTATGGCCTTTCCTCCCAAAATGAAACATTTCCCTTTACTGCTCCAATAATTACTGCTGTACATTGTTTCAGACTCATGGATCAGAGCTGCCAGCTGAACCACAACTCCCAGAAACCTTTGCTTACAAGCTTGGCAGTGCTACAGAATGTTAAGTGAGCATGACTGTCATTCCTGGGTTGGTCAGCGCTTGCTGCAGAAACTGCAAAGACAGGGCTTTGCGGTATTTGTAAGCACTTCCAATGTGAGTGTTTTCTATGATTTTATGCAGTTTTGAATGCAGAATCTGGAGAATGCATTACAAAAAGAATGAACCATTACTCTTAATTCGTACTGATATTTAAAGCGGCACTCAAAACACCATAACCACTACAGCACGCCAGGAGTTCCCTGGTGCTGCAGCACTGTTAAAAGCCAAACCCTTTTCAACCAGGCCAATGCTCACCTGAGTCCTTTGGATGCACATAGTCTAAGCCCTCTTGTGCTAAAGTGGAAGTTTCTGATTTGAAACATAAATTAAATGTATCTGAAAAAATTCTGTCTGTCTGTGGGCGGAATTCATTGGGTAAAAGGGTCTATAAATAAATCCAAAATTTGGACAACGTGGAAGAGGAACAACCGCTTGAATAATATCTGCGATGGGGTGTATATTGCAGGCAACAAGGTAAGTGTCAAGGTGTTCTAAAAGCAGAATGGTGCTGGCAGATGCAGAGTGTATCACTATATCACGAAGTTCCACAACATTAATACTTCCAGTAATTTGCAAGTCGTATGAACAATTTTTTTATTTTTTTAGAAAAACACACATATTATTGTACATTTTATTTGTGCCCTGCATGAAAGAGGTTGGTTTGTTTCTCACAATATGGTTTAGAATTAAAAGTGGTGCCCCCGGGGGGCGGGGCCGGACCGCTGACGGGATCAGACGCTTCTGTCTGAGCTCCCGCTTAGGAGCCGAGAAAACGGCGCAAACTGGAGGCAGAACCTCCCTAGCCACCCGCAACGGCGCCCACCTTGATCCCCAGATCCCGAGGGGATACCAATCAAGCTGCCTTCCGTAACCAGACTAAGGCCAAAGGCGTGAGGAGCTTGAGCCGGGATGAGACGGCCGCTCTCCCGGGTCTCCGGCCGGGGTCCGGCGTCCCCCCCCCCTCTGGACCGGGGGGGTCATCCCGGTCTGCACACACACACGCTCTCATCAATACCACTGTAAAACCTATTTTATATGCAAATGTACGCTGTTGTGGCGTTTGTCATTGATACTGTACACACCTGCGCAACAAAAATAAAGAATTTAAAAAAAAAAAAAAGCGGTGCCCCCGCTTAACGAAGAGGTTCTGTAGTCTTATAGCACGTTCGATTTTTGGATTTTGTTTCTTAAAAGTGTGCAATCAAAAAAGAAACAAAAAAAAATGTTTTAACCCCTTAAGGACCAAACTTCTGGAATAAAAGGGAATCATGACATGTCACACATGTCATATGTCCTTAAGGGGTTAAATAAAGAACAAAATAAATGATAAAAATACTTTATGTGCCCCGTTTTGCCTATTAGATAGTTGGTGATAATTTTAATACGCCTCACCCCTCTGCCAGTCCCTGCATTGGCTTCCCGTAAGATAGAGCACTCAATATAAAATTCTGGTTCTTGCTTACAAATCTCTACATAATGCTACTCCCACCTATCTATCCTCACTAATACACAAGCATGTCCCGTCTAGGCCCCTACGCTCTGCCGAAGACCTGCGTCTATCCTCTGTCCGTACTCCCACCTCTGATGCTCGTCTTTAAGACTTCTCTAGGGCTGCACCGTTCCTGTGGAACTCCCTTCCCTTTTCCGATAGACGCTCACCCAGTCTCCACTCCTTCAAAAAAATAATCAAAAACTCACTTTTTCACAAAAGCGTATCAATGAAACTGTTAATGGCTCCAAAAAACCCACATACAAGTCTTCATTAAAAACTACTATTCTACCTATCTACTTCCCTTACCTTTTGTGTCACTTTACCCCACTCCCTCCAGCATGTAAGCGCATTGAGCAGGGCCCTCAACCCCTCTGTTCCTGTGTGTCCATTTGTCTGGTTACAATTACATGTTTGTTAGTCCACCTATTGTAAAGTGCTGCGGAATTTGTTGGCGCTATATAAATAAAAATAATAAGAATGTAATTCATACTTAGTCATAAACTCAAATATTAACCTATATGTTAAGTGCTTTGCCCACTGCGTGGGCATGTAAATCATTGGATCCATATAACAACAAAAAAAAAAAAGGACATGAGCAGTCACAGGGGTTTAAGTCAAAAATAGATAACTTAATTTGTGAATTACATCATAATGGGTTCGCTCAGGATCTTGAGAAAGGACCGCGTTCATTTCCGAAGCGTTGACAATGATGTAATTCACGAAAAGTTACCGTATATATTTTTTACTTAAACCCTGCAAGTGCCAACTTCCTCATTTTTTGTTTGTTATATAAAGATTCCACAGTCGTGGCACCCAGGTATTGCAAAACTAAAAACACATTTCACCTTGCTTTAAAAGCAATAAGGAAAAAGCAAGTGCTTTCATACCCATGGCTCAAATACAAAAAAAAAAAAAAATGTTTTTCAAAATTTACATCCTGTTTTGTTTTTGTATTTTTCTTTTAACATTTGGCATCATACAGCCGTGTCCTAAACCAAGCTCCTGGCCTCTCTGCATCAATGCAACGGTTACTTCTCTTCCTATCTAAAAATAATGTAGAGACTTAACTTCCTAAATCTAGTCACTCTAATCAAGTCGCACTTGCAATTTAGTCTGCAACTGTATTCACTGAGCCACAATGTCTCTCTTCTGGTTTATATGTAGCAGGGGCTGAGGAAGAACAGGCCACTGTTGATAAAGACTGGCCTTTATCACAAACAGTTATGTTGGAAACACTGCAATGTCTAACCTTGGCATTCTGAATGTTTGTCACCTATATTGCCCATGATTCTTAGCAAGTCTTTAGGCTGGCTAAGTATCATGGGAAAAACATTGTCAGCTCTCTTTGTGAATTGCCTTCTTACGATGCTCAACCCAGATGTTACTCATGAACAGTTGCAAACACTTGGGGTGAACCTTGATGTGTTACACGTGTACCACGTTTTGGTTTCAAATAATGCATAATCTTTATTAACTAGGACTCTAAATAACTGTTGCCCAATGTCACAAATAAAGACTTGTAAAAAAAAAAAAAAAAGTCACACAATGTTCTTTTGTGACATCATTTTCTAATATGTTTCCCAATCACATGGTGGTGCGGCTCCGTCACACATTGTTGGGGTGATTGTTGTAACTTGCTGTGTGAGTGTTTAAACGCACTCAAGGTGCATTTGAAGTAAAACACAGATCATTTAAAGGGACACTATAATCACCAAAACAACTTTAGGTTAATGAAGCAGTTGTGTATAGATCATGCCTCTGCGGTATCGCTGTTCAATTCTCTGCCATTTAGGAGTTAAATCACTTTTGTTTCTGTTTATGCAGACTTCCGCTGGCTGTGACTGACACAGCCTGCATAAAAATAATTTTGTTTAATTTTCAATCCGATGTTAACTTGCTGCAGAAGTTTTTATCTCCTGCTCTGTAGATTGAACTTTAAATCACACACAAAGGAGGCTACTGCAGTATCTAGAAGGCTATTAACAGAGCAGGATAAAATAAAGTCTAAATTATACAGAACTTGCATGACAGGTCTATAGTCGCCATTTGGGCAGTCGGAATCCAGGACAAACCACCCCCATAACCTAACCCAATAATACACCGACACTAAGTAGTATGGGGAAATTTGTCCACAGCTTTATTAACCAATAATTATAATAATAATAATAATAATAATAATAATATCGATAATAAATTAACAGGTAAACATGGGTCATTGCCCCCCATACTCCGCCCCCTCGCATCCTGTTCCTTCGGCTACCATACAAAAGGCAATGACCCCCATATAATAACACATATATACATAATTATAACATACACCAACTTTATATCAAAGTGCCAACCACCATTAACCACGGCAGGGGTATACCCGGATACCCCTGCCCCACCAGGTTCTGAGCCACCTCCAGGACTCGAAACCTCTCAACCACCGATGACCACAATCTGTTTATTCCACCTCACGTTCATCCAGGGGAGCCTATTTCCTCTCCTTCAGCTCCCCGTCCCGCCGCTGTGAAAGAAACGGGTTAAATAAACACAAAACAAACAAAGGGAGGGTGGGTGGGACAAACTCGACCAGGTAGGAAGTTAGAATGACTCACCTAAAATGGCTGCTCATTTAAATAGCCAATCCCACTTACCCATAATTCCAACCCTCGCTTACTTCCTCCTAAGCCCGCCTCCTAACCCCTGTCAAGGCCTTTTTCCGCTTAGCTGCGCTCTAGCTACATGGGGCTACAATAAAGGAAGTGTAAACATTAGATGACTCTTAATAGCAAGTGTTTAGGAAGGCTGTGCAAGTCACATGCAGGGAGGTGTGACTAGGACTGAATAAACAAAGTGATTTAACTCCTAAATGGCAGGGAATTAAGCAATGAGACTGAGAGGGCATGATATATACACCAAAACTGCTTCATTGCTCAACTTGTTTTGGTACTTATAGTGCCCTTTTTTAAGCCTGTACACCAGTGCTTCCGCAGCAACACAGTGCATGGGCAGCCCTCTTTGGCAACCTTGCTGGGCAGCCGGTCATGTCAAAACTGGCAAATTTGGCAAGACTCCAAATAAAATTGGGATTAAATGTTTTGGATCGTAAATACTACAGAAAAGTTATAACTAAGAAACCTTAAGGCTAACGGAGCATTAAGGGAAGTGTAGGTCACAAACATTTGAGTTTAGTCGTCGCTTGTAAAAAACAGCTACACAAGTACAAACGTAGAACCGTCATGAGAATGTGCAATTCCCAATACAAAGTCTAAACAAAGATTTCTACAAACACGTCGTCAGACACTCTATAGATCATTGTGCACACCGCGTATACACAAGTGGAACGTTAGCAGCACTAAACTCTAAGTAATTCTACAAGGGTCCGATGCAGAAACTGATCTGTGTCTGCCTGCGTTTATCTAAATATATAAAGTAGATTTACTTACAGAGAGTCACACGTCTCGATGCAGAAAGCTAAACGTTGCGTGCGTGTGTATATAAATGTACAAACATACATCACAGCTATTAAACATTCACACAGCTACATATACACCTAACAGAAAGACGATTATTTTATTTTCACCTTTAGTGGAGTGGATTGGGGTATTAACTCTTTGCTTTTCTCTATGGAATTCCTGGACTACAGCCACTAGTTACTGTGAGAACAGCAATGTGACATGGGCATCATATAAATGCCATGATCAAACTAGATATTCAAACAGTGAAATTCAGTATACAATTGCGATCCACTTCTCTGAATTGTCACTAAAATGTACTGTCTTTATCTGTGACTGTGCCACAGTTCAAGCTCTGCCGTCAAAGACCCCCACTTTCCAACGTGGACCTCGTCCCTGTATTGCATCTCAACGAGTTTGAAAATCAGGGTTCCAGCTCTACCCCTGCATTGGAACGCTAAAATGAATCCCCACTGGGCTCGAGAAGGACCCTGATTGTCACATGAGGTCAAAGGGAACTGCCTACAGTAAGCTGATAACTGTGCCAGCACTACATTCATAATTCTGTGCCACTTGTATGATACTGGGAAAAGTGCAACAATGGTGCTTCGCTTCTTTCATTTTGTTTTCTATATCAAAATACAGATGTAGAAAGGATCAGTAAGGCCATTTTGAAATTAAAGAAACATTCAAGCATTAGAAATAAATACATTTATTTGTGTAAATAACACTGGAGTGGATCTCCTGGGCCCCCTGTGATAACAAATACCTGTAAATGAAGGGTTAACGTACAAATTTAGTGGCAAGACATTCCTGTGTTGTAGCGATGTTTCATGTTCAGTCTCATAGAGAAGCACTGGGACGCAGGCCACATGCATGGCAATTGCCACATTGCCCCGCCAATACTGCCAATCTGGCAGAGTATCCATCTGGCTGTATGATTGAAAACTGGGAAGGTACAACCTTGTCATTTCAGGAGAAATCGGCACTTTTATAAATTAACAAGAAGACAATCTGTTACGGCAAGCTGAAGTGTTTTGGGGTTTGGAGCTAATGCCATGCGCCTAATTTGGGTCTATGTGTAAGCATCCCAGAGTTACACATATACTACACCCCTTACTGTAACTACCCCAGCGTTACACATATACTGCCCCTTACTGTAACTACCCCAGAGTTACACATATACTGCCCCTTACTGTAACTACCCCAGAGTTATACATATACTGCCCCTTACTGTAACTACCCCAGAGTTACACATATACTGTCCCCTACTGTACCTTTCCCAGAATTATACATATACTGCCCCTTACTGTAACTATCCCAGTTATACATATGCTGCCCCTTACTGTAACAATCTCATAGTTATACATATACTGCCCCTTACTTTACCTACCCCAGAGTTACACATATACTGCCCCTTACTGTAACTATCCAGGAGTTATACATATACTGCCCCTTACTGTAACTATCCAGGAGTTATACATATACTGCCCCTTACTGTGCCTATCCCAGAGTTACACATATACTGCCCCTTACTGTACCTTTCCCAGAATTATACATATACTGCTCCATTCTGTAACTATCCCAGTTATACATATGCTGCCCCTTACTGTAACTATCCCAGTTATACATATACTGCACCTTACTGTAACTACCCCAGTGTTATACAGATACTGCCCCTTACTGTAACTATCCCAGAGTTATACAGATACTGCCCCTTACTGTAACTATCCAAGAGTTACACATATACTGTCCCTTTCTGTAACTATCCCAGTTATACATATATTGCCCCTTACTGTAACTACCCCAGAGTTATACATATACTGCCCCTTACTGTAACTATCCCAGAGTTATACATATACTTCCCCATACAGTAACTATCCCAGAGCTACACATTTACTGCCCCTTACTGTAACTACCCCAGAATTATACATATACTGCCCCTTACTGTACCTTTCCCAGAATTATACATATACTGCTCCATTCTGTAACTATCCCAGTTATACATATGCTGCCCCTTACTGTAACAATCCCATAGTTATACATATACTGCCCCTTACTGTACCTACCCCAGAGTTACACATATACTGCCCCTTACTGTACCTATCCCAGAATTATACATATACTGCCCCTTACTGTACCTTTCCCAGAATTATACATATACTGCTCCATTCTGTAACTATCCCAGTTATACATATGCTGCACCTTACTGTACCTATCCCAGAGTTACACATATACTGCCCCTTACTGCACCTACCCCAGAGTTACACATATACTGCCCCTTACTGTAACTATCCCAGAGTTATACCTATACTGCCCCTTACTGTAACTACCCCAGAGTTATACATATACTACCCCTTACTGTAACTACCCCAAGTTACACATATACTGCCCCTTACTGTAACTACCCCAGAGTTACACATATACTGCCCCTTACTGTAACTATCCCAGAGTTACACATATACTGCCCCTTACTGTACCTACCCCAGAGTTACACATATACTGCCCCTTACTGCAACTACCCCAGAGTTACACATATACTACCCCTTACTGTAACTATCCCAAGTTACACATATACTGCTCCTTACTGTAACTACCCCTGAGTTACACATGTACTGCCCCTTAGTGTAAGCATCCCAGAGTTACACATATACTACACCCCTTACTGTAACTACCCCAGCGTTACACATATACTGCCCCTTACTGTAACTACCCCAGAGTTATACATATACTGCCCCTTACTGTAACTACCCCAGAGTTACACATATACTGTCCCTTACTGTACCTTTCCCAGATTTTTACATATACTGCCCCTTACTTTAACTATCCCAGTTATACATATGCTGCCCCTTACTGTAACTACCCCGGAGTTATACATATACTGCACCTATCCCAGAGTTACACATATACTGCCCCTTACTGTAACTATCCAGGAGTTATACATATACTGCCCCTTACTGTGCCTATCCCAGAGTTACACATATACTGCCACTTACTGTACCTTTCCCAGAATTATACATATACTGCTCCATTCTGTAACTATCCCAGTTATACATATGCTGCCCCTTACTGTAACTATCCCAGTTATACATATACTGCACCTTACTGTAACTACCCCAGTGTTATACATATACTGCCCCTTACTTTAACTACCCTAGAGTTATACATATACTGCCCCTTACTGTAACTATCCAAGAGTTGCACATATACTGTCCCTTTCTGTAACTATCCCAGTTATACATATATTGCCCCTTACTGTAACTACCCCAGAGTTACACATATACTGCCCCTTACTGTAACTACCCCAGAGTTACACATATACTGCCCCTTACTGTACCTACCCCAGAGTTACACATATACTGCCCCTTACTGTAACTACCCCAGAGTTACACATATACTACCCCTTACTGTAACTACCCCAAGTTACACATATACTGCCCCTTACTGTAACTACCCCAGAGTTACACATATTCTGCCCCTTACTTAACTACCCCAGAGTTATACATATACTGTCCCTTACTGTAACTACCCCAGAGTTACACATGTACTGCCCCTTACTGTAAGTATCCCAGAGTTGCACATATACTGTCCCTTTCTGTAACTATCCCAGTTATACATATATTGCCCCTTACTGTAACTACCCCAGAGTTACACATATACTGCCCCTTACTGTAACTACCCCAGAGTTACACATATACTGCCCCTTACTGTACCTACCCCAGAGTTACACATATACTGCCCCTTACTGTAACTACCCCAGAGTTACACATATACTACCCCTTACTGTAACTACCCCAAGTTACACATATACTGCCCCTTACTGTAACTACCCCAGAGTTACACATATTCTGCCCCTTACTTAACTACCCCAGAGTTATACATATACTGTCCCTTACTGTAACTACCCCAGAGTTACACATGTACTGCCCCTTACTGTAAGTATCCCAGAGTTACACATATACTGCCCCTTACTGTAACTACCCCAGAGTTACACATATACTGCCCCTTACTGTAACTACCCCAGAGTTACACATATACTGCCCCTTACTGTAACTACCCCAGAGTTATACATATACTGTCCCTTACTGTAACTACCCCAGAGTTACACATGTACTGCCCCTTACTGTAAGTATCCCAGAGTTACACATATACTGCCCCTTACTGTAACTACCCCATAGTTATACATATACTACCCCTTACTGTAACTACCCCAGAGTTACACATATACTGCCCCTTACTGTAACTATCCCAGAGTTACACATATACTGCCCCTTACTGTAACTATCCCAGAGTTACACATATACTGCCCCTTACTGTAACTACCCCAGTTATACATATACTGCCCCTTACTGTAATTATCCCAGCCATAAATTGCCCATGTAATCATGATAGTTGCCCAGCTCCAGCTCTTCACACCCTCAGCCCTCGTTTAATGTGACCTTTCAGGGTTTTTACGAGCCCTGTGTTTTACGTCAGTGATTCCCATTAGTCTCAGACCTGGCCACCTGCTCTTCCAGTGCCCTCACAGGTTCACCACGGGCCCCCTATTAACAGCTCTTGATACCTAGTGCTTCTAAACCTGACCTCAATAAGCCAGCTGGTCAGCTTGCTGGCTGTGCTTCATGGGAGTTGCAGTCCAGAACGGCAACAAGTGCCTGCAGTCCAACCCAAAGAAAACTCCTTCCTACAAACTTTTTACAAAATTCTACACCAACTAGAGAACAGGCTGGCTGAGCATCACAAGAGTTGCAGCCCACATCAGCTGGCTTGCTCTGTACAGCTCCACTGCATATGTATGCGCTACACCCAGCAGACCAGACACTGACCTTACTGACTTCACCAGTCGGTGCTTCTTGATGTCCTCTTCGCTGAACGAAAAATGCATGCTAGGCAACCTTGGGACCCTCAGGGTGCCCCGGCTTCTGGATGGCATAGGGCGGCACTGGGTATCCCCCTCTATACAGCCTCCCTGGCAGATGGGTTTAAAGGGACAGAAAGGGAGAGTGCTTTCTCCTGCACAGACTGTGTGAAGTGGCACAGCCTGTCAACTATCAGGCATGCACACACATACACACACACACAGCAACTACACACCCCCTCCACAGACAGGACACAAGACCTGGAAACGGATTACATGGGGAGGGAGGAGGCCACATTGCATCATAAGGTTTACTGTTAACTTGTTAACCCTTTGGCCAGGGGCAAGGGAAGGGTCTGTTTGGTTGTAATTTAACACATGACTTGCCAGAGGGGGACTAACAACTGCTAATACCTGTCTATTTGTTTGTATCTGCAGTGAAAAAAAAAATCACTTTTTCTATACCTCAAAGCTTATTGCCATTTTTTAAGGTATGCAACACATAATAAATCACAAATCAAGGTATAAAACTAACTAAACAAAAATACTAACTGTAAAAAAACAACAACAAAAAAAAAAAACACATCAGTCTACAAATTACAAAACCAGACAAGAAAAATGACTGGTCCATTTCTTTTAGGAAAGGGGACTAGTGGAAGTTTTTCAAACTTTTCATTGTTGTACTAGTTATAAACCAGTATGCTAGCTATTGGTATCACATTGGGAGTCTTCGAGACGAAACACAGTCAGTACAATTTATTCACTACAAAATTGTAAAATTTTTCCAACAGGGAAAAAAACACAAACAAAAGAATAAAAATAAGCTAATTATATATGAATATATATTGTGCAAAGGTGCGCTTGTAATAATACGGTGCTTCTTAACCAAAACTACCTATTGTATTTTAATGAGTCCCCAAAATCTGGAAGCACATATTTATAAGGCCTGAGGCAACTGTTCTAAATAGATGGTTTACTGAGAAGGTTCTGCGTTCTAAGTGCATGCGTTTAACTTTCGTTACATGCTAATGCAAATGTTTTACAGAATTAATTTTACGTACTATGCTTCCACAAAGAATGGATCAGCTAATTTAAAACGTAATAATTGGTTGTAACACTAATCCCATGGACATAATTTGGGTCGCTGTCAAAAATGTTTTTGGGAATCACCGATTCATATAAAAGAATATATTTGAAGGTACATGAGCAGGTACACAAAGGTACACATTCCCATACATATGCATTGTTCACAGTAATACAGAATGTACTCGGCTATAGAAAGCCTTTAAGGGAGAATTATAAAACGGTTAACGTGTACAGTATACACACATATATATAATAGACACAGTCGTCACTGTGATGTAAAAAGTCATTTATCTTTCAATTGTGACTGTAGACATTTGCATTGTACAAAGATATGTTCTAAGTGCTTGCAAATTTTCCGTCACTAAGCGTATTAAGTGAGATAAACGGCAAGCCTTTGTTGGCGTCTGGAAATAGTTGCTTAGTTCACTCTGCGCAAGTAAAATAAATGGCAAAGTGTGCAGTTAGCCCCCACAGGTAAATTAGGTAAGATGGTAAATATTAATTACTAACAGGATGCGTTGGTAACAGCGACTAATAGCCCTGTATCATTGCAGTGACAGTCTACATTCTCAATTATTATTATTGGTAGTTATATATTCGGCAGCGCTTTACAATTTTATGAAAGGGAGAGATTTAACACAAGACAATTACACAATGACACAGGAACAATAGGTAGATGAGGACCCTGCTCAGACGAGCTCACAGTGTGGAGGAGTGGAGTATAAGGACACAATAGGAAAGGCATCAAGGGAGACGGCAAACAATGCCATCCGAGTCACCAAACCCACAAAGGCATCAACCTGGCAATAAGGAGAGACAGCAGGGGTGCAGCAAGTGGGCTTTACTTTGCCATGGGCCCTGCACAGCAAAATCTACTGATATTTGGGATCCGGAAGTATTCATTTAGTGGGATAATCTCCTTTCTGCAAGAGGCATGACTGATCTCTTGATATTACTTTTGTTTATTGAACGCCAACGTATTCTGCAGCGCAGTACACAATGAAATGTATTATAATAAATTTGTGAATGTAAAAAGAAAAAAGATAGAGGGGGAAATCTGCTCAAAATATCCAATAATCGCCAGCCAATTGGGACCTAATTAGAGACCATAAATACAAGAACTCCAGCCCTAAATGTATTGAAAACATAACTTTTATTTTTTTTAAATTAATGGAAATGTAAGAACTTCCTGTGATCAGAATTTTGATTGAAAGGGACATGCCTTGCTATAGGAGTGATTACATTTAAGTTGGTAATGGGATTAATGTGTTGTATTTGGAGACCAAAGCTCAGGGGTAATGAGGTAGTAATCGAATAACAGGTATGGCCTTAATCTACTGTCCCCCTAGGCTTTGTATCTGCTACCCAAGTACTGATGCCAAACCTAAAACAAAATGGCTGCGCCCACGTAACACACTAAACACCAGCAGGCGGACTTTACTGCAGTGAAATTTGGGATGGCATTAGGTAAGGACAATAGGTAAGTTGGAATAATTACAGGACTCCACAGTTCTAGATTATTTCCAGAGAACAGAAAACTATGCATCATTTGCCAATTTAAACAAATATTTCTATATATATATTTGTATATAGTCTGTAGGCATTTCAGAAATATTGATACATTTATACAGCGGATCTGTAAGGGATTATTATCCTTTTACATCAAATAGCCAAGATGGAAAAGCAGTAGGGTAGTTTTATTCTTATAATTCAGCTATATTGGTCTAAAGTGAATACGAGCGCACACTCCAAATTGTAAAATATGGATTGCAGCGTCCGAGTCTTATTGTCAGCCAGACACGGGGCCGGCTCTCTGTCCTGGGACACCTCCTACTAAACAGAAGGGAGGGGTAAAGTCACACATGGCATGGGGAGTGGGGAGAGCAGCTGCCAATGCATTGGAGGGCAAGAAAATAAAAATAAGGGGGTAAAGTGAAATTTTACTGTAATTAACTTAACACACAAGACTGTACGTAGCCATGAACTTAGTGCCCCAAATACCAGGTGTTAAGGGAATCATTTTAAATGGGTTAAACAAACAATGCAAAATTAACCATAAACAATATGTTTCTTTCCACAAATCTAAGAGTTTTATTCGGGGGGAAAAAATGCACGGTACTGTGTTGCATCTCCATGGCAGTGACGGGATTACTCTGACATTAAATCAATGTATACTCTGACTTTAGGTGAACTCAGCTATATCGCCTGATAGAACGTAGACAAAACTGTACAACATTGCCACCTAGTGGTCAAATTGAAAAACACCAACAAAAAAAAGTATATATATATATACTGTATATATTTTTTTATATGGGGTTATTCATAGGAGTGTATATTTTTGGAAACTAAAAATATGGCTAAACTCAATATATTTTCCAATTCAGCTATTTTAGATTGAGATTTTAAATTCAATTTCAATTCCTGACAATTCCCACTTTATTAAACAACTCTGATAGAGACCAATATAAAAACAGAAACACAGAATGTGACGGCAGATAAGAACCATTCGCCCATCTAGTCTGCCCAATTTTCTAAATACTTTCATTAGTCCCTGGCCTTATCTTATAGTTAGGATAGCATTATGCCTATCCCACGCATGCTTAAACTCCTTTACTGTGTTAACCTCTACCACTTCAGCTGGAAGGCTATTCCATGCATACACTACCCTCTCAGTAAAGTAATACTTCCTGGTATTATTTTTAAACCTTTTCCCCTCTAATTTAAGACTACCGTATATACTCGAGTATAAGACGAGTTTTTCAGCACATTTTTTGTGCTGAAAAACACTCACTCGTCTTATACTCGAGTCAGTTGTCTGTATTATGCCAATTTTCATTGCCATAATACAGACAAGGACCGGGGGCTGTCAGGAAGCTGTAACTTGCCTTCACCGTAGCTCCTGTCAGCTCCCTTCTCTCTCCTCCGTCCGTGCAGCTCCCAGGTCAGCTTCCTCTGCAACTCTCGCGAGAGCCGCGGGGTCAGAGCGTTGCCACGGGTTACCGTGGCAACGCTCCGCGCGGCCGCGAGAGTTGCTGAGGAAGCTGACCTGGGAGCTGCACGGACGGAGGAGAGAGAAGGGAGCTGACAGGAGCTGCGGTGAAGGTAAGTTACAGCTTCCTGACAGCCCCCCTCCTACAGCCCATCCACTGGACCACCAGGGAGTGAGAGCCCCCCTCCCTGGCCAGCTAACAAGCAGGGAGGGGGGACGAAAAAATAAATAAAAAAAATAATAATAAAAAAATAATAATAATAACAACATTAAAAAAAATATATATTACAATAATAATTAAATAATAATAATTAATAAAATGCCCACCCCCACCAATGCTCTGCACTCACACACACACTGCACTCACACACACTGCATTCATACACACACTCATACACACACTGCACTGCATTCATTATATACACACACTGCATTCATACACACACTGCATACACACTGCATTCATACACACTGCATTCATACATACACACACACATACACACACTGCATTCACATTGCACTCATACACACACTGCACTCAATTCATTATATACACACTGCACTCATATACACACACTGCATTCATACACACACTGCATACACACTGCATTCATACACACTGCATACACACTGCATTCATACATACACACATACACACACTGCATTCACACTGCACTCATACACACACTGCACTCATACACACACTGCACTGCATTCATTATATACACACTGCACTCACACACTGCACTCATATACACACACTGCACTGCATTCATTATATACACACTGCATACACACTGCACTCATACACACACACTGCACTGCATTCATACATACACACTGCACTCATACATACACACTGCATTCATTATATACACACTGCACTCACACACTGCACTCATTTACACACACTGCACTGCATTCATTATATACACACTGCATACACACTGCACTCATACACACACTGCACTGCATTCATTATACACACACTGCACTCATATACACGCACTGCACTCATATACACGCACTGCACTCATATACACGCACTGCACTCCATTCATTATATACATACTGCATTCATACACACACTGCATACACACACAGCATTCATATACACACTGCATTCATACACACACACTGCATTCATTATATACACACACTGTAAATAAATATTCAGTTAATATAACTTTTTTAGGATCTA
The DNA here is from genome assembly GCF_036172605.1 of Pelobates fuscus. Classification (NCBI taxonomy): domain Eukaryota; kingdom Metazoa; phylum Chordata; class Amphibia; order Anura; family Pelobatidae; genus Pelobates; species Pelobates fuscus. The sequence continues at coordinate 376,748,524 of NC_086319.1, read as the reverse complement.
ATTTTATTTAGAAATTTACCAGTAGCTGCTGCATTTTCCACCCTAGTCTTATACTCGAGTCAATAAGTTTTCCCAGTTTTTTGGGGTAAAATTAGGGGCCTCGGCTTATATTCGGGTCGGCTTATACTCGAGTATATACGGTATGTCCTCTTGTTGTGGTAGTTTTTCTTCTTTTAAATATAGTCTCCTCCTTTACTGTGTTGATTCCCTTTATGTATTTAAATGTTTCTATCATATCCCCCCTGTCTCGTCTTTCCTCCATGCTATACATGTTAAGATCCTTTAACCTTTCCTGGTAAGTTTTATCCTGCAATCCATGAACCAGTTTAGTAGCCCTTCGCTGAACTCACAAGGTGTGCAAGGCAGTAATGAATTATACTTTTATTCTCGACATCCACACAGGCTTAATGTATACATTCAGTGGTGCTGTTTTTGTTTTGTTTTTTTCCCTAGAATTTTTTTTGTTAAATAATAATCAGTTTTGCTCAATATTTCCCCCTTTTCTGACTCTCTTTACCAAAGTGCCATGTTTCCATTTTAAACAAACAATAATGCTGTACCCGATATGACTAGGAGTTGTAGTTCAGTTATCTGCTTTTTTTTTAAGTAAAAAGCTGATCATTTAACTACAACTCCTAGAAACCCTTGCTGTGCCCATAAAGCACTGCCAACGGGACACGCTTTGCAGACCTATAGAAATGTAGGTGAATACCATGCCTTACTGGTTTGGTGAGATGTCACTGCGCATGCTACACAGTCTGTGAATTTGAAAAAAATGTCCAAACTTTAAATGTGTATTTGTTATTTTTAATGTATTATTTTTGCTTTAATGCATTCCCTATATATCCAAAATACACACGTTCCTAAATCAGGACCTTATCGATCAAGGCAAATGGGCCTAACCACAAGACTCACAATTACACAGCGTAATCCCTCAGAAAATGGATCGTCTCCACGGAATTCCCAAGAATGTTTACTGGCAGTCTATACAAGAGACTCTTTTTTTTTCTCTCTTTTTTTTATTAATGATTTTCCTGAAACCCCCCTAAAATTACTAAAGGCTTGTAAATGTGATCATGTTTTAAGCAGCAAGATTCATGGGATAAAAGTGCATGCATTTCAGTAAAGATTCAATAACCTCCACATCCCCTATTTTATCTAATATTTAAGATTTAAATGTTCATAAGACTTCGGAAGTTCTTTTCCATTCAATAGATAATGCTGCGTAAGGCTCTTAGCGGTCTATTCACTAAACAATGGATTCCTGGTAGGTCAAAATAGTTAGTCTGTGTGGTTTCTGCTATTCAACATGTTTCCTCTTGTTTTGGCTATTTTAGCCAATGTTTTGCAATTTCCTAGTCAATTCTTCACAATTCTCGATTTAGTAATTGAACCTCACAGAATACTGGAGCATACTACCCAACAGTCCCAGACCTGCCAGGTCAATTTCTGACTTAAAATCCCTTCCCTGCTGGTACTGGATTTTTCTCTAGTGTGTTTCAAAGGACAACACTGAAAAGTCCCCACATGGCGCAGTGCAAATGTGACATTAAACGTGCGCGTTGCATCATGGCTGAATCCATGTTGCACATTCTTTCATTGTTCGTCGTTTTACCGGTGAACATAATAACATATGCTGTAGGATACCAACCACAGAATAAAAAGCCATTTTAAAATGGTACGGAGTTAGCTAAAAAAAAAAGCAAAGTATTCATATTTGCAACAATTAACTCCTGGGGTATCTGAAATATAAATTTGAGATAGAGCAGGCCTTATCGTTGTAAAACCCATGTGACTCATTTATAAATTTTATTGAAAAAGTGCCAAATTATTCCACAGCGATAAATTTACACTTTACTATGTGTTTTATCACACGTACTTTTTACCTCACATTTTATCACCTGTTATACTGTGCGTTACTTGGCTCACACTTTATCACCTGATTCATCGTACAAGTAATTTACCTCACAGTTTATCTCACAGTGAATTATTTTACCTCACATTTTATTTCCCTTACTTATCAACAAGGTGTATGTTTTTTTTTTTGTGGTTTTTTTTTGCACCACATTGTGAAACAATATATTTTACAATAAAACATTAGCTTTCATTCAGTTCTCTCATGCGTTCCTCATTAAGAAGACATGGAAATTCCCTGACAGAGCAGTCTACCTGCCTCACACTGATGAATATTAAAATATAAAGTCCGCTGTCATACTGCAGTCAGTCCTGTATGGCTGACTCTTTAATTTTAGGGGTATGAGTCGGGTGTAGTCAGGGGTGGGGCTGTTTTAGGTGACTTTCTAATAACAATCTCACATCCTACAGCCCCTTGCCCACCTTCTCACACCATGTAGCCCCATGTCCCCCTTGAACACTCTCGATCTCCCCCAAATACACACAAAACTTACCCTATGCCCCCTACCCCTCCACACACACACTATGCATGGGCTGCCCTGAGGTCCACTGAACAGATATGCCCACTTTGGGGAGGTGTGCATGTAATTGGTAATGGCACAACATGTCCCTTTTAGGGCTGCGCCCCTCCTGTAGGGGTGCTATGACTTTAAATGCCTGGGCTATATTTTTGTCCCAGTCCAGCTCAAAGTACATGATTGTATAGAATACCAGCCAGGTGTAAGAGTAGGTATGTAGGGCTCAGGGTACATAACAACCCTTACACGTACACTGCAAAATCAGCGAGAATGACCTGTGAGATAAAGATACCCAATTTATAACCAGGCAACTGTATTTACCATTGCTTATTTTAAAAATCAATATTTCCCCTTCCCTGGGGGTATTCTCTAATCTCCGAATTTTTTTAAATCTTTTTTAATTGAACAATTTGTAACGCATTAAGTAGCCAAGCTGTAGGTTTCTGGCATTGGAGGGCGTTACCAGATTAGCTAGCTTTGCCTCAGTTCTGATTTAAATTAGAGAATATTCAGAGTTCAGAGCAGTGTAGCATTCTGTACTTGGACCCGAGCAGCACGGTATCTTGGGCCAGCCGTGTTCACAGCTAATGCGGTTACTCTCGTCTCAGCATTAAAAGGTTTGTCAACTTAATGAAGTGTTGTTCAGTTCACACCTGTCATGGGAAATTTCTGCATCTGCACATTAAAGGAGGTGAAATTTCATCTATGCATTGTGTACGCCAAACTGCTAAGGGGTATATAGTGTAAATAATAACTTGGTATGCCTATGATAAACAAATATGCAGGTGAGTGGGTGTAAGGAACTATTCCACCCAGGATGTCTTCCTTCCTCTCCAGGGGCACACGGAACACTCCCCAAAAAATGCAGTGGGTTCTAATTTGACGAATCAATTTGCAAGGGAACAGCAAAAAGTTAATTTGTGATTCAGCTTCTGTAACGTACGATTTCTACATAGGCTCCTTGCATGTCAAAACAACCATTAGATTAATTTCCCTTTTTTATCTATGCTTTGCTCTTGTAACTTTTTCTGGTGATAATCATATCATACGTATGCACGGACACCGATTGTACTATTCCTCTTGTAGAAAAAACGTTTTTTTTTATAAAACCCCACTCTGTTTAAGGGGGAGGGGTACAGAAGAACATTTCTAAAGTATTTATTGAAATTAATATTACAATACACTAATTTCTGCCTTGCTGTGTAAACAAGAACTAGTTATGTGGTTTCATAACTGAAACATTTGCCAAGCCAACAACTCCTTCATGTTAAGTTTCTAAAAAAAAAAAAAGGAAATTTTAAGCAATAAAATAAAGTATTCTCTTTGCAGAGGTTATGATATAAATAGGTCCCCTACAAATGTAGTGGTGTCGCCATGGCCCCTCCTACACGCTCCCCATGTGCCATTGCTGAACAGTCATAGAAATTGTATTAGATATTTTTTAAATCACATACAGACACCACAAGCATCACACACAACTACCACTCATACATCACACGCACAGCTACCCCACATACATTACACACACAGCTACTTCTCTGAAATCACGTACTGTCAACCCCACTACTCGAAGTGCAGTGACTTACATCACTGTGGAGGTTCCGTTATACACTCATAAACACTGCTCATCATTTTGAGTTTTATTGCTGTGGAGGTCTGTGATACACTTGTCGTCTCTCCACATTACCAAACCTCCCAACATTGGGAGGTATGAAATTGGAATGCGGTGCTAGGCCTTCTAGGGGGCATCATCAATGGCTGCCTTGGAAGTGCGTGTGCCCGGAAGTGGGTGTGCTTGCCCATTTATAGGGCTTGTCAGCCTGACAGACAGCTCCTGGACGGCCTCCAACCTACAGGACCAGGCTGAGAGGGCCGCTGAAGTTTTCTCTGTGCAGTCCCAGTTCCATGTCCAATGACGAGTGTTAGGTTATAAGCATGAGGTGGAAGTTAATAAACTACAGGAACACCAACAAGCATGGTATAAGATACTGATAGGGATCTTGAGTTTCTACCATTAACCCTACTAGCATCCTCCTTTCCCTTATACTGAACTACCATTTGAAATCCTTATTTCTTATATAATAAACACAGAGAGAATTTCCAGCCTTTCCTAATACATTTTATAGTGTCTCAAAGGACAATGCCTCTCACATTGCCATGAAGGGAGAGCATTCACTACTAACCTCTCACTGGCGTGCAATTATTTTGTGGCCAATAAAAACCATAGTGAAACGGAGACATTGGCACAGGCCTCTCGGAATTGTGCATGAGGGGAGAAGTGGGTGAGCGTGCGTTGTGAATGAGGTCCTCCTCATTGGCTGGCAACAGCAAAGGGAGATACACGGGCTAAAGAAACAACAGGAGTCTATTGTTTACCCAAACTAGTTCAGGAACCACGGTAGACTCTGCTGGACAAATTCCATGTCTGGCAGGGGCTACATTCACGGATAAGGAAGTTTTAGTTAGCTTCATTATTTGATGGTATCCATTGAGAATGGCACTGTTAAAGTGGTTAGAATGTTGACGTTTGCGTGAGAGACACTGCAATTTGTGTTCATTATTTATATATACTCCATTATAAAGGGCTCGTGAGTCATTAGTCAAAGTCAGGCGAGTGGTGACAACAAGCGGTAGGTGACACAGAGGCTGATGCCATCCTACACTACATACAGAGTATGACTGTTAATTGTTATGAATGTCGTGTTCATATTGCCATTAAATGGCTCATAACATTTTGTAAGAGACATTTCCTTAGCAGCTACATTGATTCTTCGGATTTCGGCATTTTATTGGTAGTTATGCCCTCTGTCTAGTGGAGATATCACCCTCTCCTGGTTTACCAAATGTATTACACCCTTAACAGTGATGGAGATTTACAGACTATAAAGTACTGGTAAACTGACAATATTAACTTGACATTTTCAATTCAATAATTCAAAGAGCTGAGTTGGAACATTTTGATCAGTCTATAATTTTAATGGTAGGTGTATTTTAACAGTGAGAGACAGAATTAACAAAAAAAAATCCAGAAAAACTCATGTCAAAAAAGTTATAAATATTTGCATGTCAGTGAGTGAAATAAGTATTTGACCCCTTCGACTTAGTACTTGGTGGCAAAACCCTTGTTGGCAATCACAGAGGTCAGAGGTTTCTTGTAGTTGGCTACCAGATTTGCACACATCTCAGGAGGGATTTTGTCCCACTCCTCTTTGCAGATCTTCTCTAAATCAGTAAGGTTTCGAGACTGACATTTGGCAACGCAAACCTTCAGCTCCTTCCCTAGATTTTCTATGGGATTAAGGTATGGAAACTGGCTAGGCCACTCCAGGACCTTAATGTGCTTCTTCTTGAGCCACTCCTTTGTTGCCTTGGCTGTGTGTTTTGGGTCATTGTCATGCTGGAATATTTTCAATGCTCTAGCTGAGTGAAGGTGTTCTTGGGCAGCATTCCTCCTCCTCCTCCAAACACGGTTGATGCCAAAGTTGAGTTGATGCCAAAGAGCTTGATTTTGGTCTCATCTGACCACAACACTTTCACCCAGTTCTTCTCTGAATAATTCAGATGTTCATTGGCAAACTTCAGACGGGCCTGTACATGTGCCTTCTTGAGCAGGGTGACCTTGTGGGCGCTGCAGGATTTCAGTACTTCACGGCGTAGTGTGTTACCAATTGTTTTCTTGGTGACTATGGACCCCGCTGCCTTGAGATTGTTAACAAGATCCTCCCGTGTTGTTCTAGGCTGATTCCTCAATGTTCTCATGATCATTGAAATTACATGAGGTGAGATCTTGCATTGAGTATCAGACCGAGGGAGAGTGACTGTTATTTTGTGTTTCTTCCATTTGCAAATAATCGCACCAATTGTTGTCACCTTCACACCGAGCTGCTTGGGGATGGTCTTGTAGCCCATTCCAGCCTTGTGTAGGTCTACAATGTCCCTGATATTCTTGGACAGCTCTTTGGTCTTGGCCATGGTGGAGAGTTTGGAATCTGATTGATTGATTGCTTCTGTGGACAGGTGTCTTTTATACAGGTAACGAGCTGAGATTAGGAGCACTCCCTTTAAGAGAGTGCTCCTAATCTCAACTCGTTACCTTTATAAAAGACACCTGGGAGGCAGAAATCTTGCTGATTGATAGGGGATCAAATACTTATTACTTATTACTTATTGGCATGCAAATCAATTTATAACTTTTTTGACATGCGTTTTTCTGCATTTTTTTTTATTCTCTCATTCACAGTTAAAATACACCTAACATTAAAATTATAGACTGATCATTTCTTTGTCAGTAGGGAAACGTTCAAAATCAACAGGGGATCAAATACTTTTTTCCCTCACTGTAATACCTGACTACAAAATTACCCAGCTACAAACTACGATTGATTCGTTTGTAGTTGGTTATCTTTTAAATCACTAATTTAGTTTTCTTTATGGCTCCTGTTTGTATGAAACATATAATTATATATATATATATATATACACACACACACACATATAAACACACACACCCACACACACAGGGGTTATAGGGCCCGGCTCGTTGGACGACTTAGACCTCACACAGCTTTACTGGCTGTACCCCCCAGATGGCAGCCCTAGGACTCCTTGCTCACTGTGCCTATAGGGGTGCCACCTTTACCTCGCTGAGGCAGATATGATCATCTGGTGTTGCTGTGTCTCTTCAGCACAGTGAGCTGGCCTGCATATTGTATCTAAACCACCCCTTTGGGTGGGATCGGTCTAATAATCAAATAGTTTATATTTTTTCTGCAATGGCACAAGGTGAGCAAAAACCAGTTTGAGAATGGAGTCCGGCGACTCACCGAAGGGGAAACTATTTGAGCTGCCGTTGTCCGTTCTCAGTATTCTCTTGCAACCTGTTCTAGTTGTGATTTGGGTGATTCGATGATTCAGTTCCGGTCTATGGAGAAGTTTGAAAAGTTCAAGCATCATAACTACTGCAGCCTGCTGTAGTGGTTATGGTGCCAGTAGTGCCTTGGTGCTCTATGAGCCACTTCAGGAACCAATGGGCCAAGTCCTGTACCTCCAGTGCTACAGCTTCTGCAGAGGTAAGTTGATAAACTGTTTGACTACTTACCTCAGGATGGTACTCCCAGCACCATAAACACCACTGCAGGCTGTAGTTGTTATGGTGCTTGGAGTGTTCCTATAATGAGTGCATTTAAAAAGTCTTTAACCCAGCTCCTACTTGACATTGTAAACAGACTGAATGTTCCAATTCAACTCACTGTTTATTGAATAATCCCCTATGAGTGTCACGGTGAGTTTTAATAGACAGGATAAACAGCATTGCGCTAAGATTGACATACCTGGCACGCAAGTAATGAGACAGTTCTTAGGAATCACTTACCTACAAGACAAAAGGAGAAAAAGTGTTTTAGAGCAAACATCGCCATATAAATTCTTTCGATATCATATGTAATAATTATATTACTATAGTAAAATAACGTATTAAATGAGGAACCATGCTTGATAAATCATTCTGTCTTGGTCAGCCCTCTCTATGCCTCTTTTCCTTCAGCCTTGCTTGGGAAATGCACCTGCTCTGAACCACAGACACTTCAGTCTGCAAGCCTTAACCCATCCTGTGAGTGGATGTGCATTGTGAGGTCATCGCATGATGTCATCATTACAGAATCCTGCCATTGTGATTCTGTGAGAGCATTGTGGGTTCAGTATGTATGCATGTAATTGTGCTGAATGCCTACATGCCCTCTAGTGGAGAAAGTTTGCATGCGCAACACAGGTGCCTACGAACTTACATGTTACAAAATACATAATTTAATATTTTGAGAGGGAACACCCTAGAAATTATACTATACTATAAATATGCATAATGCTCAGCTCAGTATACTTTAAACAAATGTAACTGTATTCCATTAATTACATTAAAAAAAAGCCTGAAAAGGCACGAGAAACAGTTAATTTGTAATGCCAACACCCCAGTCACAGCCCAAGTGCAGGATTAAATCTCGTTAATGCCCAAAAGGTAGATCCCCAGATGTTGTAGAACTACAACTCCCATGATGCTTTGCATGCCTTTAGAATGCAATCAGAATGACAAAGCATCATGGAAGCTGTAGTTTTAAAACATCTGGAGATCTACCTTTTGGACACCCCTGCTTCAGACAACTCCCCTATAAACTGGTAATTACTGAACTGATGCATTATATATAGTCCTCACTGGTTGTAATAAATGTGTATTTTATTACATTGATACAGTAAATGCAATATACAGTTTAGAGGGACTATGTAGGTACTATAACCATTTCACCTTATTGAATTGATCATCATGCAATTTAAAAAAAAAAAATGAAAGCAATTAGCCAACACTCAAAGCTACCTATTGCTGCTCTGGCTAATGCTTCTTCACTAGTCCCAGCAGAATAGAGGGTATGGGCTACTTAAATTATCATTCAGCATTAATTTACTACAAATTATTTCACTCTGAATGGTCGGACAGTGCCAGGGGACTCCATTTACTACAACAACTTCAATTAGACTAAGCAGCTACAATACCTACAGTGTCCTTAAACCGTTTTTGTGTATCAAAGGAACACTCCATGCACCAAAACCACTACAGCACAAAATCACACTATAGTGGTAATGGTTCCAGGAGTGCTGTGGCAAGGTAGTCAGTCTCGATTTGTGGATCCCCAGTCAGCTGTATCAATTTGTTTTTTCTGGGGCCTGCTTCTGTGAACACCAGCGAAAAGTCCCAGAAAAGCACAGAATGAGAGCAATACTGAAAAAAGAGTGTCTCTGTGCGCAACCCTAATTAGTGACGTGCCCTCTTTCTCGAAGCAAAGCACCCTAAGTGTCGCTGCCACTTGCCCACTTTAGCCCTGCTACTCCAATCCTGATTTCATGTGTTGGAAGGAATTAAAATCACATCTCCACCATTCTTTGGTTTGCGTGCATGCGCTCAGAATATCAATGAGAAATGTAATCCTAAAAACCGCATGCTATCCTTGTTTTGGGGGATCATAACTGAACAGAAACTGGCAAATTGCTGAAAGCTCATCCACACACATAATTAGTCACAAATGTATAAAAATGCAATAAAGCTATTCGTAACCAAAAACACATCTGGAAGTCATGCTCAGATGCTAAATTTGTCTAATCGTGTAACCACAAGTAAATTATTAAAACTCAATGGGAAATGTGTGCAAGAGCATGTGCCCATAAATCTAGCTATATCCACATTCACATACTTGGAAAATTGCACTGACAAACATTTATCATTGTTCAGTAACAGTCCGTCCGTGGTCCCAAGCTGTTCTTTGTAGTCAGGATATACACATATGGTTTATGTCCCGAACTCTAATACATTTCATTTGACAGTGTGTTTTTATTTCATTTTATATTCATGTAATTATCCCAGCCTAACTCATAGAAACATAGAATGTGATAGCAGATAAGAACCATTTGGCCCATCTAGTCTGCCCAATTTTCTAAATACTTTCATTAGTCCCCGGCCTTATCTTAAGTCTAGGATAGCCTTATACCTATTCCACGCATGCTTAAACTCCTTTACTGTGTTAACCTCTACCACTTCAGCTGAAAGGCTATTCCATGCATCCACTACCCTCTCAGTAAACCCTCTCAGTAAAGTAATACTTCCTGATATTATTTTTAAACCTTTGCCCCTCTAATTTAAGACTATGTCCTCTTCTTCTGATAGTTTTTCTTCTTTTAAATATAGTCTCTTTTACTGTGTTCATTCCCTTTATGTATTTAAATGTTTCTACCTGTCTCGTCTTTCCTCCGAGCTATACATGTTAAGTTCCTTTAACCTTTCTGTGGCAAACCTAGCCACTTCAGACTATAGAAATGTGTCTCTAAAGGTTGTCCTAAGCACTGCTGCCATATTGTGTTTAAATGTAATTTGCTTTCTGTATTGAACTGTATGATTGCCTGTATCCCTATAGTATTCGTATGCTAGCAGCCGAAAGCCGCTAGCATTTACATGGTTGTTTCACGAACAGCAACTTTACCGGCTGTTCGTGAAACGAAATAAGTACTGAACCCAAGCCCACACACTGAGGGTCGTGTGGCACCAATTAACAGATTGCAACATTGTTGCAATCGGTAGTTAAGTGCTTTCCTGCGTGGCCGTCGTTCGACTACCGACCACGTGGCGGTCGGCCATCTTGGATCCTTTGTCTCCCCAGCGGTGTTTTGTCGTCGAGTGCCTGGAACTGAAAACGGCTAATCGACGGCACAAACACCGCTGTACTTCCAGGCCGTTCGGGAGCTCCGGTCTTCTCCTATTGTGGTTCCCCATCGGTGTTCGGTACTTTCAGACGACTTTAATAGTTAAGTGTATTTCGTGCGGCGTTCGGTTGTTTTAGCTGAGATCTGAGCGAATCACATGAATATTGTACAAATGGTGAATTTAAATGTAAAATGCCGGTTCTGCTGCACGGAGGGATAATCCACTTAACGGTGTATTTCCGTGGGAGTGTCCCTCTCGTGCAGCAGTGCCTGATGGGAGAAATGCTCCAAATGCTAAGTCCCCCATGTAGTCCCTCACTGTATTACCCCTGCTATGTCAGTAAGGAAACACCTTGCATGGGGACTTGCATAAATACTGGAAGCTGTTAATAAAGATCTCAGTTGACTCCCAGAACTGTGTTTCGTCCGGTTACTGGGGGATTTGGGATATTGCCTTACTTTTCAGCGCTGACTGTGGATTTACCCTTAATACCAGCGGTGATCGTGGATTTTAATATTGCAGCTCCGCTACACTTTCCTTGTAAGTTTTATCCTGCAATCCATGAACCAGTTTAGTAGCCCTTCTCTGAACTCTCTCTAAAGTATCAATATCCTTCTGAAGATATGGTCTCCAGTACTGCGTACAATACTCCAAGTGAGGTCTCACCAGTGTTCTGTACAATGGCATGAGCATTTCCCTCTTTTTACTGCTAATACCTCTCCCTATACAACCAAGCATTCTGCTAGCATTTCCTGCTGCTCTGTTACATTGTCTACCTACCTTTAAGTCATCAGAAATAATCACCCCTAAATCCCTTTCCTCAGATGTTGAGGTTAGGACTCTATCAAATATTCTGTACTCTGCCCTTGGGTTTTTACGTCCAAGATGCATTATCTTGCACTTATCCACATTAAATGTCAGTTGCCACAACTCTGACCATTTTTCTAGTTTACCTAAATCATTTGCCATTTGGCTTATCCCTCCTGGAACTTAAACCCTGTTGCAAATCTTAGTATCATCAGCAAAAACCTGTAACTCTTGTAAACCTAGCCTGACCAAGATTTCTAACTTTATTAACATTATGCGTAGCAGAAAACTAGCCTTTAACTCTAGCTCTTTACCTAACTCCTACATAGTGCTACCCTAACCCTATGTCAACTAATTTTGAACCTTATCCTAGGAGCTAAGGAGAAGACTATCTCCCCAAACCCTAACCTAACCCTATCTTTACTGCCTTCACTCTTACAGAGTCCACGGCAAGCAGCTCCAATTGCCCCGACCCCGAATGGCCAACACTGGAATTTCACTAAATAGCATGCGTGTATGTAGCTCCATTTAAAATATCATGATATAATTAATGCACACAGTGCTGACGTCAACTTTTGAAAGAGAAACTAGCTATACCGGGTAAAGCAATGCTTAACATAGAAACATAGAATGTGACGGCAGATAAGAACCATTCGGCCCATCTAGTCTGCCAAATTTTTTAAAAATACTCAACCAAACCAGTCTTAAATGTTCTAAAACTGCAGACTAACATCCTGTAAACACGTGAAATGCGTTGGATCACTCTCTATATTCTAATTTTCTGGCTAACGTTCTATACCATTTCTTTAGTACAGATATTTAGTAATGCAGACTTTTTTTCACCAGATGTCAGTGAGCTAAATAAGAAATACACTTGACTAGGGCCCCTATAACATTTCATTGCACTCTTGCCTTCTCCGTTAAGGGATTTACAGAGCAGGTACTGATATGTAACATCAGTTCAAATTACTACACGCTGAGTACACTAATAATTCTTCTTGGTCTCTGAGCACGTATTACAAGAATCAACACAAAATCTTTTGAAATGAAACAGACTACTCTGCAAATATTCGGCGCCTGCGGTGTATTGGAGAGAGACTTAAAGTGAACCTGACATCGTAAAATCCTCTACAGGGTGCTTGAAGCGTGGTTTCTGCATTGTGCAGCCAAATGACTGTCTTCAATATACAGCAATGGTGCACACTGCTACTCCTCCAAAGCTATGGTTGGGCTTCAATATATTTTGGTTAACGCAGATTATAAATCTTAATATAGAGGCGCTTGAGGTTAAGGAATTAAAAAATAATTATTTACTATTAAAGAATTCAATCAGTAATCCATTTATACAATACTAAATAAAACTTAAATTAAAATGCCTAGGGAACTTAGCAACCCACTCCCCACCACCACCACCACCACTACCATAAAAATATGTATTTATTTAAAAAAATAAAAATAAAAAAAGGGTCTAGAGTTAATTAGCAGAAAACTAAGTTTAACTAAGTAATATGACTTCACGGAGATTGGCCAATGCACTGTATTGGTCGGATATTGCCTCACTTAGGGGTGTGGTTTACCTCCGTGCTCGCCAGCTATCTGCACAATGGACAGACACCTGGCATGTTCAGCCGTCCAATTTTGGGCAAAATTGATACTGACGTTTAATAAATTACACTTCTGTATTAGCAATCTGGAAAATGAGTGTCTAGGGCTAGGCCACGGGTGCCCAGGAGACCCGTGGTTTAGGCGAAAATGGGTTGACACAGAGCTAGGGCACAATGCCAGGGGCATAATGACACCACAACCACTACAACAGGATGGTGTTAGAGTATCCTGTTAACGGTATATAAAAGTAGCAATGAGCCAGGAACATTTCTTTTACAGGTTTATTCCCTAAAAGCAAATTAAATCCGAATAGCAAAAGTGAGGGGGGAAAAAAAACAACCTAATTGAGAACTTTTTCAGATGAGCTATTTTTGAGTCAGTTTTTTCATTCAAATTTTAATTTGGGAGTTCAGTGAATAACCCTGTAAGTTAGAGCTTCCTAATTACCTGCTGCCTTCACACCCTCCTAATTACTAGTGGTGGTCATTTTTACAATAAAATTAAAATATCTATAAAACCAACCTAAAAGGAAAAATACAAAAAAAAATACATAAATAATAATTTCATTGATTTGTCTTAGTTTTGTCAGTTTGGTATCGCTAAATGGGTGATACCTCAAATTAAAAAGAATAAATATAGCCAGACAGAGCACTGATAATTAACTGTGAGCAGTGTTCCACTAGGTTATAAGTAAATGAAAAGCCCAGTTGGATATATATAAAATGAGCGTCACTATGTCAAGTTTGCTGTTAAAGCTGCTCTGTCTCAGGCAATCAGCTTTTTTTCTGCCTTTTACCCCAGTGTTTTTGTTTTTTATTATTTGGCTCTGTTCCATCATTGTTACGTATAAAAAGACTATTGTTTTTGGCGCTGAATCGTTTTTTCCATCTGGCGCCATATTAAAAAGGTGATCTCCCGCTGCCTTTAGGAGCAGACGCTGGCCGCATGCCACGTAAGCCGGAAGCTGAGGCAATGGCACCGTACATGCGCGGAGTTCGGGAATGAAGATGACTGGCTTGATGGGAAAGCGAGTATAGTGGAAAAATAGAATTGATAAATCTTGACAAAGGAAGTAAAGCTCGTCTTAAGCTCGTCTTAAATACATAAAACAAACTAGTCCCTACTTTGTCTTATGTTTTAACGAAAAAAATGATCAGAAAAAAAGAAACGAAGAAAAGATTCAGGAAGTGGAAATGACCGGAGAAAGGTATGTTTGGGGTGACAGAGCTGCTTTAATTATCTCTGACTATAGTAGTGTCATATGTTCCGTGTGAACAGCGTGTACACAGAACATATGACACTACTACAGAATGGAGTAATCTGGGGCAAGTCGCTACCACAGAAAGTAACAAATTAGTCAATCCCATACAATTATTGCGTGCCAAGTAGACAGTCAGCATTGTTATCTACCCTGTAAAATCTGTAACACTGCCAAAAAACCCATGACAGTTCTTGGAAAATCCTATCTGATCAACGAGTACTAAAAACATGATAATCATGTAGCAATAAGATAAGATGACAATCAACAGGGGCATACTGGCACACATTGATCTCTTACTCCGATTGTTCTCTGGTTTGTGGGTTATCACCAGATAATGTCATGAAAACACAATAACAAATAAAGCCCCGACAGAGCATGTCACTTAAGTGAGTATTCAAAGTGAAATCAGAGTGAATATGAAATTCAACATTAAACGAGCTGGGTTGGAAAAAAAATCAACTATGCTTTCAGGCCGACTACTCGGGCCTTAAATGTGAAATTCGCTTGGAATTCTCACTGAAGTAAATAACCGTGTTAGAGTAGAGCAGGGGCAGACACGCCAGATGTTGTAGTCTACATCTCCCCTGATGCTTTGACAGTATTATGGGAGAAGTAGTCTACAGCCTCTGGAGCCCGATGGTTGCCTACCCCTGGAGTAGAGCATGGAAAGCATGTATCCATTGCAAATTATTATTTATAAAAATTATATTTCAGGCGCCTCCCCCCCAAAGGCACATCCTAAATGACAACGAAAAAATTATCAAGATAAATTCCAAAATTACACTATATATTAAATTAGAAAAGAGTTTTCACAAAGGAACTATGTATAAAGGGACTATTAATGCCCATGTAACCCATATCTGCTTTCCATTTTACCCTGAACAAAGAGGCGCATGTTTCTATATTGTAGAGTGGAACAAACCACCACAGTTTAGTACAGTAGTTATGGTTCTAGAAGTACATGGGTGCCATCCCGTAGATGCTTGTGAAACACTCTGGAATGATAATGGTAAGCTGAGAGCACTAGGGTAATAATCCTCTCCCAGCACTCTCAGCCTATCGCTGATATCCAGGTTGGACAGAATTACAGTTAAAGGTACACTCCATAAAATACAGCGTTACTTGCGTCTAACCCAGCAGTGAGCAGGTCTCCTCGCGGCAGCTCAGCTTGCCTGCTGGGGGATCCTCAATTCTAATATCCCCCAGCCATTAGAATGTGTGTCATAGAGAAGCACTAGGAGGCAGGATACATGCACGGAATTCCCTGCACAATGACTTTTCATAGGGCAGTTTGTCTATGAGAAGCATTGCTTTTAAATTTGTGCCCCGTGCAAAGAAATCAGGAAGATTAAATGTCGTAACAACACTTTTAGAATGTGAGAAAGAGGGGTTTGAAGTGTTCCTGTGGTAATTGATAATACAAAAGTGTAGTTTTAGCATGATCAATGTAACTGAAGAAGAAGATGATGGGTGCCAAGGACAGCTCTTTTAAACGGTTTCACAAAACTGGGGGTGGTGCACATTGACCTTAAAGCCCTCTAACCAACACACTGTTCTTGCGGACTGTCCCACTTGTTAAACTTGTTGCAGAATTGCCCTTTATAAACAACGCCCAGTACATTCAGAAGGAAAGAAAAACTGATTGATCTCTGACAAACTTATATGTATGCATGTATGTTTGTATATACACTGCCTGGCCAAAAAAAGAGTCGCTACCTGGATTTAACTAAGCAAACAGGTAAGAGTTACTGCATTGGCGATATCTTTCAGTTGGCAAAAAGTTATTTAACCCCAACAGATGCAATGAGTAGCTCCTCATTTCCTAAACAACCATGTCGAAAGACACATCCCGTGGTCGCGGAAAAGATGTTAGTCTGTTTGAGAAGGGTCAAATCATTGGCATGCATCAAGCAGAGTAAACATCTAAGGAGATTGCAGACACTACTAAAATTGGGTTAAGAACTGTCCAACGCATTATTAAAAACTGGAAGAATAGTGGGGAACCATCGTCTTCGAGGAAGAAATTTGGTCAGAAAAAAATCCTGATTGCTCGTGACATCATGCCTAGTGCCTACTGTTCAAGCCTGTGGGGGCAGTGCTATGATCTGGGATTGCTGCAGTTGGTCAGGTCTAGGTTCAGCAACATTATGTGCTCAAAGAATGAGGTCAGCTGACTACCTGAATATGCTGAATGACCAGGTTATTCCATCAATGGATTTTTTCTTCTCTGATGGCACGGGCATATTCCAAGATGGCAATGCCAGGATTCATAGGGCTCAAATTGTGAAAGAGTCGTTCAGGGAGCATGAGACATCATTTTCACACATGTATTGGCCACCACAGAGTCCAGACCTTAACCCCATTGAGAATCTTGGGGATGTGCTGGAGAAGGTTTTGCGCAGTGCTCCGACTCTCCCATAATCAATATAAGATCTTGGTGAAAAATTAATGCGATACTGGACGGAAATAAATCTTGTGACATTTTTTTTTTGGTCAGGCAGTGTATTAATACAACTGATTTTGTTCTTTTTTTTTTTTTTCAATTGGAGGGTTCAAATTTGTGTTTAGATTCCCTCGACTTCGATAGGGTTGAAATGGAGTAAATTCACCTTTATTCCTGACTCAGGAGAGCCTCCTTCACTGTATTTCTGACCCTCCTCCTGTGAAGTCATCGCTACTAATGGCCTGTGTCCAATGACACAGGGCTGAACCCACAGATGTGGGAATCTATAACCCTGGATCTCTACAGAATCCCTGGATCAGTACAGTTGGTTGGTTGGTGGAGTTAGGGTATTGGCGTTTTATAAAGATCAGTTGTATAGTGACCCTGCCAGATACCACCCCTTCTGCTAGGTGAGTGATGCCCCGCAGGTGACTGTCCAAGGATGTGTTGGGAAACAGAACTTGGCTGCATACCCCTCTGTTAGACATTGCGACGGGATCACATTGAATACCTTACTGTGCTTATTGTCCGCTATGCTGTCTCTACCACAGGCAGAGACGATGGGACATGAGATCGAACAGCAAATAGGCAAAAAAAATTTAAAAAAAGAAAATTACTGTTTAGTAGATATAACCCCAATGAATAGATGCCTGTATTCATAGAGGTATATGATAAAAAAGCTCGCAAAGGCTGCAGAGCTTATGAACTAAAGCATTAACAAGCCCTCCCCTTTTTTCCTGGAAGAGACTTTCAGTCAGGGCAATAACCATTGAGAAGCCTTTAAATTGGTGTCTATGTGCATGTGCGCTCCGACTCGTGCATGCGCTCACGTCCGGTCTGAGGTCTGGAGGAGCTGGTCTGAGGTCAGGGGGGTGTTCCCTAGTTAAATTATAATATTATCTCATAGAAATCTGCACTTTTATAAACTTGGCTTAAACTAGGATACTCCTCGCCAGCTGAAGTGCTTTTAGGGTGTGGAGTGATCCTTTAAGTTTGCCATTAGACTCCAGCCCCAGGTTTCTGGAACTTAACAAAAATCCTACTTTTAGCCAATTACCATCACCCACGCAGAAGTAAAGGAAGAAGTGCAGCAGCCTGCTATGTGTTAACTCTCGTTCCTGAGCAGTTGAATTCTGGCTCTTTTCAAACCTTGGCATTTCCTGAAACTGAAATATCGTTACCAGGAGCCAGAGAATAGAACGAGAATGTTCTAAGTTGTAGAAGGAAACGTGTGCCGTCATAAGAAAACTGATGCAAAACTGTAACCATGAAGCAATCATCAACTGAATGTATCTGCTGATTTCATTGGTTTCCATGGTGACTGCTCCACTTACAGAATTCTCCAACGCATTTCTGATCACAAACCTTTTATAAATCACCCCCGCCGTCTCCAGAAAGCTGTGTTAATATAAATGCAGCTTGTGTGATAGTTTTGACACCACAACTTAAAATAAATGAAGCTCTTCAATGTCACTTCTGACGAGAGCATAAACGCATTAGATATGGTGGATTATTTGTATATATAAATACGTGTGAGTGGGTGTAGCGATAAATAACCGCTTACATCCATATAAGAAATGTGCAAGCAACTTTCAGTAAAGGGTTGATAGAAATACAATTGTTGAGATTATCAGTATTCACGCACAGAGGCTCACACAGCTGGATGTATCATTGTAGAAGGGGGAGGCAAATTGCTCCTCTCCAGCCCCCGATGAATCCCAGCTCCTGTTATACCTAGCTGTACCTGCACTATGCCAGCGAGTATTGTTCTCTACAAATCCACAATAGATCCTCACACCTGCTGCCTGAGTTGTATCCCTCTTCCTCTAAACTCTAAGTTCGAGTATAAGCTCAGCAGCCCAGGATTTTATTCTATCGCGAGCACCTCAATATTTGATACCGTGCCAATCTAGAGATGTAGATACGTAAGCTTTGAAGAACAACATTACCATCTTCCTATAGCTCTTCCTCTGACTTTATTGCTTTTTATTATTTCCCGGTGATCAACTTCTTCACGTAATATTCTCTGTTGCTTTTACATACTGGATTGTAAACTGTGTGGATCTGGATTATATTTTCCTAATATATTGTCTCTCTGGAATTTAATCACTAAATTCCTGGGTAGTGATTCACCCATACAAATTATATTGGAGTCTAGTTGATGTTTCCCAATGGTTCTTATAAACTTCCTTTACAAAATATTCCACTTTATTGAAAGGAGGGAACTCTGAACAGAGGGAGATATATCTCCAGATGGATCATGAAACTCTGGGCCAGGTAGAAGCCCATCACATTACACTCTAATTGCTGGAAAATGGACGGAGGAAGGACTTGCTCTTGATGTTTCCCAACGTTTAATTTTTCTCCTAACTAATGGTTTGTAGATTTCACATTTGGAGCAACTTTTCCAAAGACCGAGTGCTCATCACATTCTTTTTAACCCCTATGCATGAGATCTGTCTCTCCTGGTGACCACTGAATGTGAGGTCCTCTCCATTTTGGAGTGTATCGGAGGAAGGACTTTGCTCTTGTATACTCCGTGTCCCATTTCCACATTACGCTATAAGCTTAGTATGTCAGAATTCCACAATGATTATATTATTTTTATGTAGCCATCTAATTATCACAAAGTTCCATGCCATGGTTTCTCTGTGTAGTATTAATGAGTAAGCTCTGCAGGGCACGATGTTGATGGTCTGTGATTTAAACAGAACAAGATTCCATTCTCAACCTTTTCCTTCAGTTAATATTTTTTGTATGTAAGAATGTAAGCTATCCTGAGCCTGGCTCCCTCTCTTTACGCAATGCTGTTGGTAATGTTCATCAGTGATAAGTTAACTGTGGACCTCCATCTTTTGTGGACTACATTGCTCGTGATGTTCAGCCAACAAATGGCTGGCTATGAATCATGGAAATAGTAATCCATGACAGCTGGAGTACAAAAGGTTAGCCAATCCTGGTTCTATATTAATCTTGAAAGAGGCCCTTAGGTGCTACACAGATATGGAGGTAAGATGCACAGGATGTTTAAGATCATCTAGAGCAGTGAATTTAAACCCCTGAGTCAGAGATCAGTGCTTGGCATCCATGCTAGTTCAGAGGGTCCCCACTTGCAGTTTGGGTAGCAGAGTTAATTTCACCCTTGCCAAATTGGTAGCCAGGTTCCTGACATGCGCATACTTTGGGGAATTGACAAAACAGTTAAAGGGGCATCGTAACCACACTAGCACGCTGCAGAGCGCCCTCGGTCTTGCTTCTTTTCACAGATATTGTTAGAGAGGAACTTCTTATTTATCCATCAGTGGTATATAATCAGTCTCTATTTGGATGGAATTCATGGACTGATGAGTGTCTGCAGTAGGCACCCAGAGAAGCCAGATAATTGTCAATCTAGTCAAAACAGTTTGACCATTAACAGCGACACAGCCCTAGTGTGCTTATGGTACCATAACCACTATAGTTATCTGTAGTGGTTATGGAGCTTAGAGTGCCCCTTTAAGAACTACTCACCCAGAGGACGAAGAAGAAATCATGACCTTCTGAACTTACACTATATTGTTTAAAACAAACTTGATGTAAGATGCAGTGGGCCAAATAAATTAAATAAGGAACAAGAAAGCCAGTGAAAGCCAGTGAGAGAATGGCTTTCAAATGTTACATAGTGTACTTTTAAAAGGGTATTCTATAAAGTTTGAATTCAACATGACGTTTTTACTGCGACCATTTTGGCGTAGAATTTGAAATTCACTTTGAATTCCCAACATTCCACACTTTAGCCAATATCCTTGCACCTGTTAAGAGTAGAGGTTTGAAAATCATAGCGAAAGCAATTCAAATGTTTCCCACACATATTCTACGTGAGAATAGACGAAAAGCAATACATATCAAAATGGAGTTCACATCCATAGCCAATGTATAGATTTGTTTTATCTTTCAATACAACACTTTTGCCAAAATGTTTAATTTTTGTATGGCTGTAGAGATATGGAATGATTGTCTGTTAAGTGCGTGATATCCCAGAATATAATGAGTTTCATGATTTCTCAAGTTTAAATACTCGTTACAATGTGTGGATGGAGAAATATTCCACCTGATTGGAAGGAGGGGATTCTGAAAAGAGGGAGAAAGATCTCCAGACAGAACATGAACTCCTGGGCCACGACGAAGCCCATCACAGTACACTCCAATTGCGGATCTCCTTGGAAACACGGCCTGTACAGAGCAATCTGTACTTTTGTGCCGGGGTCTAGCTGCACCCCAACACATGTGACTTAGGCAGCACGGAACTCTGTTCCAGGATGCATAATGCTAATTCTGTGCAAAAATGTCTGTAGTCAGGACGCACTGCGTGTTGTTGACAGATGTATTCCGCTTGTACCCCTTGCAGAGAGTGCTGTGGCGACAGGCGTGCCTGCAAAGAGAATTATGTATGCTTCTCTGTGAAGCATTTTGATTAAACCTCAGAGAGGGAAGCAGTAATGCGCCATGATGATGGACAAGGTGTGAAAAGCATTGAAGAGAACTTCACCTGGTGCTAAAGTTCTGGGAAGTAAATTTTTTTTTTACAGTTAAAACAAGTGTGGGGTGGGGGTGCTCAATAAGGAATAATAAGTTAAATACAAGGAATAGCAAAATAAACGTGTTTTTTTAGTAACCCTTTCATTTTATTTTTACTTATCTGCAGGATTTTTGCAAAAGAAGGAATTATACAGGTATAGGTGGAGTAATAGGAGGAGTTATACAGGTATAGGTGGAGTAATAGGAGGAGTTATACAGGTATAGGTGGAGTAATAGGAGGAGTTATACAGGTATAGGTGGAGTAATAGGAGGAGTTATACAGGTATAGGTGGAGTAATAGGAGGAGTTATACAGGTATAGTTGGAGTAATAGGAGGAGTTATACAGGTATAGGTGGAGTAATAGGAGGAGTTATACAGGTATAGGTGGAGTAATAGGAGGAGTTATACAGGTATAGGTGGAGTAATAGGAGGAGTTATACAGGTATAGGTGGAGTAATAGGAGGAGTTATACAGGTATAGGTGGAGTAATAGGAGGAGTTATACAGGTATAGGTGGAGTAATAGGAGGAGTTATACAGGTATAGGTGGAGTAATAGGAGGAGTTATACAGGTATAGGTGGAGTAATAGGAGGAGTTATACAGGTATAGGTGGAGTAATAGGAGGAGTTATACAGGTATAGGTGGAGTAATAGGAGGAGTTATACAGGTATAGGTGGAGTAATAGGAGGAGTTATACAGGTATAGGTGGAGTAATAGGAGGAGTTATATTTATTGTACAGTGCAGTGGACTATGTAGACACTTCTCCTTTTAAGTACTATGAAGTAAAAGGAGTTGTTACATAATTTATTATGTACATTTTATACATATACTCACCAGAATTGGAGACTCCGGTGCTTGCGAAATTCTCGGATACTTCGGTTTATCTGTAGTTTCTTTAGATATGTTGGTGAGTAAGAAGGAAAAAACACGGGTGACTGGGGTGATCGGTCTGAAATCTTTGGTCGAGGTGCTGGGGGATCTGTGGATGGTGGCAAGAACGCATCTTCCTCTTGAGACTTTATCTTGCACTCTAATTCTAGGACGGCTGACAAACTGCGCTTATTTTGCACACCCTGAGCTGATTCTCCCATTGTACAGTCCCTAAAAAAATGGATTCCAAATATTTTGTGAAAAAATTGATCGGCTTATCGGGCGTTTTATGCTCCAATTTTAATTTACCCTATGCAAGCACACTTTTAGTCAGTAACCTACTCAAAAACTTGTTAAGCTTTGTCTGGCTCTTAAAATGCATGAAGAAAAAATAAAGAATTCACTTTGCGTTAAAAAACAAATTCTTAAAATATATACTGCCGAAGAAAGAGTTCAGGCTCACTTGTAAGATATCAGATGGATCCCAAAATCATAATGGTTGGATTGTTCAATACAGTTGATTTTATTTTTTATGCAAAAAAAGTCGATCAAATGTGGAAAAGACAGAGTCAGCAGTACAAATTCCTGAAGGATTCAGAGGCAAAATACCCAAAAAATAAAATACATAGAAAAAAAAACAAAAACAGTTTGCTGCATATTATTAATTAGCAGAAAACGCACAGCTAAAATCCTTTAATCCATATCGAAAGTGACTTTGCTCCAAGAGTAAAGAAAGGATGAGTTTTGCGATCAGGAGAGGAGAGAAACCTCTACCACTTCTGCACAAAGATTCTAGGAAATAAATAGCTTTGGAAAACTGCGAGGAGCTGTGCGTGATCTGGATCAGAAGACGTATTATTTAGACATCTCACATGGAAGAAAAATATTTTCTGTTTCATTCCACAGCTCCCCTCCTCCCTAGTACACATCTTCTCATCCACTTATCTGTGGAACATCGCTGGTTAAGTCGTGAAATGTATTCTTGGTTTCCCCGTACAAGACTCAACAGGTGAACCTCGCAGCACAAATGACCTTCCTTGAATTTGTTCCGAGCGTGCAAGACTTCTGAGAGGCATTTAAACGGAAGGGTTTAGCAGCATCGGCCACTGGCTGTGGACGTCAGTTTGTTTCTAAAATGTGTTCAGCTAAAATGTGATTGTGTTATCAAGTTCCCCATCCGTCTGACCACAAGCCTTCTGTCTTCAAGAAAGCAGAACTAGAGAGAGGGAGAGCAACTCGAAGAAAAAATGGGTGGAGGGGAGATAAAGTGAAGGAATAGAAAGGGGGGTGGAACTGAGAGGGACTGACAGTAAAAAAAAAAAAAAAAAAAAAGTAAAATTGTAGAAGAACATTTTTTTTTAGTGCATAAAAAGGAAACATAAAACATGCTTTAAAGAAGGAAATGCATAGGGGTATCTGTGCACCTTTAGTGAGAGCTAGAGAGAGGTGCAGTCTGAAAGAGGAGTGAGAGAAAAGGTAAAGACAATATTAAGGAAAAGTTCTATGTCTTGGCAAACCTGGATGAGAAAGGTTGAGGCAGCCACGAATGTAAGGAACAGATATCGATACAGTAGGCTTTCTTTAGGACTCGGGTGTTATAAGCAAACAGAAAAAAGAAGTACTCTTGAGTTTTTATCAGAGTTCGGGCTGCCATCGGCAGATTATAGAGCACACAGCGACTACGACAATAACGCACAATTGAGAGAGCAGCTGAGAAATCTGTCTCTCGAAAATATTTACATTTGTATTGCATACTATCATAATATATGGTATAGTAATAGTCAAAATGTTTGACTGTTTCAGGAGACATCGCATATGTTTTAAGCTGCTATTGTTTAATGTTTGGGTATTTCTGTTTACAATAATGTTATTGAGAGTGTTTCTTTCACTGAGAATTGCTAAATTAAATTTTTTTTTCCATGTGCGGAAATTAATAACATATGCAATTTTTTGTCCCCCTCCACCCCCCTATTTACTGGAAACTAAGGGCAGTCAAAAAACAACATGTTCTGTATAAATTTATAAACCACTAATGATGAAAAACACTTTTGTGTCTGTGTCACCCTACGCTGGGAGGGACAGACTCCATGTCCCATAGCTCCCTCCTGTCTGTGTCACCCTGCACTGGGAGGGACAGACTCCATGTCACATAGCCCCCTCCTGTCTGTGTCACCCTGTGCTGGGAGGGACAGACCCCATGTCACATAGCTCCCTCCTGTCTGTGTCACCCTGTGCTGGGAGGAACAGACTCCATGTCCCGTAGATCCCTCCTGTCTGTGTCGCCCTGTGCTGGGAGGGACAGACTTCATGTCCCACAGCTCCCTCCTGTCTGTGTCACCTTGTGCTGGAAGGGACAGACTCCATGTCCCACAGCTCCCTCCTGTCTGTGTCACCCTGTGCTGGGAGGGACAGACTCCATGTCCCATAGCTCCCTCCTGTCTGTGTTACCCTGTGCTGGGAGGGACAGACTCCATGTCCCGTAGCTTCCTCCTGTCTGTGTCACCCTGTGCAGCGAGGGATAGACTCCATGTCCCGTAGCTCCCTCCTGTCTGTGTCACCCTGTGCTGGGAGGGACAGACTCCATGTCCCGTAGCTCCCTCTTGTCTGTGTCACCCTGTGCTGGAAGGAACCAACTCCATGTCCCGTAGCTCCCTCCTGTCTGTGTCACCCTGTGCTGGGAGGGACAGACTCCATGTCCCATAGCTCCCTCCTGTCTGTGTCACCCTGTACTGGGAGAGACAGACTCCGTGTCCCATAGCTCCCTCCTGTCTGTGTCACCCTGTACTGGCAGAGACAGACTCCATGTCCCATAGCTCCCTCCTGTCTGTGTCACCCTGTGCTGGGAGGGAGAGACTCCACGTCCCATTACTCCCTCCTGTCTGTGTCACCCAGTGCTGGGAGGGACAGACTCCATGTCCCATAGTTCCCCCCTGTCTGTGTCACCCTGTGTGGCATGTTCTCATTTCATGAAGGAAATTTACATTCCCAAACAGGGCCCCAGGAAAGCAGTGTTTCATACCAAATCATTGGCATTTAATCTCCAAGCTTTTCAACAAGTGTTTTTTTCCCTTTAAGTAGGGACGTTTGTACTTTGGTTATTAGGCTATAATGACCGGAACATAGATAAAATTTGTTCTGAATTCCAAAACCTAAGGTAGGGTCAGGGTGGGGGTAGTAATATTTTATAAGCAGGCAATAATGCATTTTTGCAGGAAATAACCTAACCCTCTCACCACACATTCACACACCCGCACCCAACAATGTTTTTTGTCAATATTGAGACGCCTTAGGGGCAAACTCCAATATTCAAGTACTCAGTACCTGGCACACTCAGGTGGCACAGTGCCATCACATGGAAGAACAGAACAGCAGAGGGTAACTCTTTCATTGCCATCAGTGCTATTAGAGTGTTTGAGTGTGAGCTGCCAACAAGACTCACTTTATTCTGTCTGCGTATGGATTAGAATGAATGTAAGCAGAGGGGTAGGATGCTCATATTATGATTAATCATTCCTATGTTATCTTTATTTTAAATCTGATTATAAACTTTTGCAGAATATGATTCCATGTAGCTTGTCCTTTTAATTAGAATGTAAAGTCTGTCATTTGTATTGCACTTTCTCTGTGGATTTGGTTGTAAGCTCTTGGGGGCAAAATTAAAATCTTCTAACAATTTCCCATTCTCATGTAACCTATATTATTTGGGTCCTCTGTGATTTGCAGCTTTCCTGCTGATGATGATTTGCAATAAATTACAATAACAACAATGAATCACATAGCCTGCTGTAGTTCATGACAATCATTAAGTGGCAAGCTTGCTTGTGAGCGCTCTGTATTTATTAAAAAAAAAAAAGTGTTTGCTCCTAAAGCAGATTGTCTTGTCGGTGTGTCTGAATCTGTCTCTGTTTATGTTTGTCTATGTGTTCCTGTCTACCATTGTTCCACCCCCAGATGATAGGCTTACAATCACAGGATTAATGGTTTATTTGGGGGTGGAGGGGGAATCTTTATTGCCCAATGCTTATTTGCCATTTTAAATACTCTAAACATTTTACCGGTCCAATGTTGTATTAGTGGCAGTTTAGCCAGGCATCTAAATAAATTAACCAGCTAGGTCAATGAAACAAATAATATATGGATAGGACCATCAGAGTAGGAACAAAAGACTATCCGGAGGTGACAGCCTTTCATAATAATCCCAACCCTACTTGCATACATTATACCAAAATACTACATTTTATATTATCACTAAGGAGTCTATAAGTAGAACGGGATAACAAGTCTTTAACATGTGTATTGTTTTTCTTATCTTTCTTAAATATGATTTTAAAAGCTACACCAGATTTTCTGGGGGGATTCATAGCCCTCACGCCCCCTTGTCCACATTTTTTTTTTTTTTTTAAACCTACCAGTATTATAATTATTATTTTTATAATTCTTTATTTTTGTTGTGCGTAGTTGCAGCATGGATATTTCAGTTTACAAGATTTGAAGCCACCAAAATTGGTATCCAGCTTAAAATATGATATGCTGCATTTTTTTTTTTTGTAATTGAAAAACAAGAGTATAAACGAGATGAGCATTAATAGTAAGAAACATATCTTCACAGAGACTGAAGAAACAAATAGGTCAACGCATACGTTACTGGACTTCTGCTAAGTCTATGTTTCTGGGCATGTGCCTGGCGATTAGATTGAAAGATATGCAAAAAGTGGTAGATGGTGAGTGAGATAACAAAAGGAAATAAAACATGTAAAGACTCAGTAGTGAAAATTCATGATGACATAAACCGCTAGAGCCTCAGGAAGCTTAGAACTTTGATCATGCTCATGAGAGTCACTTTAAATGAGGAGACTACATGTATGTACAGATTAGGAACAGAATCCGACCACCGACCTTTGGTATCTCTGGTACGTACGTTGACAAAGTCCCAGCATAGAAATGTGTCCAGCTCAGAACGCCCCACCAGCCCCAGGGCTCTAATCGAGCCATCATCTAATGCCCCCAGATCCGATCCTCTGATATGCCGCAATCAGTATTCCTGAAGAGGCTCACCTCTCTCCTTGGAGCAGGTCTGTGATGGGGAGTTCTACTCCACGAGGCTCGAGGCCTGGGTAAGTGGATGCAGGACCTATACACAAGCCTCAGTTGCTCAGCGGTGCGATGGGACCGCATGGGTCAGAGTAAATAAGAGGAGCCGCGGTGATCCACCTTTGTGATGCCCCTCCGTCGGCTAGGAGGTGAAGCTGATTCTGTATGGGCTGTGGCGTTGGCCATCTTGGATGTCATATTTTGGTGAGTATACAGGCCCCTTCTATGACAGCTTTGGAACCCTCCAGCGGGGACCAGGATAACCCCCACTGGCCCATAGGGAGGGGAACGGGGACCAGGAAGATGGTATACAAGGCGCCACTGCACAGTACTCAGGCATGAGAGAGAAAAGCGGCGGCCGTCTACTGCTCTCCCAGCTCAAGTAGGCCACAGAATCTGCAGTGTTTCATAGTAGCTCCAAGGCACCAGATTTAGAGGAGTTCTGTGGCCCCAGTAGTCTCTTATATTGTCGTCTGTTAATTTCCTGGCTTTGGGTGTGTTTATGTATAAGTTGTATTTGAGTAAACTCCATAAATTACAGGAGCTGTGCGGACTTGCAGCCAGCTAGCATGGCAGTCAACCCTTCCCCCCCCCATTATTTTAACTTTTTAATGCAGCCATTTCATTATACAATAAACATAACTAATAATTTACTAATGATATAACTAACTTAGCAACTGATTTGGGTGGTGGGTTGTTTATTTAATATCTTTTCACACATAGGTTAGTTATTCCTAATCTGCATACGGTAACTGATGTACCAAATTTCCTGATATTCTAAAAACCACAAAATAATCACCTTAAACCAAGAACACTAAGATGGTATGGGAAATACAATAGAGGACACTATAGGCACCAAAACAACTTTAGCTTCAACCAATTATCCACGGAATGTTCTGCATGTAGCTGGATGTACGCTCTGGCTCCTTTTTAAAAGTAGCCATGTTTCTTTAAAATCCTTAGTAAAAAGACACCCCTGTCTATGTCCTTTGTGGTTTTGTTGAACATGTAAATTAAACCCATATCCTTCCAAAAGAGGAAGTGTCTTTCTTCAATGGTGGATTAACCCCTTCGAAGTCCTGCTACCCAGAAATACAGAGGAGGTGCCCACACCCAAACACGTCAGGCTACAAGCGGTCCTTAAAGAAATACGGTTTTGAAAATGGTTGGATTGTGTAACAAGTTTAACTGTTCCTCAATCGTCAAAGAAACAAGTTCAACAAAACGCAACAGCACGCTGGTTCTCAGATAGAGCTTTTTTTCCCAGTTAATTCTAGGGGAATGAGTATCTATTCCAATGGGCTTTACAGGAGAAAAACAGTTAGTCTCTATGTTCGAAAACTGTCTGACCCAAGGTGCATGTATATGGCTGAAGAATCCTGACACATACTAAAGGTAGGGATTCTCATTAAATATATATATGCTTTCAGATCAAACGATTATTATATCCCTCTTTTAATGAAATTACCAAGAATTTATATATTTTCTTTAAAATTCTTTGGGAAAAACACTGTGCTACACTTTTCTTTTACATGTATAATGAAAAGATTGTTATGATTTTTCCGACCATGTTTATTTGTTCTTTGAGTGTGCACATTATGATACTTCACTGACACGATTCTAATGGGAGTCGAGACGATCACGATAATGGGAGAACAGACTGAAATATTTCCCAAGAGATCACTTGAGTTCCTCCTGGGGCGAATTATGAATCACGGCAAAATGTTGGAAAAGAAAATGACAACTTCAAAAAGATATTAAGATTTATGTCAAAAAACAGAGTTCAGAGAGTTGAAAAACTGCGCTGATTTAATTATTCATAGAAAAAATGCATCTTTCAACGAGAGATCATAGAAAACTATTACGGCACAGATGGTCCACCAAGAGTAACCATAAAATAAAATATATATAAATCTTAAGTCTTTAGGCACTCTACGTGAAACTGGTATGACTCAAAGGGTTATACCGTAAACTGTGACTTTTTGGGGGATTCATCAGTGAATTTAACATTTTAAGTTTGGAAATATTATCTGACAGGGTTATTAATTAAAATGAGAATTGTTTGGAATTCAAAGTAAATTTAAAATCTAAAGGAACACTATAATGTTAGGAATACAAACCTGTATACCGAACTACCTAACGTTATTGTGTCTCTTTGCCGAGCTAGAGTAGTTCATCAACCCCCCTCTCCTCCCCCTCCCCCATCCCAGTCTGCATGAAATTAATAATATAAAAAGCTTTGGTACTCCAGTGCCTAGACTCTCTTGGCACTGCTTACCTCTCCACAACATAATCAAGGAGATATGGCCTCCTCCGGCGATGGTCCAATCCAAGACTTCTCACAGTAGCATAGGGGACCTGATGAGCGTGTGTAGCATTGTATTCAATGCTTATCTAAGAGCTGCTGAGACAGAGTTTCATTTGGTCAGTGCAATTGAAGCATCTTTAGTGACTGTCAGAATGACCTTGAATGGCTAAACATACAGGACCACTTAATTGAGATATATTGTTCTTTTAAGGCCAAAATAGCAGAATTGGAAGTGTAGAATTTTTCTAAGCCATCTGTTTTGGCCTTAAATTTGAAATTCACTTTGAATTCTGGACAATCCTCACTTTAGTAAATAACTATAAGTATGTTTCAGGATGTGCTATATTGGCTGAAAACTACTAATGTCGTGATGAATAATTGGATAATTATTGTCTGGATAATTCACTAGATTGCAAATTATTTGATTTGGCAAAAAAGGCTGTGATTATAGCTGACTTGGGGAAATTCTTCAAAATGTTGCCATTTTCAATTTACTATAGTTTGGCGTTTAGTGAATAAGCCTGTTTGTCTTTAACCCCTTAAGGACACATGACATGTGTGACATGTCATGATTCCCTTTTATTCCAGAAGTTTGGTCCTTAAGGGGTTAAAGGACTACTATAGTGCCAGGAAAACAAACTCGTTTTCCTGGCACTATAGTGCCCTGAGGGTGCCCCCAACCTCAGGGTCCCACTCCCACCGGGCTGAAGGGGGTTAAACACTCACCTTTCTCCAGCGCCGGGCTCCCTCGGCGCTGGGGACTCTCCTCATCCTTCCGACGTCATCGGCTGAATGCGCATGGAATTTGTTGGCACTTTATAAATAATAAGTATATAATGACATCACGTTAAACGTGCCTCTTCAGTGAACTATAATAATATCAAAGGATGCAAAAGCCATTGTTTGGAAGATTTTTGTTACGAATGACTTTCAATGCAGGACTTCGGAACGGACTATAAATATGACAACATACACTGGGGGAGAATTCCGAGTGGTCTAACTAGAATGTAAACAATTAAATTAGGAAATAAATGGAACCCAGTCCCAGCTAGCAACATGCTGATATTATTGCTACTCCACCTTATTTTTACCAAAACAAGACAAGGCTTCCAGCAGCTGGATAAATCACAATTTATTGTCGTCATGCTATCTCCATGTTTGTTAAGATCCACAAGGAGCAAAACACTTATTTCCTTGTCTTAAGGAGATAAATGTGGTCTTTAACCTATAGAATACCAGGGAACATGTTTCCAAACTGATGATACAGGGTTAAAGGCAGGTAGACAGGGTTAAAGGGACACTATAGGCACCCAGACCACTTCAGCTCATTGGAGTGGTCTGGGTGCAGTGTCTCTTTTGCACTTGGTGCTGGTTACATTGAGGCACTAAGTCTGCCTCCAGTGGCTGACAACCAGACAGCCACTAGAGGGCTTGCTGAATTGAAACGGATCTTTGGTCTGGTATCTGATGATAGACATCCTCACGCTCTGCATAAGGACATCCAGTGTCAGATTTTTACCCGTAGAAAAGCATTAATTCAATGCTTTCCTATGGGGAGGTTTCATGGACACGCGGTATTTGCGGGCCAGCAGAGGGGGTGGAGCATCGACCCAGCGCCGAGGGACAGGTAAGTAAATTAAAGGGGGAGGAGGGGTGGGCGTGGGAGGAGGATGGCAGAGGGGCTATAGTCCCAGGAATACAGCTTTGTATTCTTGGCACTATAGTATCCCTTTAAAGCAGAAACATACCCAGATTCACACACCCTGTATTCAAGAAAATTAGAGATTGGAGATCACAAGTTGAGACTGTTAACAGTGTAAGTTGTCAGGAGATGAAATCATCCGACAAACAAAAATTTTTAACACATGCAAAGTGAAGGCCATCAACGATAAGAAATATTTTCCCACCAATCTAAATCGTTATATTATAATCAATATTTATCTGTCTTCAGATTCAAGCAGTCCGTAACAGGAAAAGCTGGTCAAAGAATGTAACCCTCAAAAAGAGGAAGGAAGAGGAGATTCCACGATACAAAGACCCACAAGGTTCAGAGCCTCTCTGCAAAACAGAGTTCAGAGAGTTGAAAAACTTTGCTGATTTAATTATTCACGGGAAAATCCATCTTTCAAAGATAGATAATAGAAAACTATTACGGTAGAGATGGTCCACCAAGAATAATCAAAAAAAAAATATATATATATATATTATTTAACATTTTGGACACTGACGCTCTTAGGTCTTCTGCAGGAGAAGGATGTTCAAAGTACATTTTCTAACAAAAGAAGGCTCGTTGTCTCTGCTGAGTCCCTTATTCGAAAAAAGACCTGGCTCATAGGTCTTTCGATGAGATGGAACTCTTTGTCACTTTGACAAGTTTATGTGCCAACAATATGCCAAGAGCCCAGTGAATTGAAAAGTGAATTCATGTCTCAGCGGCGATTCATGACAAACAAGTTTGCTCACATATTGCGAAACCCAGACTTTGTCTAGTGATGTCAGCAAGAGAGTAAACAAGATCTGTCTCATCTAAGAAAATAGCTCTTTTTGTTCTAATGTAGGACATAAAACGAGTCATTACTCATGTTATTTATTTGTTTATTTGTAGAACTTCTTTTACTATGCACATTCCTAGCATTAGTAATTTATACACTACAGCTAGTACTATATACCCTTAAGGTACCATAGGCCTTCTAAAAAAAAAGGCACATATTGGGCATTTCAGGTAAATTAGTTTTATCATGATAGGACTGTGTCCGCATACACAATCTGCTTCCATTGGACCAAATCACTGCAAGACGCACTTGTCTGTTAAATCCCAAAGGTGTGCAATTACACGAGTGCCTATATTTCCAATACTTACAAAGCAAGCTTGTTTGTGCAATTTAACGGACAGATGTACCATGGGCAAATAGCAGGACGGCTATATAAGGACGGCAGTGGTAAGGTGATCATAAACTAGAAACATGTTCAAATGGGTCAGTCATCCAAAAATGTGTATGACAACATCTCTCTTTCTGCTAATATCTAGATTGGTAGATGTATGTGGATATGTTCCACATATAAAGCCTATTGTGCAGCTGCCATTCTATTTAGCACAATGTACAGAATTGAATGTATTCTCTATAAAGAACCACAATACAGGCCAACTGTGCATTGTAGATACTCTTTAAAAGGGACACTATTGGCACCATTTCTTAATCTCATTGAAGTACTTTGGGTGCAGAGTCCCTGTCCTCCTTAGTCCTGCAATGTAAACCATTACAGGTTTTTTTTTTTTTTTTTAAACTGCAATAATTACATTGCAGGACCAAGACTGTCTCTAGTAGTTGTCAATCAGACAGCCACTAGAGGCACTTCCT
Source organism: Pelobates fuscus (assembly GCF_036172605.1). Classification (NCBI taxonomy): domain Eukaryota; kingdom Metazoa; phylum Chordata; class Amphibia; order Anura; family Pelobatidae; genus Pelobates; species Pelobates fuscus. Next base: position 376,715,551 of record NC_086319.1, on the reverse strand, counting down.
GCTTACTAGGTGACTTTTTGTCACCTAACTGAAGCTGGAAGTCCTTATGCTCTACATGAGGACATCCAGCTTCAGTTAAATCCCTATAGGAAGGAGGAGGCAGAGCGAATTGGTTGAGTACACTCAGGTTTTTATTTTTTTTAACCCTTTGCTGGGGGGAGGGCAAGAGAGGGGAGGGCAAGGGAGAACTTTAATGTAAGGAATACAGATTCATATTAATGCTAGTAATTTCGGTAGCACCAATACAGTAGAGCTCTAGTGTTTTAGGTTAATGTTGAGTGGGTTACAATCTGATTTTCCCTAGGCAACAAAGTTAACTTGTATGGTGGGAAATGTAACTGCAATCCATAGTAAGTGGCGTGCTACGGATCGAATCCTTAAAATGATGCTATAGTCACCCACACCACTTCAGCTCAATTAAGTGGTCTGGGTGCAATGTCACGGTCACATTTAGTCCTGCAATGTAAAACATTGTAGTTTGTTTATAAGACAGCCTCTAGTGGCGCTTACAGGATTTTACCAGACTTTAGGTCGCCATACTGAAGTTGGACCCTCTGCTCACCTACCCAGGTACATGGCTTCCCAAACCCCTGCCCTTCTCTCAAAAGACTGTTAATACTATAGACTGGCCCTCAAGTCCGTAATTCTCAGCCCAGAGTCACCTTTTCTCTGGCAGGGGGCCATTGAGGTACGTTGCGCCTGACCGGTCGCTGCGGTCCGCTGAAACTTTAACCAGGGCGTTTTGAGTCCTGCAACAATCATCAGGGTGCTTTTTGGAGGTTTAACAGAGGGGGTGGCGAGTCATCGAATGACACCAAGGACTTGGGGGGCCCCATGTACCCATGAAAAAGCGCTGTGTTTTTAGATGACCGGGGAACTCTACCCAGCACTTTGGAGCTCTGCGTTGGATCAGAGGCTAGCCGCATCCCGCTGAACTTTAGACTACCATCTAAAGCACTTTTTCTAATGGGTGCTCCAGAGAGACCTTTCCGGAGATATATGACATGTGGGTGTGCTCAGTTATATTGCGTTGTATGTTTGGAGTGTTTTTTTTTTTTTTGTAAATATGTTTTTTATTTGCATTTTTGATAATAAGGAGTGACGAGGTGAGACTCGCAGGTCTCTAGTTTCAGAGTCTGATCATTAGCAAGTAAGTATCATGCATTACATTGGCCGTTGGCAGGGGTTATCAACAGTATCAAGAGCAATCGACATTTGGGCTCGCAGGCCCCCAATATAATTGGACTCGCAGGTCCGTTCAATGTGTTATGTTCAATAGCATGCTTTCTATATGGAGTGAAGACAGGTTGTAGTCGCAGGTATTGGTTTTGGTATTCCCTTATGGTCTTTGTTTGGGTTCCCTGGCCCCCTTGCGGGTGGTTTCTTGCGTATCTAGTGCTATCCCTGTGCATGTTCATGAACCTGCTTTTCTGTATGTGTTTGTTAGTGAGTTACCCATGTCTCTGGGTGACTCAAGTTCTGTCCAGCTCGTGTCTGTGTGTGGGCTGGGTATTCTGCGGACTGGTTTCTATACCCCGGCTTCTCTCTCTCCCCGATTAATAGTGGGAGTTGCTCTCTAGTCTGTGTTTGCGCGTTTAATCTTCAGTCCTTTTGTCCCGGGCCCTAAGGGGGCTCCCAGTCCCTGTCATCCGCTTTGGCCGCGTTGTGGGGTCTTGGAGGGTTGGTCCCCGGGGTTTCTAGCTGTGTGTTGCTCATTTCCATGTCTCGCTATGCCCTTAACCTTCATATCAGGGCCTGTGTGTCGTCCCCCTCGCCCGGTGTGTTTTTGTCGGTGGCCCGCCCCTTGTGTGTCCCGTTTCGTGTTGGGTGGGGTTCGTTCTTGTTTCGGGCTCCATTCCCCTTAGGTCTCTTACTTCTTTCCCCGTAGTGGTCTATCTGACGGTCACTTGCATTAGGTACGTCCTTGCTTCTCTGATTGTGGTCTCTGTGGGAGTAGGGGAGGGGGGGGGGGTCATGTCGGGTTGTCGTTAGTCTGTCTGTGGTCAGGGACCCCAGTGGGTAACTGTCACATTCTGTCTTTGTCATTAGAGCCGTAGTCGGTCTTTGAAGTCTGGTTTCGCCATTGTCAGCAGCCAATGAGTCCAGATGTTGAGATAGATTTGATGTGTGTCCTTGGCAGAGTGATAGAGGTCTTCCAGAGACCTCAGTTCCTCCATTTGTGTGAACCACATCTCCAACGGTGGTGTCACTGGTTGTTTCCAGTATTGTGGGATAATTGATTTAGCTGTGTTAAGGATGCGTATAGTCATTGCTTTCTTGTATAAGGTTCGGGGGACCCTAGTGTGGTGTAGTAGCATTTCAGCTGGACTCAAGGGGGGAGGGTCGTCTGAGAATTGTTTTAACATTGCGTGTATTCCTTGCCAGAACGTGACAATTTTGTCGCATTCCCACCAAATATGTAGCAGTGTACCCCGCGCCTTTCCGCATCTCCAACATAGTGGAGAGTGGTCCGGTGCTATCGCGCTTAGTATCGCTGGGGTGCGGTACCACTGTGTCAGTAGTTTGTATGCCGTCCCTTGTGTTCTGCTGTAGCTGGAGCAGTGATGTGTCAGATAACAAATTTTCTCCCATTCCGTCTCGGTGAAAATACGGTTTAGGGCCTGTTCCCATTTCCCCTTGAAGTTTGGCTGTGCTACTGGTGTCTGTGTCAGCAGCAGCGTGTATATGATGGATACCCCATGGACTATTGGGTCTGGGTTTAGGCATGTTTCTTCGAAGGCAGTAGGGGATCGCGTTAATATCTCTTCCTGCGGGAGGGTAGCTATATAACTCTGAATTTGTTTGTGTTTCAGTCGCATCAGGAGTGTGTGTTCCGTCGTCACTCTCAGGTCGTCGAGAGACCTGAGGCCCCTAGCCGTGTAAACATGTCGAAGTCTGGGTATGGGTTCCTGGATTAGTGACTGGAATGCTTTTGGGTCTAATCCTGGGGGGAAGTCTGTATTGTGCGTCAGTGGGAGTAGGGGTGACGGATACGTTGACAGGCCGTGCCTTCCCTTTGCACGATGCCATTCCTGCAGGGTGGCTCTCGTGTAGGGGGGTCCTCATTCCCCCTTATCTGGGTTTTCGGGGGTAACCATGGCAGAACCGCGACGGGGGTTCCCGTCATGTATGACTCTGCTTGTTTCCACAACTTATGTGTTCCAATTTTAGTCCACTCTATAATCCGCAGGAGGTGGCAAGCCTTATTGTAAAGGGAGAAGTCCGGAAGGGCTAGTCCCCCTTTGTCCTTTGGTTGTGTCAGGAGCGCATGTTTTAGTCTGGGTCGTTTACCGTTCCACACGTATTGTCCCAGTGCAGTACGTAGCGAGGTGAAAACCTACGTGGGACTGTCATAGGGATGGTCTGGAATAGATATAATAGGCGAGGGAGGAAGTTCATCTTGACTACCTGTATCCTCCCTAGCCAGGAGATGTGTGGGTATGCCCATTCTTGCATTTCCTCGCGGAATTTTGTGTGGATAGGGGCAAAGTTTTCCCTAAACATCTCACCTTCTGCTCTTGTTAGCCAAATTCCCAGGTATTTAATCTTTTGGGTCGCCCATTGGATCGTGTAATGTTGGCGTAATGGCTGTTCCCTCTGTGCGGGTACCGAAATGTTCAGTATGTAGGATTTCATTAGATAAATTTTTAGATTGGAGATTCTGCCAAACACTTGGAAGGCTTTCAGAATGTTAGGGAGCGATATTTCGGGGTTTGTAACGTAAAACAGTAGGTCGTCTGCATATGCAGCTATTTTGTGATGCGTCGCCCCTAAGGTCATACCACTGATGTCTGGGTTGTTTCTGATGCACCATGAATGGCTCGAGGGCGAGGACAACGAGCATTGGTGATAGGGGGCAGCCCTGGCGGGTGCCGTTGTGTATGTCCAATGGTGCCGGTTTGGAGTGTTTTTTGAATTGCACATTCTGTGTCCAGGCGATAGATAGTTTAACCGAGAGCTTATTCAATTATCTCTCAGACAATGAGGCATCTGTGTGGGCTTGTGTTATTCTGAATGGAGACCCCCATGGGGTCTGTGTATTTTTTCCTGCGCTTTGCCTCAAACTCAGTATATTTGCACCTTTCACTAGGTCTTTGGTAGTGCTTGGGTGAGACAGCGGTATATTCTACAGGAGGGCTTAATTACTTTGGAGCTATAAACATAGAAACATAGAAACATAGAATGTGACGGCAGATAAGAACCATTCGGCCCATCTAGTCTGCCCAGTTTTCTAAATACTTTCATTAGTCCCTGGCCTTATCTTATAGTTAGGATAGCCTTATGCCTATCCCACGCATGCTTAAACTCCTTTACTGTGTTAACCTCTACCACTTCAGCTGGAAGGCTATTCCATGCATCCACTACCCTCTCAGTAAAGTAATACTTCCTGATATTATTTTTAAACCTTTGTCCCTCTAATTTAAGACTATGTCCTCTTGTTGTGGTAGTTTTTCTTCTTTTAAATATAGTCTCCTCCTTTACTGTGTTGATTCCCTTTATGTATTTAAATGTTTCTATCATATCCCCCCTGTCTCGTCTTTCCTCCATGCTATACATGTTAAGATCCTTTAACCTTTCCTGGTAAGTTTTATCCTGCAATCCATGAACCAGTTTAGTAGCCCTTCTTTGAACTCTCTCTAAGGTATCAATATCCTTCTGAAGATAGGGTCTCCAGTACTGTGTACAGTACTCCAAGTGAGGTCTCACCAGTGTTCTGTACAATGGCATGAGCACTTCCCTCTTTCTACTGCTAATACCTCTCCCTATACAACCAAGCATTCTGCTAGCATTTCCTGCTGCTCTATTACATTGTCTGCCTACCTTTAAGTCATCAGAAATAATCACCCCTAAATCCCTTTCCTCAGATGTTGAGGTTAGGACTCTATCAAATATTCTGTACTCTGCCCTTGGGTTTTTACGTCCAAGATGCATTATCTTGCACTTATCCACATTAAATGTCAGTTGCCACAACTCTGACCATTTTTCTAGTCTACCTAAATCATTTTCCATTTGGCTTATCCCTCCTGGAACATCAACCCTGTTACATATCTTAGTATCATCCGCAAAAAGACACACCTTACCATCAAGACCTTCTGCAATATCACTAATAAAAATATTAAAGAGAATGGGTCCAAGTACAGATCCCTGAGGTACCCCACTGGTGACAAGCCCAAGCTTTGAATATACTCCATTGACTACAACCCTCTGTTTCCTGTCACTCAGCCACTGCCTTACCCATTCAACAATATTGGAATCCAAACTCAAAGATTGTAGTTTGTTGATAAGCCTTCTATGTGCAACAGTGTCAAAAGCCTTACTGAAATCGAGGTAAGCAATGTCTACTGCACCACCCTGATCTATAATTTTAGTTACCCAATCAAAAAAATCAATAAGATTAGTTTGGCATGATCTCCCTGAAGTAAACCCATGTTGTCTCTGATCTTGAAATCCGTGTGTTTTTAGATGTTCAACAATCCTATCCTTTAACATCGTTTCCATCACTTTCCCCACTACTGAAGTTAGGCTTACTGGCCTATAGTTGCCCGACTCCTCCCTATTACCTTTCTTGTGAATGGGCACAACATTCGCTAACTTCCAATCTTCTGGGACTACTCCTGTTATCAATGATTGGTTAAATAAATCTGTTAATGGTTTTGCTAGTACACCACTAAGCTCTTTTAATAGCTTTGGGTGTATTCCATCAGGTCCCATTGACTTATTTGTCTTTACTTTTGACAGTTGAAATAGAACCTCTTCCTCTGTAAACTCACGTGTAATAAATGACTCATTTATCCTTTTTCTTAACTGAGGTCCCTTTCCTTCATTTTCATCTGTAAATACCGAACAAAAATATTCATTGAGGCAGTCAGCTAGACCTTTATCCTCATCTACATACCTTCCTTCTTTTGTTTTTAATCTAACTAATCCTTGTTTTACTTTTCTTTTCTCATTTATGTATCTAAAAAAGGTTTTGTCCCCCTTTTTTACTGACTGTGCTATTTTCTCTTCTGTGTGTGATTTGGAAGCTCTTATAACTTGCTTAGCCTCTTTCTGCCTAATCTTATAGGTCATTCTGTCTTCCTCACTCTGGGTTTTTCTATAATTACTAAATGCTAACTTTTTGTTTTTTACTATCTTGGCTACATCTGTGGAGTACCACAGTGGTTTCTTAAATTTTTTGCTTTTACTGACAAGCCTAATGCAATTTTCTGTTGCCTTCAGTAGTGCAACTTTTAAATAATCCCATTTCTTTTGGACTCCATTTAAATTGCTCCAGTCTGATAATGACTCCTTTACACATATTCTAATTTTGGAAAAGTCTGTTTTTCTAAAGTCTAAAACTTTTGTTTTTGTGTGGTGTGACTCAGTCACTGTTCTTATATTAAACCACACTGACTGATGATCACTGGATCCTAAACTTTCACCTACAGTAATATCTGATACCAAATCTCCATTTGTTAACACTAAATCTAGTATGGCCTCTTTACGAGTTGGCTCCTCAACTACTTGTTTTAGAGACAATCCCAGTAGGGAGTTTAGAATATGTGTGCTCCTGGCACAAGTAGCTATTTTTGTTTTCCAATTTATATCAGGAAGATTAAAGTCACCCATGATGATAACTTCCCCCTTCATTGTCATTTTAGCTATTTCTTCAACTAGTAGATTATCTAACTCTTCAATTTGTCCTGGGGGCCTATAAATCACACCTACACGAGTTACTGTGTGATTACCAAATTCTAACGTAACCCAAACTGACTCTATGTTCGCCTCACTAACCTTTATTAGACTAGATTTTATGCTATTCTTTACATACAGGGCCACCCCTCCCCCTTTCTTGCCTTCCCTGTCTTTTCTATATAAAGAGTACCCTGGTATTGCTATGTCCCAGTCATTTTTCTCATTATACCATGTCTCAGTAACAGCGACTAAATCTACACTATCAGTTGCCATTATTGCCACAAGTTCATGGATCTTATTCCCTAAACTGCGAGCATTTGTAGACATGACTCTAAGCTTATCATTTTTTAACACACTTGCTACAGGCACCTTCTGTCCTTGTTTTGGGGGACAATTGGATTGATGTTTTATCACCCTTTTGCCCCCCCCTCCTAGTTTAAATACATCCTAGCAAAACCTCTGAACTGCTCACTGAGAACATTTGTTCCCTTTTGAGAAAGATGCAAACCATCTTTTTTGTACAGTTTATTTCCATTCCAAACAGAGCTACCATGAGCAATAAAGCCAAATCCTTGCTCCCGACACCATTCACCAAGCCACAAGTTAAAGTCCCTAATACGCATCCGCCTGTCATTCTGAGTGTTATGCACAGGCAGAACTTCAGAGAATGACAATGTGGAAGCAACCTGCCGTATATCATTGGCAAAAACACTAAAAACTTCCTTAACCTCTGAAACCTCATTGCAAGCCAAGTCATTTGTCCCTAAATGGACAAGTACATCCAATTCCCCTTCCTGCTTTGCTTGCTTAACAATATTACCGATACGTCTCCTGTCTCTGTGAGCAGTAGCTCCGGGAAGACACCTCACAAGACCACCATTGTCCATCTCCACACCTCTTATGATGGAATCCCCCACCAACAACTGCTTTCTATTAGGCCTCACCAAGCCTCTCTGCACAACACCACTAGCCTCAGTGCCTCTCTGCACAACACCACTAGCCTCAATGCCTCTCTTCACAACACCACTAGCCTCAGTGCCTCTCTTCACAACACCACTAGCCTCAGTGCCTCTCTTCACAACACCACTAGCCTCAGTGCCTCTCTGCACAACACCACTAGCCTCAGTGCCTCTCTCCACAACACCACTAGCCTCAGTGCCTCTCTGCACAACACCACTAGCCTCAGTGCCTCTCTGCACAACACCACTAGCCTCAGTGCCTCTCTCCACAACACCACTAGCCTCAGTGCCTCTCTGCACAACACCACTAGCCTCAGTGCCTCTCTGCACAACACCACTAGCCTCAGTGCCTCTCTGCACAACACCACTAGCCTCAGTGCCTCTCTGCACAACACCACTAGCCTCAGTGCCTCTCTGCACAACACCACTAGCCTCAGTGCCTCTCTGCGCAACACCACTAGCCTCAGTGCCTCTCTGCACAACACCACTAGCCTCAGTGCCTCTCTGCACAACACCACTAGCCTCAGTGCCTCTCTGCACAACACCACTAGCCTCAGTGCCTCTCTGCACAACACCACTAGCCTCAGTGCCTCTCTGCACAACACCACTAGCCTCAGTGCCTCTCTCCACGACACCACTACACTCTGAAAGTGCAGAAAATGAATTATGTAGAGCAACAGACTGTGCAATATGCCTTTTATCCACAACTCCAAGTCTACCAGATCCTACAGTAATCCATCTGCCATTCCTAGTATGTCTCTGCGGCAGTGGCTTTGCAGCAGTTCCAGCCTGAGTTTGTTTACCAGATAATTTACAAATCTCAGACTTCAAAAATACAATCTCCTGCCGCAAAATAGAGAACTGTCTACAGATTAGACAACAACCAAATCTCCAAAAAGTGGAACGTGAAACAAATGCAAAGCAACTATTACACTGAACTAAGTCTGCCATTCCTGCCAGGTGAATAATTGAAATCAAACAACCCTTAACTTTTTATTTATCCTCCTGAATACCTCGGATTACCTCCAGCTTATCTCCAGAATATCTCCAACCACACACACACTTAGAAGCAACACTTAGATGAAGCAACCAAGCTCTATTAGCCAAGCTAATGACAACTACCCTTATATACTCCTAAAATCACCTCCCACTAGGAATGTTTAACACCTGGGTAGGCCTCTGCTTATTAGCAAACAATAGCTAATTTAAATAGCAATCAATAGCAAGTAGCTACCTAATCCAATCAAATGCCTTATAATTACCAACAGGAAATCAAACCTTGTGCAGTCCGTAACCTTTTCCTACAGATGAATCTTACCTGTAACAGTAAAAAAGAACTCTTAGCACAGCTCTTAGACAGTTGAAGCTTCTGTAAAACTCTCCAGAATATCTCCAACCACACACACACTTAGAAGCAACACTTAGATGAAGCAACCAAGCTCTATTAGCCAAGCTAATGACAACTACCCTTATATACTCCTAAAATCACCTCCCACTAGGAATGTTTAACACCTGGGTAGGCCTCTGCTTATTAGCAAACAATAGCTAATTTAAATAGCAATCAATAGCAAGTAGCTACCTAATCCAATCAAATGCCTTATAATTACCAACAGGAAATCAAACCTTGTGCAGTCCGTAACCTTTTCCTACAGATGAATCTTACCTGTAACAGTAAAAAAGAACTCTTAGCACAGCTCTTAGACAGTTGAAGCTTCTGTAAAACTCTCCAGAATATCTCCAACCACACACACACTTAGAAGCAACACTTAGATGAAGCAACCAAGCTCTAACAATAGGAAGGGACAACCTAGGCGGCACTAACCCAGATACTCATGGGTATACCGCCACAGAAAGCATTAAGTCAATGCTTTCCTATTGGAAAGACATAATACACTCAAGGCCCTTGCTGTGCATGCACATTAGGCCCCCCATCGGCCATCTGATAATATCAGAGGAGGTGGAGCACCAACTAAGGGACATCCGTGACGAATCTGGTGAGTAAATAAAGGTTTTTTTTAAACCTTTTAACTACCACAGGGGAGGGGGTGGGGGGGAGCGCGAGGAATGGAGGGACCAGAAGGCAACAGATTTGTATTCCTAGCACTATAGTATCCCTTTAATTGAGAGGGTTTGGTATGTCAGCTTTAGTATCCATCCCTGACCCTTTTGGCACTCTGCCAAAAAAATAACTTGGGTCTGTCAGTGCCAGAAATATTTTTTTTTTCCCCAAGGACGCCTTAAGACAGCAGAAAGAAGTAAAAGGCTTCCAGACACTCAATGTGCCCATGCCAGCACTTCCCATTTTTTTTACACACGCATAAAGTAGATGCAGACATTAATATTTAATAATTCACATGCAGCGTACTCGTAGTGAAGAGGATGCAGTGTGTCTGTTATAATGTGGGTGACCTTGTCATGACATTTTCCTGTCCTGAATTTTAAATGCACTAAACCAGTTCCCACTAAGGATGTAAATGTATTAGTTGTGCTTGTGCATAATCCACACAACGTACTAATTACTAAAGGACAGAGTGTATCAGAAGGGTCTGTTTACTAAACGCCAAAATGTAGCCAACTAGAACCCTAACGGCAATATGTCGGCGAACCAACTCTAACTTTCAATTTGGTGGAATTCGAGCCTACGAGGATGATTCAATAAAAGTGAGAGCAGGTTCTTGTCTGGAACTTCGGTCTTCCTATAAAACGTCTGCTATTCCCATCCTTTCTTTATTGCAATAAGCTGCAATAAGAGCTGGCAATTTAACATCTACATTGTGTTTCCCAAATCCCTAGCAATTCGTTACTTCAACGATAAATACTATAGGTAAAAAAATGCCCTACGCTGCCAACTCACAATGCAATAAATCTCGTTTCAGCTGTGCCCAAATCATAGCCCTTTCCAGATGGGTATTTGCATTGTATATTTCATGATTCCAGCTGTATATATTCATTATATTTTTCTCTATCCCAAATGTGTATATGCTCTGCACATCTATAGTCTGAATACACTTTATATGTAGTCATGATGTACAGTTTTCTAATCTAGCAGAGTATTTTCCAATTCTTGCAATATATGCTGTATATCATGTATTTATTTATAATATATGTTACCAGGAAGGATACATTGAGATTTATCTCATTTTCAAGTATGTCCTGGGTCCACAAATCATTGCATTGTTACAATAGGGTACAATAAAATACAAAAACAATATTAATACACAATAAATACAAAATTTAACATAGAACAGGTAGGAAATATATAATCAACCATGACAGGTGCATTCTGTTTTGAGGTATGTAGAGAGGGATCTCTTTAAGGACTTTAGGCTTGGGGAAGATTTTAAAGTGTGCGGGAGGTCGTTGCAAAATTGAGGCGCTCTGTAGGAAAAGGAGGATCGGGCTGCTTTCTTTTTGTATTGAGGTAGACTAAATAAAGTGTTGGTACTGGATCGGAGGTTATAGGAAGTGGGAACAGCCGGGGAGAGCATTCTGCTCAGGTAGGGTGAGAGCTTCCCAGAAAAGCTCTTAAACACAAGGCTGGAAAGATGAAGGGTGCGTCTGGATTCCAGTGACAGACAGTTCAGTTCTTTTAGCAAGTCACAATGGTGGGTCCTGTAATTACATTGTAGCACAAATTGGCAGAACGAGTTATACAATGTGTTGAGTTTATTAATGTGGGATTGCGGTGCAGATGCATACACTACATCCCCATAATCAATGATTGGCATCAGCATTTGCTGTACCATCTTTTCCTTTACTGTAGGGCTTACAGCTGTTTCTGTAAAGGGCACCTAGTTTTGGATAAAGTTTAGATGCAAGCTTTTCTATGTGGAGGCCAAAAGATAGATTGGGGTCTAACATCATACCCAAGTATTTGAAAGAGTGGACTGCGGTTAGTGTGCCATTTGAATTTGTTTTGATGGATAGATGGGAATTGTGTAATTTGTGTAATTTAGGTGCTGTTCCAAAGATCATTGTGACAGTTTTTTCAGTGTTTAGGAAGAGTTTGCTTTTTGCGATCCACTTTTCTACCTCTGTGAACTGGTCTTGGAGCTCAGCCTCAAGCTGCGGATGATCGGATTTACTTGCATAGATTACTGTGTCATATGTGTACATTTGAGGATTTGCAGACATTAGGCAGATCATTTATAAATAATGTAAATAGTAGGGGGCAGAGAATGGAACCTCGGGGGAACACTATATGTGATTGGGAGATGGAGTCGCTGTCAGAAATGGACATTTATTGTGAACGATCCGATACATATGTTCTATCTATATACTCTGTAAACTGTGCATACTGTATACACAATATGAGTTGTGTTTTTAAAGCTGTATACACTGTCAAGGTTATTTAGTAAACTGATAATTCAAAGTGAATTTAAAATCTAAGGTCCAGCAAGTTAAAGTGCTTTAGGGGTCTGGAGTGTCTGGGGTGTCTAAGCCTCTGGCTTAGAAGGGGGCTATTTTGGAGAGGCACATTCAGACTACTTTCCGTCCCCTGGTTCAGGTTTACCATGTTTCCCCAGGTGCTTAGAGAATCCCAGGACTGCAGTGCTCTTAAGATATTGGGGTTTTGTGTTTTGAAAGGGAGTTTTTGCAGACTGTCTCGCACCTGGGTAAATTGATTGGAAAATATGTTTTATTGTACAGATTTCCTGGCATCAGCTGTTGTTTGTGTTTGTGGTCATCGGTTAATTTGATAACCCCTTCCTGGTGTGAGTAATCAATGAGTTCCTGTAAAATCTGAATGTACTGTTTTATCACCTCCAGAATGTGAGGTTCCAGGAGTGAGTCTATTGTACTACTGTTCTCCTGGATTGTAAATACCTTGTCCTGTGAGTCTTGTACTGTTGAGTCCTAATTGTCTGAAGGGGAGGTTTGGTATATATTTCATCATGTTCCCTAATAAGCCGAGTTTCTGTTTGACCCTCAAGCATTTAGTTTTGGCTAGTGATCTTTGGGATAGCTACGGTATATCAACATCAGCAACCAGTACTCTGATATTGACCGAGAACCAGCGACAGGTTGAGCATGGAGAAGTCGAGTTAAGCGGGCTACCGAGACCCGCTGCCATTGTTAATTAGAAAATGAAAAGATTAGAAGTAAACAAATATTGAGCAAATCAAACGACTCATTCATGATTATTCAGCTGTGAGCACAGATATGTTGCGTTACAAAGTATACTGACCTAAAATAGAAAGCGAAAAGAGACCACTTTTATGATGGGAAAAGTAACAGAAAGATTGATAAATCTATTGTGTTGCCTGAAAAATATATCAAAGTTAAAAAAAGAAATGCAAAATGAATGGAATGGTGTAAAAAAACTCTAGAATTACTAAATTACACAAAAAAAGGGACAAAATCTCCCACTTAGTGACATTAAAACAGTTCTGGCTCTGCTTTTTCCCTCCCACCAAGCGGAGCATGTAAATCTGTCTTCATTACACTAATTACTGCTTCATTAGCTGATGTTCTAACTGAGCACAGTCTGCAAACACACAGGACACCCAGTCACTGAACATAAACCTGCCACACCATGTAATAATAATGAGTATCTATATACTAAACACACTGCGCTGTATAATGATACTGAGTATCTATACACTGATAATGAACACACTGCGCTGTATAATGATACTGAGTATCTATACACTGATAATGAACACACTGCGCTGTATAATCATACTGAGTATCTATACATTGATAATGAACACACTGCGCTGTATAATGATACTGAGTATCTATACACTGATAATGAACACACTGCGCTGTATAATGATACTGAGTATCTATACATTGATAATGAACACACTGCGCTGTATAATGATACTGAGTATCTATACACTGATAATGAACACACTGCGCTGTATAATGATACTGAGTATCTATACACTGATAATGAACACACTGCACTGTATAATAATACTGAGTATCTATACACTGATAATGAACACACTGTGCTGTATAATAATACTGCGTATCTATACACTGATAATGAACACACTGCACTGTATAATAATACTGAGTATCTATACACTGATAATGAACACACTGCACTGTATAATAATACTGAGTATCAATACACTGATAATGAACACACTGCGCTGTATAATAATACTGACTATCTATACACTGATAATGAACACACTGCGCTGTATAATAATACTGAGTATCTATACACTGATAATGAACACACTGCACTGTATAATAATACTGAGTATCTATACACTGATAATGAACAGGCTGCACTGTATAATGATACTGAGTATCTATACACTGATAATGAACACGCTGCGCTGTATAATAATACTGAGTATCTATACACTGATAATGAACACACTGCGCTGTATAATGATACAGAGTATCTATACACTGCTAATGAACACACTGTGCTGTATAATAATACTGAGTATCTATACACTGATAATGGATACACTGCACTGTATAATAATACTGAGTATCTATACACTGATAATGAACACACTGCGCTGTATAATAATACTGAGTATCTATACACTAATAATGAACACACTGCACTATATAATAATACTGAGTATCTATACACTGATAATGAACAAGCTGAATTGTATAATGATGTCAAGTATCTATAATAATGAACATGAAGTAACATATAATGATATTGAGTATTTAGATACTGATAATGACAATTCTCCATATATGAGTGTTAAGATAAGACCGTTTGCTGTGAGTGTAATGTGTTTTTAATGTGAGTACTAATGATCTTTCCTTGGATGGATTTCTCATTGTGTGAATAGGGCAGGGGGGCACTGTGCTTTATCTGCCCAGCTGGTAAACCTGAGTCATTGTGACCTTATAAGCCTGCCCCGACAGGGCTCGCCGTTACCATTACAGTCAGCACAATGAGCGGAAGACCGTCTCTATGTGAATACAAATCGCTATTCTATACAATACAGCTGGCTTTGAACACAGGGGTACATTGCCATGTAACCTGTAGCTGATTTAGTACATCCAAGGGCTATTTAAAAAAAAAATAAAATTAAATCACACGTTAGACAGGCAGATCTGACCTAGGCATGTAGGCTGTCTGTATATCTCGGATCCTAAAATTTCTCACCCTTCTCAATTCTTGAGTCTTGGGTTTTACAAACAGTACTTAGCACATCCAGTAGCGGTATACAGACACAGCTTGTAAACATCCAATGGATAGAATGAAAGATTTAATGTATGCTAAAATCTCTTTATACGACTCAGTAGGGTTCATGCTCCTAAAGCGGCGCTGTCATGCTGAACTTACCTTTCTTTATTCGATTCCTCTTCTCTCCCTCTGTCGGGATCTGTTCTTCATTTCTTCCTGTCTGCTCTAGTTTTCTATAAAACATAAGACAAAGTAGGGACTACTTGACTTATGGAGGTTTCCTACGCCTAAACATCTCTGACCAGCGGCGGAGCAAAGTGTGCTTCATTTCCGGCGATCAGAGAAATGTTCCCATAATTTTTACCTTTCCTCCGTGTTCCGGCGATGCTTCCTTTCACTTTTCCTGAACGTCCTGTCACTGAGAGAGAACGCCGGCGAAACTACCGAATTGCGTCCTAACAGAATGAGAACAGTTTGTTCATTCTTGTAAGGACGCAATTTGGGATCTTGCAGCCGCTTAGTAGATAGCTCCCTAATTCCCAGGGTATTAGGGAGCTATCTACCAAAAGGCTGCAAGACCTAAATTGGCAGGGGCTGGGAGACAATAGGTCCCCCCCATACTCATTTAGGGCCCATACCCTCTACTCAAAGGTGGGGGAAGGGGAGAGGAGAATAGCCCCCCATTCATTGTTTTTATGGCCCCCACCCGCCACTCATGGGTGGGAGCCGGGGGAGAGGACAATAGGTCCCCACTCCATACTCATTTAGGGCCCCCACCCACTGCTCAGGGGTGGAGGCTGGGGGCAGGACAATAGGTTCCCCCCTATTGTTTTTATGGCCCTCACCCGGCACTCAGGGGTGGGGACCACGGGGAGGACAATAGGTCCCCCACTCATTGTTTTTATGGCCCCCACCCAGAGCTCCAGGGGTAGGGGCAGGGGGGAGGACAATAGGTCCCCCACCCCTCATTGTTTTTATGGCCCCACCCGCCGCTCAGGGGTGGGGGCCGGGTGGGGAGGACAATAGGTCCCCCCACCCCCATACTCATTTAGGGCCCCCACCTGGCGCTCAGGGGTGAGGGCCAGTGGGGAGGAAAAAAACTCCCCCCATTCTGTTTAGTAGACATGCCCCTACTCGCGGTAGGCGCATTCGGGATATTTAATTTCCCTTATGCTATTATGGGGGTCATATTGACCCCCATAGAGTAAGGCAGGACGGGGGGGCTTAGGAAGTGGCGGGGAGCACTGCTCCCTGCTGCTTCTATTTTTACATTTTACAAGGAGGGAGCTGCACGCCGGTAGCTCCCTTATTGTAATAAACTGAATGAACACCGATATTCTGTGTTTGTTTGTTCGTCTGACATTTCTATTAATTCATTCGTCTTTCTGACGAATGAATAGATGAAATTCCCGTTCGCATGCCCAAGTGTTTAACTAGGTATGTGCGGGAATCTCACAGCGCTATCTAGTGTGGGCAGATGACGTGTGCCACAGGGACTAACTCTACCCACACAAAGATGGCGGCGCCCATAACCTAGGTCCGGGCAGGAAATAAAGTTTAAAAACTAGGTAATATGGGGGCTTAGGGACATTGGGGGGTCACTAGGGGGTCAATTAGATGTAGTGGAGTAAGGAGGGGGGTAAAAAAAAAAAACGTGATTCAGCCATGACAGTGCCGCTTTAATAGTGACTTAAATTAAAAAATGGAATTACAGAATTCTGGCCAAAGTTGATGTAGCAAAGCAAAGAATATGAGAATACTGAGAATGGCAAAAAACTCAGTCGCTTGCCATTCAGTTAGCCCCTACTCAGGTGTCCAATGAGTTTTTGCTTGCTTGTGCCAAGCATACAGCATCAATTTTGACTTTCTTTGATACTCCACGGTGAATAGCAGCTGATACCCCTCTAGACACAGTGAGCCCACCATCCACGTATGGATTACACTTTGACCTCAGGGAAAATCTAAGCAACTACATTGAAACAAAAGCTATTGGAATTGGAGAAGGTATCCTAAAAAACTCTTATGAAACCTCTTGAAATGCATGAGAGAATTTGTTCGTATTACTGTAAGTGAAGAATTATTGCACTGAAATACCAGAAAAAAAATAGTATGCAAATAAAGGGTTTATTCACTAAAATGTAGTGAACTGAACCCTGAATTGGAATTGGATAATACCAAAGAAATACGGCATTTCAATTTTCTATGTACAGTAATGGCAAATATACAGTGCATGGCAGTGGCCACTAGGTGGCTCTCTGATCACAGAGTATTACGGAACACTGGAATTCTCAGGAGGAGATGAGTTAGTTACAATGCAAAAAAAAGTGTTTGGTGTAGAATTTGAAGCTTATTTACTAAAGCGGGGATGTTCGGGAACTGATCGGGAAATTGCACATTTTCTGGCAAAATAACTGAGCTGGAAAAATGAGTTAAACTGGAGATTTTTCTAATCTGGCTCACAATTTACATTTCCTTTGCTAATTCCACCCCAAATTTTCACTTACCTGAATAACCCTATTTATATTTTAGATCCATGGCATTTGAGCTTCATGCTAAATTATTCAGTATTTACTTACACACATTTTTTTGTGAGGACTGTGTAGGGCAGAACATACCTATTTAATCAATTCAAGGTTGTAACAGTAAATTGTGACTGCAGCCAATTATACCAGCTTATTGACAAAGCATCACTCTTAAAGGAACACTCACAGAACCATAACCAGTATAGCCCACTGTCGTGGCAGAACCCTGGCGCACATTCACAGCCGGATTAAGGTTGTCCAGCGCCCTAACCAGGGAGTCACAGTTTCTGTTATTGAAAGAAAGATTAAAATCCTTGCCTAGAACCCTGGGTATAGCGTCTAAATTCATTTTCTCACCTCAAGTGTGATGTCTGTTCTGGCTGTATGTAGTGTGTGTGTACATGCACTGGCTGTGTGTGTATATATGGTGTACTGGCTGACTGTGGTAGTAAGTGGGCGTGTGTTGTGTGCTGGCTGTATGTTGTGTGTGTTGTGTGCTGGCTGTGTGTAGTATTTCTATGTGGTATGTTGCCTGTGTACACTCTTTGTGTTTTGTGTGCTGGCTATGTGTAGTATATGTTGTGTTTGTGCTTGTGTGTAATGGTGATCTATGTTTTGTGAATGAATGGAATGAGCAACGCAAAGCTCCTTCCCCTGCGCCTCCATATTGCTGCAGTCAGTGCAGTATAGTGCGGCCGCAAAGGCACCGCAGCACGCACCTTACGAATTGATTGGGGGGGTGACTTATGACACAGCCAGTCATGGCACACCCCTAGTGAGTGGCACCTGGGGCGGGCCGCCCCCCCCCCCCCCCCCTTCAACCCGTTATTACGCTACTGAGCATGTAGCAAACACAGTGCAGGTTATACAGAGTGTAAGAAAATTTAGAAATTGCTAAGAATCAGACAAGTAAAATGATTAGGATGTCTGGATTCAAGCAGGAGCCTGTGTAATATTTGTATTTATTACACATTATTATATGGCTCTGCAGTCCAGCTGAATTTACTGGGTTTAATAATACTACAATCATGAATAAGCAACACATTCATCACAACATACAAAACAGGACAATTGAGTGGAATGAGACTAGTCTGACATTAGCAATTCCAGAAGGATAGGTAGAGGTCAATGAGATGGGAACACTAACTGGGGGCAGGGAATAATAGGACAATTTAAAGAAGTTACAGTAACGAGGAGAGATAGATAGCTTTATGGGCAAGGTGCTATTTTATTGGTCCGC
Source organism: Pelobates fuscus (assembly GCF_036172605.1). Taxonomy (NCBI): domain Eukaryota; kingdom Metazoa; phylum Chordata; class Amphibia; order Anura; family Pelobatidae; genus Pelobates; species Pelobates fuscus. Next base: position 376,697,035 of record NC_086319.1, on the reverse strand, counting down.
GATCAATAAAATGAATTGCATGAAATTGTGTAATAATAGCATCTACACCACCGGATGTACTGGAAAACTAGAAAAATGCTAAATTTGCCTTTACTGGTTGAATCTCTTAGCATTATTATTAGATTGGATGAATTGAGAGTAAATATAGAAGAGAAGGTCAGATTAGGTAGCAATGAGGAAACATTATTAAAGAAAAAATTGACTTAAAATTTAAGGTCAATAGACGTCTACTGTCTACTGAGGGTTTCTACAAGCACCATGAAAAACACTTCAGTGATTTAAAGTGGTTATGGTGTCTGGAGTCAGTATGTGTAGTGTTTTTATTTTAAATTCCCAGTATAACTTCTTGGATGCCAACGTTTTATCTTCACCTTTGGCAGTGTCACAGGGGTGTCATTAGCCAGGCCGCAACAAGAGGTCGGCTACTATCAATTCTGCACAATATTTTTTGCACAGTGCGCCTTTACTAAAGATTTCACAAATTTACTGGGGAAATGGAAACCAGGGTGCTCAGAGCACCATAACCACTACAGCGGGCTGTAAAGATAATGATGCTTGGAGTCAGAAGCGGCTCTAGACTTTATGAGGCCTTAGGCGAAACTCAAACATGAGGCCCCACTAACAAAAAAGTGAAAAAAAATAGAGTAGCTATACATGCACACTGTCACATATACACATTGATGCACAGTTTACCTGTGTATGTGCCTGAGAGTGTGTCTAACAGAGTGTGTGTGTGTGTGTGTGTGTGTGTGAATGTATGTCATTGTGAGCAGGGGGGAAGATGGGGGGGTGATGGGAAAGGGAGTGTGATGCTGAGCGAGGGGGGATGATGATGAAGGAGGGGGGTGATGGTGAAGGAGGGGGGTGATGGTGAAGGAGGGGGGGTGATGGTGAGGGAGGGGGGCTGATGCTGAGGGGGGGCTGAAGCTGAGGGAGGGGGGCTGATGCTGAGGGAGGGGGGCTGATGGTGAGGGGGGGGCTGATGTTGAGGGAGGGGGGGCTGATGTTAAGGGAGGGGGGTGCTGATGGTGAGCTAGGGGGGTGCTGATGGTGAGGGAGGGGGGCTGATGGGGGGCTGATGGTGAGCTGATGGTGAAGGGGGGCTGATGGAGAAGGAGGGGGGGCTGATGGTGAAGGAGGGGGGGCTGATGGTGAAGGAGGGGGGCTGATGGTGAAGGGGAAGGGGGGCTGATGGTGAAGGGGGAGGGGGGCTGATGGTGAAGGGGGAGGGGGGCTGATGGTGAGGCAGGGGGGCTGAAGGTGAGGGGGGCTGATGGTGAGGGAGGAGGGGTTGATGGTAACGGAGGGGGGGGGGTTGATGCTGATGGAGGGGGGACTGCATACCTTAATTTCCCTGGTGGTCCAGTGGGCTCCCTGGTGGTCTGGTGGCCATCATTTCCGGTCTGCAGCTCCGCAGAGCTACAGACCATGAATCTCGCGAGATCCAATCAAAGCGTTGCCGTGGTAACCCGCATACCGGGCAAGCCGCCGGGCCCCCTCCTGGTGTCGGGTCCTCGGTCACTGACCGAGGACCCGACACAGCCTGCCCTCAGGCGGTTTAGGCGGCCGCGAGGCCCCAGCCAGCGCGAGGCCTTAGGCGGCCACCTAAACCGACTAATTAGAGAGCCGCCTCTGCTTGGAGTAACCATATACCTGTCAATCTGTCACCTTTCTTCCATGCTCGGCCCTATTCCCCATAATAAGATCAGACTGATGGATCTCATTCATTGCTGCTCCAGCAGTTTGACTGTGCATGCGCAGATTGGATGTGCCAAAGAAGTTGATTTCATTACCAGGTGCTAATTGGGAAGATTAACAAAACTCTGCAAGGTCACATGGTAAGGGTATCAATCAAGTACTCATTCATGAGAATCACAATAAAGATCTGCGAGTCAATCCAGAAAAAATGGGACAAAGTCTTCAACAAAAATATCTGTACAGCAGAATATCATCATTTAATGTATTTAAGATTTAAGATAACCCACATATATATTCCATATAACTTCTCCCTATAACTCCCCCTATTACTCCATATAACCTCTCTCTATAACTCCTCCTATTATTCTATATAACCTCTCCCTATAACTCCTCCTATTACTCCATATAACCTCTCTCTATAACTCCTCCTATTACTCCATATAACCTCTCCCTATAACTTCTCCTATTACTCCATATAACCTCTCCCTATAACTCCTCCTATTACTCCATATAACCTCTCCCTATAACTCCTCCTATTACTCCATATAACCTCTCTCTATAACTCCTCCTATTACTCCATATAACCTCTCCCTATAACTCCTCCTATTACTCCCTAGAACCTCTCTCTATAACTCCTCCTATTACTCCATATAACCTCTCCCTATAACTCCTCCTATTACTCCATATAACCTCTCCCTATAACTCCTCCTATTACTCCATATAACCTCTCCCTATAACTCCTCCTATTATTCTATATAACCACTCCCTATAACTCCTCCTATTACTCCATATAACCTCTCTCTATAACTCCTCCTATTACTCCATATAACCTCTCCCTATAACTCCTCCTATTACTCCCTAGAACCTCTCTCTATAACTCCTCCTATTACTCCATATAACCTCTCTCTATAACTCCATCTATTACTCGATATAACCTCTCCCTATAACTCCTCCTATTACTCCATATAACCTATCCCTATAACTCCTCCTATTCTTCCATATAACCTCTCCCTATAACTCCCCCTATTACTCCATATAACCTCTCTCTATAACTCCTCCTATTACTCTATATAACTTCTCCCTATAACTCCTCCTATTCCTCCATATAACCTCTCCCTATAACTCCTCCTATTCTTCCATATAACCTCTCCCTATAACTCCCCCTATTACTCCATATAACCTCTCTATAACTCCTCCTATTAATCCATATAACCTCTCCCTATAACTCCCCCTATTACTCCATATAACCTCTCTATAACTCCTCCTATTACTCCATATAACCTCTCCCTGTAACTCCTCCCTTTAATCCATATAACCTCTCCCTATAACTCCCTCTATTACTCCATATAACCTCTCTCTATAACTCCTCCTATTACTCCATATAACCTCTCCCTATAACTCCTCCTATAACTTCATATAACCTCTCTCTATAACCCCTCCTATTACTCCATATAACCTCTCTCTCTATAACTCCCCCTATTACTCCATATAACCTCTCCCTATAACTCCTCCTATTACTCCATATAACCTCTCCCTAAACTCCTCCTATTACTCCATATAACCTCTCCCTATAACTCCTCCTACTACTCCATATAACCTCTCTCTATAACTCATCCTATTACTCCATATAACCTCTTCCTATAACTCCTCCTATTACTCCATATAACCTCTCTCTATAACTCCTCCTATTACTCCATATAACCTCTCCCTATAATTCCTCCTATTACTCCATATAACCTCTCCCTATAACTCCTCCTATTACTCCATATAACCTCTCCCTATAACTCCACCTATTACTCCATATAACCTCTCTCTATAACTCCTCCTATTACTCCATATAACCTCTCCCTATAATTCCCCCTATTACTCCATATAACCTCTCTCTATAACTCCTCCTATTACTCCATATAACCTCTCTCTATAACTCCCCCTATTACTCCATATAACCTCTCCCTATAACTCCCCCTATTACTCCATATAACCTCTCTCTCTATAACTCCCCCTATTACTCCATATAACCTCTCCCTATAACTCCTCCTATTACTCCATATAACCTCTCCCTAAACTCCTCCTATTACTCCATATAACCTCTCCCTATAACTCCTCCTACTACTCCATATAACCTCTCTCTATAACTCATCCTATTACTCCATATAACCTCTTCCTATAACTCCTCCTATTACTCCATATAACCTCTCTCTATAACTCCTCCTATTACTCCATATAACCTCTCCCTATAATTCCTCCTATTACTCCATATAACCTCTCCCTATAACTCCTCCTATTACTCCATATAACCTCTCCCTATAACTCCCCCTATTACTCCATATAACCTCTCTCTATAACTCCTCCTATTACTCCATATAACCTCTCCCTATAATTCCCCCTATTACTCCATATAACCTCTCTCTATAACTCCTCCTATTACTCCATATAACCTCTCTCTATAACTCCCCCTATTACTCCATATAACCTCTCCCTATAACTCCCCCTATTACTCCATATAACCTCTCCCTATAACTCCCCCTATTACTTCATATAACCTCTCCCTATAACTCCTCCTATTACTCCATATAACCTCTCCCTATAACTCCCCCTATTACTCCATATAACCTCTCCCTATAACTCCCCCTATTACTTCATATAACCTCTCTCTATAACTCCTCCTATTACTCCATATAACCTCTCTCTATAACTCCTCCTATTACTCCATATAACCTCTCCCTATAACTCCTCCTATTACTCCATATAACCTCACCCTATAACTCCTCCTATTACTCCATATAACCTCTCCCTATAACTCCCCCTATTACTTCATATAATCTCTCCCTATAACTCCTCCTATTACTCCATATACCCTCTCTCTATAACTCCTCCTATTACTCCATATAACCTCTCTCTATAACTCCTCCTATTACTCCATATAACCTCTCTCTGTAACTCCTCCTATTACTCCATATAACCTCTCCCTATAACTCCTCCTATTACTCCATATAACCTCACTCTATAACTCCTCCTATTACTCCATATAACCTCACTCTATAACTCCTCCTATTACTCCATATAACCTCTCACTATAACTCCTCCTATTACTCCATATAACCTCTCCCTATAACTCCCCCTATTACTTCATATAATCTCTCCCTATAACTCCTCCTATTACTCCATATACCCTCTCTCTATAACTCCTCCTATTACTCCATATAACCTCTCTCTATAACTCCTCCTATTACTCCATATAACCTCTCTCTGTAACTCCTCCTATTACTCCATATAACCTCTCCCTATAACTCCTCCTATTACTCCATATAACCTCACTCTATAACTCCTCCTATTACTCCATATAACCTCACTCTATAACTCCTCCTATTACTCCATATAACCTCTCACTATAACTCCTCCTATTACTCCATATAACCTCTCCCTATAACTCCCCCTATTACTTCATATAATCTCTCCCTATAACTCCTCCTATTACTCCATATACCCTCTCTCTATAACTCCTCCTATTACTCCATATAACCTCTCTCTATAACTCCTCCTATTACTCCATATAACCTCTCTCTGTAACTCCTCCTATTACTCCATATAACCTCTCCCTATAACTCCTCCTATTACTCCATATAACCTCACTCTATAACTCCTCCTATTACTCCATATAACCTCACTCTATAACTCCTCCTATTACTCCATATAACCTCTCACTATAACTCCTCCTATTACTCCATATAACCTCTCTCTATATAATAAGAAAAACTCTAGAGGTGAACTATCCTTTATAAAGACGTTTTTCCCATCAATTGCTTATGTGCGAGCATTACAGAGCACATTGCTCCATCACTCTCACCATTAAATATATGCACGTGTATATATTACAATGTCACATGGAGTGATAAAATAAAAAAATGAAAATGAAATATTGGCAAATCGATCATGCTAGAGAAAGTCTGGCAATTTTCTCCACGGTTTTGATTTAGAGTTGTTTCTGTACGTTCCAGCCGACCCTATTGATTTCATGACACTCAAGTGAGTCTGTAGGGAGTAGCAGGAGAAAGATATATCAGATTAAAGTCAAACGCTGGCTGAGTATTTCACAGGAGACAGAGGCAGCTGAGTGTCTGACAGAAACATGAAAACTAGAAGTTCATCTTTTTGTTTTCTAAGACATCATACTCCCATCCTACAGCATGGCATAGCTGCTAAGACCAAACTTCAATCAAAGCCAACAACACGGGGTTATCTTTCAGCTGACCGTTATATAGATACTACCATGATTCCTCTCTAGAGGGCGCTGCACAGCACATAATGTAATAGAAAGGAGCTGTATAAATACAGATATTAATAGGATCCCACCCAGAGGGGGCTGCACTGTGTATAATGTAATAGAAAGGAGCTGTATAAATACAGATATTACTAGGATCCCACCCCAGAGGGGGCTACGCTGTGTATAATGTAATAGAAAGGAGCTGTATAAATACAGATATTACTAGGATCCCATCCCAGAGGGGGCTGCGCTGTGTATAATGTAATAGAAAGGAGCTGTATAAATACAGATATTACTAGGATCCCACCCCAGAGTGGGAGCGCTGCGTATAATGTAATAGAAAGGAGTTGTATAAATACAGATATTACTAGGATCCCACCCCAGAGGGGGCTGCGCTCTGTATAATGTAATAGAAAGGAGCTGTATAAATACAGATATTACTAGGATCCCACCCCAGAGGGGGCTGCGCTGTGTATAATGTAATAGAAAGGAGCTGTATAAATACAGATATTACTAGGATCCCACCCCAGAGGGGGCTGCACTGTGTATAATGTAATAGAAAGGAGCTGTATGAATACAGATATTACTAGGATCCCACCCCAGAGGGGGCTACGCTGTGTGTAATGTAATAGAAAGGAGCTGTATAAATACAGATATTACTAGGATCCCACCCCAGAGGTGGCTGCACTGTGTATAATGTAATAGAAAGGAGCTGTATAAATACAGATATTACTAGGATCCCACCCAGAGGGGGCTGCACTGTGTATAATGTAATAGAAAGGAGCTGTATGAATACAGATATTACTAGGATCCCACCCCAGAGGGGGCTACGCTGTGTGTAATGTAATAGAAATGAGCTGTATAAATACAGATATTACTAGGATCCCACCCCAGAGAGGGCTGCGCTGTGTATAATGTAATAGAAAGGAGCTGTATAAATACAGATATTACTAGGATCCCACCCCAGTGGGGGCCGCTCTGTGTATAATGTAATAGAAAGGAGCTGTATAAATACAGATATTACTAGGATCCCACCCCAGAGGGGGCTACGCTGTGTATAATGTAATAGTAAGGAGCTGTATAAATACAGATATTACTAGGATCCCACCCAGAGGGGGCTGCGCTCTGTATAATGTAATAGAAAGGAGCTGTATAAATACAGATATTACTAGGATCCCACCCCAGAGGGGGCTGCGCTGTGTGTAATGTAATAGAAAGGAGCTGTATAAATACAGATATTACTAGGATCCCACCCCAGAGGGGGCTGCGCTGTGTGTAATGTAATAGAAAGGAGCTGTATAAATACAGATATTACTAGGATCCCACCCCAGAGGGGGCTGCGCTGTGTATAATGTAATAGAAAGGAGCTGTATAAATAAAGATATTACTAGGATCCCGCCCAGAGAGGGCTGCACTGTGTATAATGTAATAGAAAGGAGCTGTATAAATAAAGATATTACTAGGATCCCGCCCAGAGGGGGCTGCGCTGTGTATAATGTAAGAGAAAGGAGCTGTATAAATACAGATATTACTAGGATCCCACCCCAGAGGGGGCTGCGCTGTGTATAATGTAATAGAAAGGAGCTGTATAAATACAGATATTACTAGGATCCCACCCCAGAGGGGGCTACGCTGTGTATAATGTAATAGTAAGGAGCTGTATAAATACAGATATTACTAGGATCCCACCCAGAGGGGGCTGCGCTCTGTATAATGTAATAGAAAGGAGCTGTATAAATACAGATATTACTAGGATCCCACCCCAGAGGGGGCTGCGCTGTGTGTAATGTAATAGAAAGGAGCTGTATAAATACAGATATTACTAGGATCCCACCCCAGAGGGGGCTGCGCTGTGTGTAATGTAATAGAAAGGAGCTGTATAAATACAGATATTACTAGGATCCCACCCCAGAGGGGGCTGCGCTGTGTATAATGTAATAGAAAGGAGCTGTATAAATAAAGATATTACTAGGATCCCGCCCAGAGAGGGCTGCATTGTGTATAATGTAATAGAAAGGAGCTGTATAAATAAAGATATTACTAGGATCCCGCCCAGAGGGGGCTGCGCTGTGTATAATGTAATAGAAAGGAGCTGTATAAATAAAGATATTACTAGGATCCCACCCCAGAGGGGGCTGCGCTGTGTATAATGTAATAGAAAGGAGCTGTATAAATAAAGATATTACTAGGATCCCGCCCAGAGAGGGCTGCACTGTGTATAATGTAATAGAAAGGAGCTGTATAAATAAAGATATTACTAGGATCCCGCCCAGAGGGGGCTGCGCTGTGTATAATGTAATAGAAAGGAGCTGTATAAATAAAGATATTACTAGGATCCCACCCCAGAGGGGGCTGCGCTGTGTATAATGTAATAGAAAGGAGCTGTATAAATAAAGATATTACTAGGATCCCACCCCAGAGGGGGCTGCGCTGTGTATAATGTAATAGAAAGGAGCTGTATAAATACAGATATTACTTGGATCCCACCCCAGAGGGGGCTGCGCTGTGTGTAATGTACAGGGCCGGTGCAAGGATTTTTGCCGCCCTAGGCAAAAGTAAAGTTTGCCGCCCCCCATCCCCCCCCCGATATGACATCACAATGCCCCATGTTAACTAACGCAAGTGCTGCAGTGCCACCGTGTTTACATTAAAAGGCCTGCAGGGACAGGCTATAGACACCAGAACCACTACATTAAGCTGCAGTGGTTCTGGGGACTAAAGTGTCCCTTTAATGTGAGGTAAATTAGAGATTAGTGCCACGAATAATATACTAGATTGCCTACTTACAATCAGATGAGGATGGTGATGGGCTCTACCTGCAGTCTGGCTCCACTGGTCTGGTGTAGAACAGGCTCTCTGGAGGCTGTTTGTGTTCTGGGAGAACAGGAAGAAGGCTCCATTTTTTTTAAGGCCCTTTGCACAGCTCAAGGTCTGGGCCCCAGGGTCCACCTTCATGTTCCACCAATTAGTTTGTTCACAGGAGTAGGGGATGTCCTGATATGTGTGTAAGGAATGCATTGTGTGAATCTGTGTTTGTATGTGTAAGGACTGCAATGAGTGTTTCTGTGTATGTACGGGATGCAGTGTGTGCGTCTGTAAGGGGTGCATTGAGTGTGTGTAAGGAATGCATTGTGTGTTTCTGTGTGTGTAAGGGATGCATTGTGTGTAAGGGTTGAATTGCTTGTGTGTGTGTGTCTGTGTGTAATGCATTGTGTGTTTTTCTGTGTGCAAGGGGTGCATTGTGTGTGTGTGATGGATGTCAATCTCTCCCCCCTCCCTTGTCACTCTCTTCTCCCCCTCTCCCTCCCTCGTCACTCTCTTCTCAACCCCCCTTGTCCCTCTCTTCTCCCCCCCATGTCCCTCTCTTCTCCCCCCTCTTGTCCCTCTCTTCTCCCCCCTCCTCCCTTGTCACTCTCTTCTCCCCTGCGTGTCCCTCTCTTCTCCCCCTCCCTTGTCACTCTCGTCTCCCCCATTGTCACTCTCTTCTCCCCTCCCCACTCTCATTCCCCCTCCTAATCCCGTCAATTCCCCTCCCTGTCAATTTATCCCCCCCCCTTTCAATTTATTCCCCCTACCCTGCCTGTCCATTTATTCCCCCACCCTGCCTGTCCATTTCCCCCCCCTCCCTGTCCATTTATCCCCCCCCTCCCTGTCCATTTATTCCCTCCCCCTCCTGTCCATTTATTCCCTCCCCCTCCCTGTCCATTTATTTACCCCCTCCCTGTCCATTTATTTCCCCCCCTCCCTGTCCATTTAATTCCCCCCTGTCCATTTATCCCCCCCCTGTCCATTTATTCCCCCTTCCCTGTCTGTCCATTTATTCCCCCCTCCCTGTCTGTCCATTTATTCCCCCCACCCTGCCTGTCCATTTATTCCCCCCTCCCTGTCCTCCCCCCTCCCTGTCCATTTATCCCCCCCCCTGTCCATTTATTTCCCCCCCTCCCTGTCCATTTATCCCCCCCCTCCCTGTCCATTTATCCCCCCCCTCCCTGTCCATTTATTTCTCCCCCCTCCCTGTCCATTTATTTCTCCCCCCTCCCTGTCCATTTATTTCTCCCCCCCCCTCCCTCTTCATTGATTTCTCCTCCTCCCCTCCCTGTCCATTTATTTCTCCCCCCCTTCATTGATTTCTCCTCCTCCCCTCCCTCTCCATTTATTTCTCCTCCCCCCCCTCCATTTATTTCTCCCCCCCCTCCCTCTTCATTGATTTCTCCTCCTCCCCTCCCTCTCCATGTATTTATCTCCCCCCCCTCTCTATTTATTCCCCCCACCCTCCCCTACCTCTATAGTAGCGTGGCCGAGCTCTGTATCATGGTCCGCGGGTACAGGGAGCTTTTGTTTCCTGTACCCGGCGGACTAACAGGAAGTGAACACCAGTGTTCACTTCCTGTTAGTCCGTCCGAGTACAGGAGACAGATGCTCCCTGTACCGGCGGACTATACTGCGCTCGGTCACGCTACAGAGAGGGAGTGACAGGAGGGAGCGCTGAGCACTTCCCTCCTGTCAGCCCCCTTGCTCTCCTCATGCTGTGCCCGGGCGGTGCGCCCTCATGGACGCACCAGCCCGGGCAAAGCTGCAGCCGCCTGAGGCTCTCTACAGAACGCTCGGGCGGCTGCAGCATTAGGGGGGCCGGCGCTCCTGGCGGCGCCCCTTCCCAAGGGGCGCCCTAGGCGGCTGCCTAGTCCGCCTTACAGGTAGCGCCGGCCCTGGTAATGTAATAGAAAGGAGCTGTATAAATACAGATATTACTAGGATCCCACCCCAGAGGGGGCTGTGCTGTGTATAATGTAATAGAAAGGAGCTGTATAAATACAGATATTACTAGGATCCCGCCCAGAGAGGGCTGCACTGTGTATAATGTAATAGAAAGGAGCTGTATAAATAAAGATATTACTAGGATCCCGCCCAGAGAGGGCTGCACAGGGTATAATGTAATAGAGTCGTGTTGAGGGGAATGTGCAAGCCTTTGTACCGTGGTGGTGACTACGTTTACAGAGCTAAATTTACTATATACCAAGACTACACCAAGCAACTCTGGAATTTATTTTAGCAAGCTTTGCCAATAGATAATCTCACACTGAATCTTGTTTTTTGTTATATACTGAGTTTGGCAGCCATAGCTTGGGGTAACACACAGAGAGCTATGTGAATTCATCTGCCTCCTAGACAATGCTGAATTCCCCCATGTTCCTAAGACATTCGGCTTTCAATCTACTTGTGGTAAGTCTCTGTGTTCCGATGTTATAAAGAGAGAAAAAAATGAAAGCTCTGAGTATGAAGAGTGATATGAGATTGAGATATGATATAGACATTCAAAAATATGAAGGGATTTAGCCAAATGCAAGAAGGAAGCAATTTTCAGAGGATCGGAAAAGAATTGAATATGAACTAGGTCACGCTACAAAGCAATAGCGTTCACAATCTACAGAGAATATATTTTTAATGTATTTTTATAGAATTGAGGGGGGGTTGGTTGAAGGTATGGAATGGACTTAAAGCAAAAGTGGTGGGGGTCACAAACTCAAGGGATCTTGAATACTTCTTGGTAAACCCTAAGTAGATCTCATAAAGCATACAAGCAAAAAAATCAAAGCTGCATTTTCAGACTTGAAATGTTTCTATTTTGTTTTTAAAGACCCTCACCTTCTGGTTTGTGTACTTTGGTCCGGTGGTGATGAGCGGCCAACATTTCTGCTGGCTAAATGAAATCAAGAACACAGGTTAAAGGGATAATGGCTCGGGAGAGTGACTGCCAGGGACAATGGGTTGCAGCTGGGAAAGCGTACAGTCTGCTTATCAGAAATGGTATAAGAAAAGCCCCAAAACACTTTAAAAAATATATATATTACATAATCATGAAATAGTAAAGAAATGGCCATAGGCAGTAAAATTAAAGGAAGTGCCACTGCCCCACTTAATCCAAATATGCGTGACCTCTGACCCACTGGCATACTAAGCCAGTCATGCTTTGTAGGCTTGACGTTACAGTCCATAGGAGTGACTGGTTTAAAGGGTGGCTGTCACATGCTAGAATTTTCGCATGATATATACTTATCCCTATATTTATCATATATGTATTTGTGAAGTGTGAAAAATAAAATTAAACATAGAAACCCACACCTCTTTATCTTGCAGCTGGGTGCCGCCATCTTAGCTCCCTGCCAGTCATTGTTATGAGCTCTCTCGATTGCGCCTGGGAGGAAGTGGAAGGGGAGAAATTAAACAATGGTGCTTATGTTTAAAAATGGTCTGTTCTGAAAAGTGGTGCAAACGTGGGAAAGGTGAGAGGTTACCAATGGTTTCCATGGAGACAGCTCCACTTTTAGTACTTCATACCACTTTTCAGATTATGACACTTATAATACATAATCCCATTTGTTTCCATTTCTCCTCTTATTTTATGTTCCTTGGCTGTGCCTCGATTGAACTGGATTGTGAAATCACCTTTAATATAAATGAAAAAAATGAAAATGACCAGCACATGGAAAAAATAGCTTAACAGAAGTTATAGATAAATTTTCAATGGTGTAATATATGTACTACCTTTACCAGGACAGTCAGGCATACATGCATTCACTTGGGTTGTAGTAAAACCCTACACATGATAGTACTCCTTTAAAGCAGATCTTTCACTTTAGGGGGGTCTCTGGATATCTTGGATAGACCCCCAAAGGTGACATTTCAGGTTAGCGTCTGCTAGCTGTAGGGAGCAGTGAATATATACCCGAAGCTCATGGCCACTGCCATCTTCCGTAGGCTCTTGTCAAATGGTCTGCGTCAAAAATGATGCCAAAGCATGCATGACGTGGTTTTCTAGATTAACACAGACAGACTTGGCGCCAATAAAATAGCCAATCGTCAGGTTACAAAAATGGAGTACGAACAGAAACAGTCCATGTTTAAAATTGACGCAAAACATTGTCACAACACCATCTTCGGCTCCTCCTGCTTCGTCTGCCAATAGCCAAGAGAGTACAAAAGTGAGGTCCATGGAGGCTCATGCAAGTCCGCAGGAGGCTTTATAGATCACGTCAAGTGATGAAACCACAGCCATTCTTTGTGACGGCTAGTGGGATTGGACAACAAGTGACGGTGGGTCCTTTTTCAACCTCAGGCTCGTCCATAAAACAAAGCAGTCCCTACTTTGTCGTATGGATTGCTTATTTGGATTGCTTGGAGTCTCAGTGAAATTCCAACGCAGTCCGCATTAGTATGTCATAAAGAATATATCGTTATCAAACACTCCTCAGTGACAGAACCATGTGAAAGCAATATTCCAAGGGTATTTAACCACTGCTCCCCTAGCTGTTCAGAAACTGAAAATCCCTTAATCTAATCATAAAAATAGCACACAGCCCCATGCAAACATACGTTATACAGTGTCATTGATCGCAAACATGTAATAAACATCAAATCTGTTAATTAAAAAAAGAAACCAGGCAGTGAAAGAGTTAATCGCCAAAATCTGAGCAGTTACAAGCCAATGCATCTCTAGAGCAATCCGATCATATTAATCCGGGGCTAGGAGCAAATTCCCAGAAACACAGACAGACAGATAGATAGATAGATAACACACAGGTCACATGACTCTGTTGCTAGGATGTCTTGTGCAGTCACTGTACTGTCTCTCTATATATAACTGTATGTATATGGATATATATAGCGATATGTATAATATCACCCGGAGCCCATCCTCAGGACACTTATATACCAGGCAGCTGTAAACACATGAGTAATCTGGCAGAAGGCACTGTAATCAGAGTGTGCAACCCTGTCATTACTGACACAGGAGATGGGGGGCACAGCACGCACAGGAGAAAGCTCTCAATGGGGATATTTAACCCATTACTTACTAACTGTACAAAGACATTGTCATTACTGACACAGGAGATGGGGGGCACAGCACGCACAGGAGAAAGCTCTCAATGGGGATATTTAACCCATTACTTACTAACTGTACAAAGACATTGTCATTACTGACACAGGAGATGGGGGGCACAGCACGCACAGGAGAAAGCTCTCAATGGGGATATTTAACCCATTACTTACTAACTGTACAAAGACATTGTCATTACTGACACAGGAGATGGGGGGCACAGCACGCACAGGAGAAAGCTCTCAATGGGGATATTTAACCCATTACTTACTAACTGTACAAAGACATTGTCATTACTTACACAGGAGATGGGGGGCACAGCACGCACAGGAGAAAGCTCTCAATGGGGATATTTAACCCATTACTTACTAACTGTACAAAGACATTGTCATTACTGACACAGGAGATGGGGGGCACCGATAGCGTTCACTGGGGGTTATTTAACCCACTTTACATAGACCCTTTCATTACGGACACAGGAGATGGGGGGCACAGATAGCTCTCACTGGGGTTATTTAACCCACTTTACATAGACCCTTTCATTACAGACACAGGAGATGGGGGGCACAGATAGCTCTCACTGGGGGTTATTTAACCCACTTTACATAGACCCTTTCATTACAGACACAGGAGATGAAGGGCACAGATAGCTCTCACTGGGGGCTATTTAACCCACACAGGAGATGGGCACACAACACGCATAGGATAAAGCTGTTGCTGGGAGAATTTAACCCATTGCTGCTGCGTGCAAAAGATATTGTCATTTATAACAGAAGGGACCACGGGGTCCATAGGAGAACGCTCACACTGGGTATGTATTTAACCCACTGCTTGCTGGCTGCTTTCATTACTGACATAGCGGTTTGGCGGCACAGTAAGCAAGGAGAAAACTCATTGGTTGAGAATATTTAACTTGGTTTTTTTTTGTGGCTACATATAGTCACTGCTATTAATAACAATATATCTTCTTTGTATTATCATTATTTATAAGACACCAACATATTCTGCAGCGTTGTATAATAGGATGCCCTAAATGTAGGTGCACTCCACGCCTTTGTCTATACTTATAATATTATTATTTTTTTTACTAATGGGTTAACTAAAACCTGGAGTGTCCTTTTAACCAAACTTCAAAAAAAGATTTTCTGCTCTATTGACAGGGACAGATCCACTTTATTTCACAATTCATCATCCTCAAACAAAGGCCCAGTACAGTGTGCCAAAGGCGGCACTGAGATAACGCTGTGTCAAGGAAAGGAACAAACATATATTTCCCACAACACTGAAGAATGATGTGATTTCCATTGTCCTCAGGCAGAAAATTAAAAAATAATAGATATTTTAGACCCAGGTAAAGCTACTCAGCGGTGTCCCCATCACAGTGATTTGCAGAGATGGTGTAAGTGACCGAGTCTCCAGCGTCAATCCCGTCACACTCCGTAAAGGTTACTGGCAGGTGACCCACCCTGACACAATATCCGATTAAATGAACAGGAAAATAAAGAAAACTGTGAAAAACATAGGATGAAAAGTTCAAGGGCAACGGAAGGTCATTAGTCAGAGATTGAGCTATAGCTTAAAATGCTCTTAGCACCAAGGTGCAACCTGACAAGAATGACAACTTAATGGCTAACCTACTGTGTGTCCCAGAGGTCAGCGAGTTCAGGATCCTCATCCAAGATATCTCACCTTCTCACTCAAAGTGACATTTTAAGGGTTATTTACCAAAAAAAGGCCAGAGCATAACGGATTTAGAGAATATTTTCACTTGGACTATTTGGATCTTATATTTGAAGTTCAGATTGACTTAACTTTGAATTCTTATTTTAGTAAATAACCCTGTCAGATTTACTAACCATGGCTATGTACCTATGAGAGTTTGTTTGAATATTAGAATGCAAGCTCTGTAGGAAAGATCTCCGTTTCCCAGGGGAAATACCTGTGCTTTATGGTGGTTATATGCAGATGCAGGCCATTTTGATGCTATCATATATATGAACACAATTATGACATAATTATTTGTCTTGCTCATATTTTACTACACAATTACATTTGCAATGTTTAAACTCTTAAATTAAGCTTCCTACCCCAAACCCCACTGGTTTCATTTGGAAATTACTGTTTTTATACTATCCTTAACTATCCTGTTTACATTACAATATAGGGATACCTGCACTGGCCACTCCTCAGATGGCAGATAGACATGCTTCCTGGGGCAGTGCTGCACAGTGTGCAGCACTGCCATTCAGTGTCTTCACCCTCTGCACAGAGAGACTAAACTTTCCTCATAGAGGTGGATATAGAAAGGGGGAGCGGCATGGTGGGCAGAGGGCATGTAACAGTTACACTTCAGCCATATAAGTTTTGCAACTGTCCCCTCATGCTGTTGTCTCTTCCTCCCTAGTGTGGTGGTTTATGTGGCTTGTAGTATTGGGGTGATACTTCCACGTTCTGCCGGTTTTTCTTTCTCTTTCAGAGACGGCAGGTCACAAGGACGGCAGTGCTGGAGAAGACCGTTGTCGCAGCCTTGGCTGTGACTTACTCCTGGGGATGGTCTATCGCCTCACAAAGAGGAATGTAGTTATTGCCTAATGGAGGCAATAACAGAGAATGAGTATGAGAGAGATGGAGAATGGAGAATGAGTATGAGAGAGATGGGGCACAGAAAAAGCATGATAGAGATGGGGGCACAGAATGAGTATTAGAGAGATGGGGGGGGGGGGGGCACAGAATGAGTATGAGAGAAATGGGGGCACAGAATGAGTATGAGAGAGATGGGGGGGGGGGGGCACAGAATAAGCTTTTAGCCTAAATGGGGGGCTGGGCAGACGGTTCTGTCCAAGCGGTTGGATCAGTTCCAACACGGGGATCCCTGGGAGCAAGCTGGTGCTGGAAAGGTTAAATTGTTAATGGTTAATTATGCTAATTACAGTCTGAAAGTTATTTAGGGTTATGTTAACCCTGTGTTAAAAAACATTGTCATTGTCTAATGTTGTTATAAGGTTCAATGTATATTTAATGTTAATTGGAGGCAATGACTGTTTTAATAAATAAAAAATGGCCGTCTGTGCCTAGTGGTTTGATTTATAGTAGACACAGCCTAGTATACGAGGTTACAACTGTCAAGAAGAACAGATTTGGAGAGAGGAAGAAATGAGGAAACAACTGGAGAACAGTACATTTTGGGACGACAGAGCAGCTTTAATATTTTAGCTTTAAATATTTATACCACCAGAGCTGATACCATCGAGCAGTAAACCTGCCCTAAACTGCCATACCACCAACGCTATATCAATAGAGCAGTGTTTCTGCTCTAAACTTGTGAGTATTACTCTTATCACTCTTTTATACTCTATTTTATCACAATTGAGAGCACTATTGCTGCCTTTTATCTTCCCTTTGGAGTTTTGGATTACCAGACGGTGCTGACGGATACATCTCCCCACATGCCATAAGCGTGGATTATACCGCTGTATGCTCTTAACACCAGAGCTCGCCATAGCTCTTTTACAAGTGAGTTCTCTACCTCTTGTTACTTACTGCACTTTTGGACTCTAGACATACTGCACTATTGGTTGTTTTCTGCCTCTTTTCTGTTTCATATATACGAATCAACACCCTGAGACGTATCCACTCCCATTGAAGAGAATACGTCTTATCAAGTTTCCTTGATTATCTACTGCTACTCTACTGAGACCTCCTACCCTTTCAAAGACTATTTTATTCGTATTGGCGCAGCCCTACTCCATCTTTTTTGTGTTGTATTTGATCCATTGAAGGACTTGAGGGGTTTTCTTCACTTTGGTCGCTGCCCATTCTGCATATATTGTGTGTTGATTAGCGCTGAATTCCTGCTGTATTCTGAATATTTTAGATGTGTTCCTTTATAAATGTACGTTAATAGGCCTTGGTTTTTTTAAATGCATTGAGGGCACACAACTCATTAGTAACGACCACATCAATTGGCCAATGTAATGCTTCTCATACAGAAGCTCACAGTACTCGGTACACAGTGTCCGGTATGACACTCAACATCAAATAGATTTTAAAAAAACGAAGTGATTTCCAGTGATTTTTTCCAGATTTCCAGTCTGTCTAGCCAATAGGGGTGCAGCATAAGTGAAATTCTGGGGATGGGAGGACGTTACAAGGGGACAAGAGAGTCACAGGTACTGGACAGAACAAAGATGGCAAGTGGGATAGTTATTTTTGAGAGAAGAGCAAAGCTTTGGGGGTTTGTTACTTAGAGCTCTGTAGATGAGGGTCTTGATTTTATTCTAGAATGTCAACAGAGAGGCTGGAAGATAGGAGCATGAGATGATAAGTGAAGCCAGTGTGTCTGCAGGCTTGGAGAGAGAATAGCTTGTTTTTTTTAAGATACTAAACATTAATAACTTGGTTTTTGAAATACTTAACATCAAATGGATGTTCCTGGCACCAGCACATGATATGGCCTCGTGCTGTGTAAAAAACTGATAAAATTGCTCTCTGCATCATAGTCCCACCCCTTACTCACACTTCCCCTTTCTACAAAACGTCTTCCTGCATGGCTTCAAATTTAGTGTACATACATTGCTCAGCCAATGAGAGATCAGTGTGAGTTGATGACATGACTCTGATGTGGAATTATTAAAAATCTATATTGTACTTGTATTGAATTATTGTACTAACTCCATTTTAACTTTATACTGTGACTTCGTCCTCCATTTTGTCCTCCTAACCTGACTTCTTCAATCCTCCATTTTGTCCTCATGACTTAACTTGTTCATTTTAAAACTACATTACGTGACTGAACTTCTCAACCCAATTAATACAGTAGACAAAGACCGTGTTTCCTTCAAGGACAAGTACCAGGAGGTGCTGGCTACTCCTTAAGACTTGCTGGCTACTCCTTAAGAGCTTATAAGATAGTACAGTTTGAAGGCCACAGAACACAGTAGTAATGAAATGTTCTATTCATAAGAGACCTTGCACCTGGACATAAAGCCTGATATCATTGACCGTGTAAAATGACGCTTAGGACCCCCTTGTCCCCCACCCGTGTCCAGAATAATCCCACCTCTGATGGGTGGGCACGGGACTAACCTCTTAATTTTACTAACCAATAGGTAAGACACTAACTCCGTCACTTAACAATTAATCCAATTGATGATGTTTATTTGCTGATATTCTAATAATCAATGATGACGCAAAATGCCTCTTAAAAGGGCCTGCGCGCCCGCTTTTTCTTCACTTGCCAATAAACTTTCTCGAAGTTATTTTAACCTGAACCTCGTGTGTCAGACTTAATTACTTCAGCGTATATACGCAATTTAATTTTATTGATTTGGACAGGAACAGATAGACTTTGAACATTTTGGTTTACTTTCAAAAAGTACCATAACAACTTGGCGCCCAACGTGGGGCATCGGGCTATGTCTGGCCGGTGAGCCGTCCTAAGGAAGACAAGGGTGGACGGAGGAATCCTGGGGGTAGGAAGGGAGACTGATCACCTCCAAGTACACGGTAGAGACTTCTGCAGAGCCACCGGTATGTTCCGGCCCCTTTGATTGACCCGTCCACGTGTCTGTGACTGCTTCCCGGGAGGACATCAAAGACAGGTAATATCTTGCCCGGTGTCTCGTTACTCACTTGTTTACCTGCAATTTTAGTCTATCTGTTGCCTGGGTGTGTTTGAATTGTGTTTGAATTGTTTGCTTGTTTTCCCCTTTTTGGGATAAAGGGGGGTGGACCTGAGGGGAGTTGCCTGGGTCTTCAGTGTGTCTGTCTATCTGTTTGTACTTTACCCCTTTTGGGATAAAGGGGGGTGGACCTGTGGATTCGTTCCTGGGGGTCTTCTGTTGCCTGTTTTACCTCTTTTAGGAACCACGGTGCTGTGGTTGTAAGGAAAAAGGGGGGTTGACCTGTGGATGTGTTCCTGGGGGTCATCTTTTCCTGTTTAACTCTTTTAGGAGCCTCGTGGCTGGGGCTGTAGGGAAAAAGAGGTGTGTTGGATCTGTGGAGATTGTGTAGACTCATAGTTTCCTGGGGATCCTTCTTGTGCCACTTTGATAGCCTAGCTAGCTTCTCTGTGCACGTTACTCTGCTTGCAGAGTGGTGGTACCCTCCAGCTTTGAGCGCTGAGCTGGAGCCATTCCAATTTTTATTTTGTGGTGTGTGAATTCGGGCAGGCATTGCTGTCTTCATCACCACGGAGTAGTGGGACTTATAAAGTGGGTCTTTATGGGGGCACTACAAGAGTGAGGGTAGCGCAGACACTACGAGTGGGCTGCTGTGACGAGGGAGGCATATGGATTTCGGACCGGTGTTAGTTGTTATCCTTGGCCGTTGGTAGTAAGATACTACGGGATTGAGGGAGGTGACTTTGGAGTAAGCACACGAGTAAAGGAAAGGAATTATTGTTGATTTCATTTGAATTGTGATGCATGCACTGTATTTCAACTGTATTGTTGTCTTGTTTGTTTAATAGGAGTCTCATGAACTCCTGTGTCTGTCTCTAAGGATTTTCCTTGCCTTTCGTCTTTTCTGTACTTCCTATATTATTATACTATCCACTCCCATTCCTCTTGAAGGAGAAGTGATTGGTCACACACTTCTCACCTCGCTCCAATCCGTGTCTACCACCCCGGGTAGGCGGATTCAGTGACTAGTCTACGTTTTGGGAAGACGCACCTGAGAAAGTTTTGCAGTTCTCGGGTGGCAGTCGAGCATTGTAGACGTTCTTGTTCCGTTTTCCTTCTCTCTCCCTATATCTAGGACGCTGGTATAGGGGTAAAGGGACTATGGGGCAGGATTTAAGCAAGCCCAATAAGGGCTGGTTAGCATGTGATTTGGTAGAAAACAGAGAGGGTGAGGAGATGGTTAAAGGTGTTGTAAAGATTGCAAAAGTATGTAAAATTACTGTACCAACGGGTGGAAGATTGCAACCAGAAAGTTGGCGTAAGTTACTGGCAGAAATGAAAGGCAAGCTTACAGATAATGGTTTATTAAAGACTGCTGAAGCATGGTACAGAGTAGCGAAGGCTATTCAGCTAGAAGGTTGGGTTGAGGAAGAAATAAATCACAAGGGTGTGAAATTGTTTGTGTATCATCAGAATTGTGTTGCTGGGGTCTACCCTCAGCCAGCGCCCCAAAGTGGCGCCCAGGGGACGTCTATCCCCAAGGTTCAGTCAGCAGTAGGTGATAGCCAGCTGACTATGTTCCCCGCTCCCAATCCTCCTAACACTCATCCCGCCACCTCCCCTGTTTGCCCGGTCCTGAATTCTGATGGATCTTTCTTTTCCCCCTCCCCGTCCCTAACATTCCCATCATCCTCGTCCATCCCTACGCTACCTGCTGTACCTCCCCCTAACATTTCATCTGCCATTCCTTCCCTACGCTCCCTCTCCGTTCATGACCCCCTCCCTTCCTCATCCGCCCAACTAACCACCTCTTCCACCCTCGCCCCGACTCCTCCCCCTCCCATCTCCACCCCAGTCCAATACCCCACCTCCTTTCCCTCCCCAGCCTGGCCCTACCCCTTCCCGTATCCCATGACTCTGCCCTATCCCGGATATCCACTACCCCTTCCCCAAGCCACTCCCCAGGTCCCGGTCATGCCCAGTCCGACACAGTCTGCCCCGGATGTGCCCTCTTCCAACATGGCCGCCGCTTCTTCCCTTAACCCTACTGTAACACCTTCTCCGGCCACCAATATGGCGGCCCCCAGTTCGGCCCTGATGCCGGTAATCCCCGGTGACTACCTATCCCCAGGTTATGACTCACTAGCCACCCCCGCATCTGGGGCTCGTTCCCAACCACCGATCCTTTCACCTCATTCGGGCCCTGCACCACGCAAAAGAGCCAATATCATAGAATTCGATGATGACGAGATGGACAGGGTGTCCCATGTCTCATCGGAGCTTGCCGCGGGAGCCCCAACTCACCGTTCTATCGATGACCCTTTTGGCCACAAGGGTCGGGGAGAACAGGCCCCTTCTAAATATGTTGCCTTTAACCCCACTCAAGCTAGCGCATTAATGAAATCGCTCCCCGACCCAGAAAAACAGCCTATGCCTTTCTACCGAGGGATAGTTCAAATTCAAAAGACTTATTCCGCCGCATGGCGTGATCTACTCAGCATTTGTGCTATTAAAGCAGGGGATGCCTATTGGCCAAGTATGGCCCGTCACCTCAGTACAGATCTGCTTTCCAGTGATGTTGATTACCCCTCCGGGGTAACCTTTTGCACCCAATTAAGAGAATGGGCTAAGGACAAACTTGCAGATCAGGCTGCTGGCCTTACTGATGTTGTTCAAGAAAAAGGAGAATCAGTGGAAAAGTTTCATGCAAGACTGTATCAAATGTTCACAGATTTGGGGTTTGATCTTACTGACAAAATTCATTCACAAATGCTGTCAGGTGCGTTCGTCCAAGGCGTTAAAGACTCTATACGCAAGGGAATTATTGCTGCACGCCCTGAATATAAGGTTGTTCCCCTGGATACCCTGCTTTTAGTCGCTAGGGGCCTAGAATCTGCCCAGACCCCCAAAAGGCCAAGCTCTGCTCCTCTTATGGTATCACGCAGTGTCCCTGTTCCCAGGGGCACCAGACCAGAGGATAGCTTCTGCTTTAATTGCAAAGCTAAAGGTCATTTTAAAAGTGATTGCCCGGAACCCAAAAGAGAGATAAGGAAGCCATCCAGGCCTGCCCCGGTCGCTAAGACCGAAAAAGGGGTCCCAATAGTTGAGGAACCCGATGAATAGGAAACTGGCAAGCCTGTGTCTGTAACCCCTGTAATGGCAGTGTCTACAGGGGATAAGGGGGGGCCACTTGCCAC
This sequence comes from Pelobates fuscus, assembly GCF_036172605.1. NCBI lineage: Eukaryota > Metazoa > Chordata > Amphibia > Anura > Pelobatidae > Pelobates > Pelobates fuscus. The sequence goes on along the minus strand of NC_086319.1, from coordinate 376,674,379 downwards.
AGTGACTTTGCCCATTGAAGGCCACCCCACCACATTTCTAGTTGACACAGGTGCAGCCCGTAGTGTTCTACGAGAACAAGACTTGCCAGACCCATCTTTTCTGTCAAATATTGATGTCTCTTGTGTTGGAGTGGATGGCCAACCGAGACATAGCCCTCTAACAACTCCACTACGAGTTGGTTCTAGCCTGCTCGCTCGCTTTGTAGTATCCTCCACATGCCCAATTAACCTGTTAGGTGCTGATGTCCTCTCACGCCTGCAAGCATCCATCACCTTTACCCCGGATGGGCAGGTAGAAATGTTTACACCTCTGTCTGTATCAGACACTTCAGCCCTATGCTCTTTGCCTCTGATGCTGCATTTAGAAAAGCCCCGTGAGGAGACAGCAGAATTAAGGTCCAATTTCCCTGAGGAATTGAAAACACAGGTGCCCGCAAAGTTATGGTCCTCAGGCCCAGAGGACATAGGTCACCTAAATGTTCCCCCTGTGGTGGTAAAGCTTATTTCAGGAGCTAAATTACCAAGAAAACCACAATATCCATTAAAACCAGCACAGTCTGCTGCAATTTCTGTCCACATTAAGGCACTCTTGGAGAAGGGTGCCCTTGTCAAATGTAAATCTGAATGTAACACCCCTTTATTTCCTGTGAAAAAGAAAACTCCAAAGGGTGAGCCAGAGAAGTATAGGATGGTTCAGGATCTCCGTGCTGTTAATGAAGCTACAGTCCTGGACACCCCTCTTGTACCAAATCCTCATACTCTGCTCTCTGGAGTCCCACCATCTGCAAAATTCTTCACAGTTATTGACCTAGCAAATGCTTTTTTCAGTGTCCCACTGGACCCATCCTGCCAATATCTGTTTGCTTTCACTCATGAGATGCAACAGTATACCTGGACTGTCATGCCCCAAGGGGCACAAAATTCACCAAGTCAATTTGCAAAGGCCATGGCCACCATCCTTGACCCATGGCAAGCCGAGCACCCAGAAGTTGTTCTGCTTCAGTATGTGGATGATTTGCTGCTCTGTGGAGATGACATACCCACTACCGAAGAGTGCTCAATTAGTCTGCTTTGTTATTTGGCAGAACAAGGATGCAAAGCCTCACTCATCAAGCTACAGTTCTGCCAACCTTCAGTAATTTTCCTTGGACATTGCCTATCTCAAGGTACCAGACATCTTACTCGGGACCGGGTAAGAGCTGTGCTGGATATTCCGCCTCCAAGGACTTCTAAGTCTCTTCATGCCTTCCTAGGCCTCATTTCCTACTGCAGAGCATGGATCCCAGAAGCCTCTCTGCTCATGCAACCTCTCTATGACGCACTTAAGTCTGACCCTTTCTGTTTAACTAGAGAAGCTATGGACAATTTTACTGCTCTCAAACGAGCCATTGCTTCTGCTCCTGCCTTGGGCCTCCCTGACTACTCCAAAACTTTCAAATTGTTTGTCTCTGAAAGACAAGGCCACGCAACAGGAGTGCTCACCCAAACTAATGACTTAAGAGGCCGCCAGAGGCCTATTGGATATTTCTCATGTCAACTGGACATTGTGGCCAGAGGGACTCCTTCCTGTCTCAGGGCTGTTTTTGCTGCGAGAGAACTCATAGAGAAGACCTCAGACCTGGTCCTTGGCCACCCTCTGGTTGTTTTGGCCCCTCATGACATCTCTGCCATCATCAACCAAGTCCAGCTCAAGCACGTGTCTCCAGCCAGACACCTGCGCTTACAGTGTCATCTTCTTTTGCCTGACAACATCTCCATCCAAAGATGTCAGGTGCTTAATCCGTCCACTCTTCTTCCACTCCCTGAGGGGGGTATCTACTATGGATTTATCACGGATGAAACCTACATTCACCTGCTCTGTGGATGTATCAAGAAAGTCATGCATCCACATTTGACATTTTATGAAGGTGAAAAACCTCTCTGTGAAGGCCCAGATCACGCCTTCTGCACCACGTGGTACAAACCAAACATTACCCCTGAACCTTGCTATGAAGATGAGCTTTACCACCGGACCGATGTAAAGCTTACTGCACAAGACTTCTATTGTGACTCTGACGGCAATAGTATGGTCTTGATCCAGCTACCTCAACAACTTAACTACCTTTACCGTCATTGGGATACTGCTATCCCACATATTCCTGTTACCAAGTTGAAGACAAGGTCATGGAATGATCTTGGGCCCATGGCAAAACTATGGGCCACCATGACTGAAGAACAGCTACAGGAAAATGGTATTGTCAAATACCCAACAACTGACCTTCTAGAAGCATGGCCACGCCATTTCCTGGAAAAGGAATTTCAAGATCTGGTCATAAAGAATGATTATGACCCAGAAACACCTCATGACTGTTTTGAGCAGATGAAAATGGAAACAGTGCACTTACCAACTGTGCATGAGAACCCATTACCAGATCCGGATTTTACCCTGTTTGTGGACGGATCGAGATATGCCGATGAAGGAGGAACATATCATACAGGATATGCCGTAACCACAACAGATGAAGTTATTAAATCATCATCCTTACCACCAGCAATGTCTGCACAAGAAGCTGAATTACAGGCTCTGACTTCAGCCTGCAAAATTTCCGAAGGAAAACGTGCCAACATCTATACAGATTCAAGATATGCTCTAGGCGTGGCACATGACTTCGGCCTAATTTGGAAGACTAGAGGATTTCTTACCACCGCCGGTACACCAGTCAAACACAGCACTGCAATCAAGGAGCTAATGGATGCCCTCCTACTCCCCAAAGAAGTGGCCGTTTTGAAAGTAAAGGCCCATGGGAAATTGGATACAGATGAAGCAAAGGGCAACCATTTGGCTGATCAAGCTGCTAAGTTAGCGGCCAGGGATTTGCAGGAAGTGGATGAAGAAGTGTCCGGACAAGAAGAAGAAGTCCCTATTTTTGCCCTGCAAACTCTTCCTACTGATTTGCGAATTTTACAAGAACAGCAAGCTGCAGTCACTCCTGAAGAAGTCCAGAAATGGAAAAAGAAAGGAGCTGTCCAAAAGGACGGAATATATTACAACAACTTCAAATTTTGTCTTCCCAGAAATTTGTATCCAGCAGTTGTCCAATGGGCACATGGGCCTGCACACCTGTCAAAAGAATTGATGGCCGCCCTCATACAGAAGTATTATGAAGCACCTGGAATCACAACATTGATCAATAGCTTCTGCAAGGCCTGTGTCATTTGTGCAAAATGCAATCCAGGAAGACCAGTTAAAGTACCTGCGAAACACCTGGCAAAGCCCATGTACCCCTTCCAGCGGATTCAAATTGACCACATCCAAATGCCCAAGAGTGGGCCCCATGAATATGCACTAGTAATAGTGGACATGTTCTCAGGCTGGCCAGAAGCCTACCCAGTGACCAATATCACTGCAAAAACAACCGCAAAGCGCCTACTTACAGATATTGTATGTAGATTCGGACTCCCAGAAGTTATTGAAAGCGATCAAGGCCCAGCCTTTACAGCAACTGTGACTAAAGAAATTTGGACTGCTCTAGGGGTGACTCTAGCCTTCCACACCCCTTACCACCCACAAAGTAGTGGTAAAGTGGAGCGCATGAACGGCACCCTAAAAACTAGAATGTTAAAAATGTCACAAGAAACAAAGATGCCCTGGCCAGAAAGCCTACCAATAGCTCTATTTAGTGTTAGGCACACACCTAGAGGGAAGCATTCACTGTCCCCATATGAGGTTCTATTTGGGACAGCACCCAGACTAGGTTGTTATTATCCGCAGCAGTTGCAACTCCAATCAGATGTTTTAGTAGACTATGTAACTGAACTTGCAAATGTCCTAAACAAAATACATGCCCAAGTTTTCTCTTCAATTCCAGATCCCGAATTGGATACAGGTTCCCATAACCTACTTCCCGGAGATTGGGTCCTGGTCAAGAAGTTTGTGCGGAAAAATACCCTGGAACCAAGATTTGACGGTCCATTCCAAGTTCTCCTGATTACCACAACCTCCGTCAAATTGGCCGGTAGGCCAAATTGGATCCACGCTTCCCACTGCAAGAAATCTCCTGCCCCAGAGGAAGCGAATATCGCACAAACATGTATCTCTGGTACATCTTCTCCTTAATTAGCCTTATGAAGGCCCAGCAAGTAGCCATTACCAAAGACATTAGTGGGTACACCTTCTGGTATAATTCATCATGCACCCAGGTGGCTACCTATACCTTTGACTACTGTGATATTGTAGAATGCCCATTTCCCACACCACAAATCCAGAGCATCTATAGAGATATCCCTCATTCGAAAGACCCATATGTTTGTGTAGTTGACAAACAATGGGGGCACAATTGTGATCACTGGGGGGCGGCGGGATGGAATGCCGGGCCTGCCTGGGGTTACAAACCAAAAAGTGCCGTAGCTAAAGTAGATGATCATGGTAGATCGCTTCTCCAGAGAATGACTTTGAGAAAGCCTGGGGGGAGCACACCAATGAAATTAATCCTTAACATTGAGCGCCCAAGCCCAACAGATGCAGACCAGTATGTGATGGGAATGTACTGGAAAAAGGGTTCCTACCAGAAATTAGGGCATTTCTACCTCAAAGATATGTGCAACTCTTCTGAGTGGCAAGGGGCCACCCATATGGTCCCTAACCCATTAAAACCCCATATCCAGACCTTTCAGGACATGATGGCCATTGCTAACCCCACTTTTGAAGATACCATGGCCGCTGAAACAGGTTTTAATGATGTAAATTTATGGTTAGAATGGATGAAATATAATGCTAATAAACATAATAGAACCGCATGTTATGTGTGTGGAGGTGCCCGGCCTCACCTGGGTACCGTACCTTTAATCCTACCCGTAGATATAGAAGAATGTGTTTTAAGCCTTTTTGCCTATCACTATAATTTTAACAGGTCCATATGTATTGCATGGACAAAGGAATATCCTCTTCTAGCCAAAGACGTCAAACCCCCTGATGGTATTACCGTATATAAAGGTAATTACACTTGCTATGCCATGTACGATGGTATTGGTAAATTTGTAGGTAACTTTTCCAAAGGCTATTGTGCTACATACAGAACTGTCCCTGTACGTTTGCTGCAACATCACACTAGGTCACTAGGAGACATTTATTGGTTGTGTGGGGATTTACAGCTAAGATCCAGAATGGACACAGAATGGTGGGGAGAGTGTACTTTGACTAAGGCCATTATGCCTATACATATTATTTCTGACACGCACCTCAACACCCATGAGTTCAGCCACACTAAGGTTAAACGTGACGCCCCAGTGAAAGGAAGTTTTGATCCTCATGTATATATTGATGCCATTGGAGTGCCCAGGGGGGTGCCCAATGAGTTTAAAGCTAGGGATGAAGTTGCTGCAGGATTTGAATCAATTTTTACCATAGTTACCGCAAACAAGAATCTAAATTGGATAAATTACATTTATTATAATCAACAGCGTTTTGTCAATTACACCAGAGACGCCCTCCAGGGATTGGCCGAACAGTTACAGGCCACATCCCAAATGACTTTTCAGAATAGGATGGCCCTAGATATGATCTTAGCCGAAAAAGGAGGGGTTTGTAAGATTTTGCCCGACACTATGACATGTTGTACCTACATCCCAGAAAACACAGGCCCTAATGGTAAAGTCACACTAGCTATAGAAAAATTAAATGACTTGTCTGAAGAGTTAAAAAGGAATTCTGGGATAAAAGATCCCTGGGAAAGATGGTTTGGTTGGATGACAGGATGGCAAAAGGCTTTAATGCAGATTGGTATGGCTATACTAATTTTTCTTTTTATTTTTGCTCTTCTCTTTTGTTGTGTCCTCCCATGTCTGAGAAAATCCCTCATGAAGACTGTTGACCAAGCGGCACCCGCTTTTACCCATCTCGAAGTTGATGACCAAGAATCTCAAGACATCAACTCACCCTGTCTGCCGCTGCAAACATTCCCTTTTGTCGATAAAGTGCAGGAATTCTAGGAAGGGACTAGCTCAGGGACAGCATCTGTCAGTGAATGGTAAAGGCCCCATGTGGAGAAGTGGTGGGTTAGCTGCCATGGGATACCCTTGGGTGTGAAGCGTTCGAGAGCCATACTGACGGATGGTTAGCCTATTAGGGTCAGATCTAGGGACAGCCTTGCACTTTGCATTAACATCTAGCTAGCGGCCACGGGGTTTCTGTGCCTTTGGGTTAACACGTCTTCTGATACTAACATAATAAAGTTTTATCTCTTAGAATCTAACATTTCATAGGGGGGACTGATGTGGAATTATTAAAAATCTATATTGTACTTGTATTGAATTATTGTACTAACTCCATTTTAACTTTATACTGTGACTTCGTCCTCCATTTTGTCCTCCTAACCTGACTTCTTCAATCCTCCATTTTGTCCTCATGACTTAACTTGTTCATTTTAAAACTACATTACGTGACTGAACTTCTCAACCCAATTAATACAGTAGACAAAGACCGTGTTTCCTTCAAGGACAAGTACCAGGAGGTGCTGGCTACTCCTTAAGACTTGCTGGCTACTCCTTAAGAGCTTATAAGATAGTACAGTTTGAAGGCCACAGAACACAGTAGTAATGAAATGTTCTATTCATAAGAGACCTTGCACCTGGACATAAAGCCTGATATCATTGACCGTGTAAAATGACGCTTAGGACCCCCTTGTCCCCCACCCGTGTCCAGAATAATCCCACCTCTGATGGGTGGGCACGGGACTAACCTCTTAATTTTACTAACCAATAGGTAAGACACTAACTCCGTCACTTAACAATTAATCCAATTGATGATGTTTATTTGCTGATATTCTAATAATCAATGATGACGCAAAATGCCTCTTAAAAGGGCCTGCGCGCCCGCTTTTTCTTCACTTGCCAATAAACTTTCTCGAAGTTATTTTAACCTGAACCTCGTGTGTCAGACTTAATTACTTCAGCGTATATACGCAATTTAATTTTATTGATTTGGACAGGAACAGATAGACTTTGAACATTTTGGTTTACTTTCAAAAAGTACCATAACAACTCCACCCCACAGCCAATCACTGCGTTACTATCTGCATAGTATATTAAAACCATGTCAAAAGGAGATGGGACATAGATTGGCTGTGAAGTAGAGTAATGTTAGCAGTTTAACTCACACTGCGTTCCTGCAAAAAAATAAATAAAACATTTTGTGAAATAAGGAGGCGTGATTAAGGGGACAGAGTTACACTTTTAAAGTAGCGATAAAACACAGCATGACTATTAGTGTGGTGGAATCTCGGTAAAAATAAATTTAGTAGGCCGAGATTACCACGTGGCATGTGTACGTGCATATGCTGACGTATCGATCAGTTGGTTGCACGAGGCAAGATACGATCAGTAGTGTACGGAGCATGTGCAAGAATACAGGATATAGTATTCCCCTCCTCCATTGTGCTGGACAAGCCATGCGGTCAAACAGGAAGTTAATTCTTATTTGTGTTGATTGGTTAAGAGAATGTGCGGGTGGAGCTTAATATGGGAGGAGTTATATGCCTATATAAGGAGCCTGCACTATTGTCCGGGGCTCAGAACTTGTGGTATTTTGGTGACGCTAGTCCCTCTGAGTCCCGATCGGTGATCCAATAAAGAATCTCTTCCTTCCTGAAGAAACCTGTGTCCATCTCTCTGTGCTTGGCTTCCGTCAGTTTCTCCGGTATCATTTGGTGCATTGGCCGGGAAGCTCATCGTTCAACGGTAGCTGAGAGGCAGAGGCGTGAGACGGTCTATCTTTGCCCACGTTCTCTACGGCTGCACCCCTGAACTTCTGCGTGGACCTCCCTTCGTCTCGGCGCCACTGGTCTGTTGTCCAGGAGATCATCGGCCTCTACGTGAGAAGTGCTGGGGTGTCCCCGTCGATGAGTGTGAACTCAGGTTCAGGAACGAGGAGGTAAGACAACTGCTGTTTTAGACGGCAGGACCCACTAGGGGTATACCGATTGTGCGGTAGGCCCAAAGGGGTTTTGAATCTGTGTATCTGCCCCCTCTGTCGGAGGGAAGGAGCGAAGGCGCACCGCTCGATCGAACGCTCTTTAGTCAGACCGTTTGATTCTGTTAGTCAGGCGGGGCTCTGGTGTAAATAGCCCTAGCCGGACACCGGTGTCTTGTCTAGACTAGCGTTCTAGGGTGTACATTTTGTTCGCTAGGTCGGAGGGACCGGGAGACTAAGCGGCGTCTGTGTAAATTCGGTTCGCTAGTTCTCATCCTATCTGGGCTAAGTGGGAAGGCGTGTAAATTTGGAACCCACTAGACTTTTGATAGTGCGACTAAGAGGCGTCTGTGTAAATTCGGTCCTCTAGCTCGCTATATATGTGGTGATTGGGCAGTGTGGCTAACCAAAACGTATGTAGATTGTTTTTAGGTAGTCCATTCAAGGTACTGGCCAATAGTTTAGTTGGGAATTGTAAATGTGTTAACGATTGTTTTAGTAAAGTGTATATCTTGTTAGATAGCGCGAGCTCAGCCGTCTAGCGAGAGTGTTAATAGTGTGTTGCTGTATTATAGTGCACGGTACCATAACCCTGTATATTTACTGACACTGTATATAAGTACTAATCATTGTCGTCAATTGCATGTTTTAACACCATAACCACTAATAATTGTATTGTGACCTTAACTTGTGCTTTGACCTATGCTAACCGTACTGTAACCGCTATTTGTAAAAGACGATGTTACTGGGGTGTGTTATAGACGGGTAATTCGTATATAGAGAATTATAGCGTGGGTGACTGTATAGTTACGCCAAAGGGCATAATATTGATTATATAGTGACTGGTGTAGCAGCTGTGTGTACGGGAATTCCCTGAGTGTTTATTGTTATTGTGTACGTTTCACTTGGTAACCGTACCACGTGGTGCTGTTGCCAGAGGAAACGGGTGTGACTGTTGAATAGTACGCGTGTATAGTATTCGTTGTCGACGACGTTCCATTGTTAAGTATGGGTGCGTCGCAGTCAACGATTCCGGATCCCTTAGGTTGTATGGTGAAGAATTTTAAAAAGGGATTTAAAACTTGTGATTTTGGGGTTAAAATGTCTCCTGTACGTTTGGTCACTTTGTGTACTAGGGAGTGGCCTACTTTGGTTGCGGCATGGCCGCCACGTGGCAGTTTGGATCCAACTCTGGTACAGCGCTTACACGTGGCTGTATCAGGTAGGCCTGAACTTTACGGCCAGTTTCCTTATGTTGATTGTTGGAGACAGGCCGTAAATGACTCGCCAAAATGGCTCCGGACATGCCACGAGGAGCAATGTCGCCTCATGGTAGCTAGGACTTGTTCGTCCACTAGGACTGGTGTTAGGCCCATTTTGGACACGCCCCCTGAGTCCGAGATCCCTTTGCCGCCCCCTTACTTTCCGTTAAGAAGAAGTGACGCAAACGCAGGAAGTCCTGCACCCCTCCCCTCATTACCCTCATCCACTTCCGCTTCCTCCTCCAGTACAGGATCCACCCCCCCTCGTACTAAATCTCCCCTTCCGGAACCAGAACCCACCCCCATTAGAAACGAATATCCTGATTTGGCGCCACTTCAGACTTCCGGTCAAGCTTCATCTAGCTCGGCTCGAAGTGTTTTATTTACCACCTTTTCCCAAAGCCAACCTCCCACATCCCCATACCCTATCTCTCCCCGACCGGAACCCATGACTGACGCCTCTCTACGTAGCCCCATCCAAACCCGACAGTTGACTGGTGCCCAACAATTAAAGCACTATCAGATGCCTCTTCGTCTGAATCCCGGGTCAGCTTATATCGATGCCGCAGGTCAAATGGCACACGCTGACCCAGTCTTCGTATATGTCCCATTTACCACAACCGATCTTTTAAACTGGAAGACCCATAATTCCTCGTATACTGAGAAACCACAAGCTATGACTGATCTGTTCACCTCAATAGTACAGACGCATAATCCGACATGGGCTGATTGCCAGCAGTTATTAATGACTTTATTTAACAATGAGGAAAGGACAAGAATAAATCAAGCGGCCATTAAAGCGTTAGAGGATAGAGCCCGTGCTTTGAATCAAGCTAATCCAGCAGCATGGGCCGCAACACATTATCCCAACACCGATCCCGATTGGAACGTAAATGGTGCTGATATGGTTCAACTCAGAGCCTATAGAGACGCTATAATTGCTGGCATGAAAGCAGGAGGAAAGAAAGCCATTAACATGTCGAAGACAGTTGAGGTGATTCAGAAAAGCGATGAAGCGCCCAGTGTCTTTTATGACCGATTATTGGAGGCATACCGCTTGTATACCCCCTTTAATCCGGAAGACGCAGATAATTCCCGAATGGTGAACTCCGCCTTTGTCAGCCAAGCATACGGAGATATTAAGCGCAAGCTACAAAAGTTAGAAGGGTTTGCAGGTATGTCCATCACCCAACTAATGGAGGCAGCAAATAAGGTCTATATGAACAGGGATACAGAAAGTAAGAAAGAGGAAGAGCGCAAGATGCGTAAAAAGGCTGATATGCTAGCGGTAGCGATCGCAGGCGTAGATAGACGGGGCCCAGATAGAGGCGATAGTAAGTGGAATGAGGAACCTCTAAGTAGAAATCAGTGCGCTTACTGTAAGGAAGAAGGGCATTGGAGAAATGAGTGTCCGCGAAGAGAACAGTCTGAGAGAGACAGACCTAGGTCAGGTTACGGAAACTTTAGAGGCAGAGCGAGAGGTAGAGGAGGCCCCGGAGGGAGTAATGGTTATAGAGGGAGTAATGGGAACAGAGGAAGTGTTAGGGAAGACAGGTATATTCCAGCAGCGCAAAGGTCCCGCGATAGAGAAGGTAGGGACTTTGTAGGATTGGCTGACACGGTCATGGAGGACTATTGATACCGACCGGGCTCCATCCCCCTTGGTCGAGCGGAGCCTATGGTCGATGTATCAATAGGGGGAAAAAGGAGTGCGTTCATGATCGACACTGGTGCTGAACATTCAGTGGTGACTAATCTAGTTGCTCCTCCATCTGGAAGGACTATTACTGTGATAGGAGCAACTGGAAGAAGTGCTGAAAAACCGGTTCTTAAAAGTCGACTCTGTACATTGGGAGGCCACGTAATAAAACATCAATTCCTTTATATGCCTGAATGTCCAGTCCAATTGCTGGGACGTGATATGCTATCAAAATTACAAGCGCAGATTACGTTCCTACCAAATGGAACAACATCTTTAAAGTTTAATGGACCTTCAGGTATTATGACATTATCTGTACCAAAGGAAGAAGAGTGGCGACTTTATACAGCGTTGACTAGCCAAAACCCTAGGAGTGATGAGACATTGTTTAACATACCAGGAGTTTGGGCAGAGAACAACCCACCAGGACTGGCCCGCAATATTCCACCTATAAAAATTGAACTGAAACTTGGGGTTTATCCAGTGAGCCTAAGACAATACCACATCCCGCAGAAGGCTAAGAAGAACATTCAATCCTATCTGGATAAGTTCATACGGTATGGTATCCTAAAATTCTGTACTTCCCCCTGGAACACCCCATTGCTGCCTGTTCAAAAGCCCGGTACAGATGAGTATCGACCTGTGCAGGACTTGAGAGCAGTCAATGATGCGGTTGTTAGTATACATCCAGTTGTACCCAATCCATATAACCTGCTTGCTTTAATTCCGGGCGGGGCTACTTACTTCACAGTCTTAGACCTCAAAGATGCCTTCTTTTGCCTCCGAATTGCCACAGAAAGTCAATGTATCTTCGCTTTCCAATGGGAGAACGCTGTAACGGGCTCAAAACGCCAGATGACTTGGACAAGACTGCCCCAAGGGTTTAAAAATTCACCTACCCTATTTGGTTCAGCCCTAAGTCAAGATTTACTGGATTTCGAGTCCATCCCAGGAGAGTGTGTCTTGTTACAATATGTAGATGACTTGTTGATAGCAGCAGTTACAAAAGAAATCTGTCAGCAAGCAACGCACGATCTACTGCACATTCTCTGGAAGGCAGGATACAAGGTGTCTAGAAAGAAGGCTCAGTTGTGTTTGCCAACTGTCAAGTATCTGGGATTCCATATCTCTGAAGGTCAAAGAATTATGGGGCCAGAGAGAAAAGAAGCTGTCTGCCAAATACCAATACCCAAGAATAGAAGACAAGTGCGAGAATTCTTGGGGGCAGCAGGCTTCTGTAGGATATGGATTCCCAGCTATGCGATACTAGCAAAACCCCTGTACGCAGCCATCAAAGGTACAGAGCACGACCCCTTCTTATGGACTCAAGAACAGCAAACGGCATTTGAAGATGTGAAGAAGGCTTTGATGAGTGCCCCAGCATTAGGTCTACCTGATCACACACGACCATTCTACTTATATGTACACGAGCAAAGAAGAATGGCTGTGGGAGTATTGACACAGTACTTGGGATCATGGCAAAGACCTATTGCCTATATGTCTAAGCAACTGGATGCAGTGGCCAGCGGACTTCCACCTTGTCTAAGAGCCGTAGCTGCAGCCGCCCTGCTAGTAGCTGAAGCCGATAAACTCACTCTGGGTCAAGAACTTTATGTACGAGTCCCACATGCAGTACAGACGTTGTTGGATTACAAAGGAAATCATTGGTTTAGTAACAGCCGTATGACCAAGTATCAAGCAATGTTGTGTGAAAACCCAAGAGTACATTTAGAGACTGTAAACACCTTAAATCCAGCTACCCTTTTGCCACAACCTACTGAAAGTCAACATGATTGTTTGGAAGTAATGGATGAAGTATTTTCAAGTAGACCAGATCTTCGTGATTTTCCCATCCAGAACCCCGATGTTCAATATTACACCGACGGCAGTAGTTATGTGAAAGAAGGGATCCGCTATGCAGGATATGCAGTAACAACAATAGACAAGGTGATAGAAGCTCGGCCACTGGCGAAAGGAACATCAGCACAAAAGGCAGAATTGATAGCACTAACACGAGCGTTACAATTGGCTGAAGGTTTAAGAGTAAATATCTATACGGACTCTAAGTATGCGTTTTTAACCACTCATGCCCACGGAGCTTTGTATAAAGAAAGAGGACTACTGAATTCAGAAGGCAAAGAAATCAAATACGCAGCTGAAATCCTACAACTATTGAAAGCAGTGTGGGAGCCGAAAGAAGTCGGTATCATACATTGTCGAGCGCATCTGAGAGGAGATGGTGATGTAACCAAGGGAAATCGGATGGCAGATAGTGCAGCTAAGCGTGCTGCTGAATCAGGAAGACAGGAGAATGTGGGGCATATAGCTGCTCTTATACCAACTCCACTGTCCCAATGGACTCCAGTTTATACAGCTCAAGAAGAGGAGTGGTTAAAGACTGAACCGGGAAAGTATTTGGAGAACAAGTGGTATCAGCTAGAAGATGGAAGAATAGTCATACCAGCATCACTAGCGGTAGAAATTGTCCAAAATTATCACAACGGGACACATTCTGGGAGAGACAGTACTGAAGAATCTCTCAGAAAACATTTCTACATACCAAGATTGTCCAACTTGACTCAGGCCATTGTACGAAGATGTGTAACGTGTGCTAAAAATAATGCAAGACAAGGACCAGTAAAACCACCAGGAGTCCAGTTTATGGGGGGACTCCCCATGTCCGATCTACAAATAGACTTTACAGTGATGCCTAAATCGGGTGGACATCGTTACCTGTTGGTAATTGTGTGCACCTATTCAGGCTGGGTAGAAGCATGTCCTACTCGTACAGAGAAAGCAGGAGAAGTTGTAAGATTCCTGCTACGAGAAATAATACCCCGATATGGACTACCCTGTTCTATAGGATCGGACAATGGTCCAGCTTTTGTTCATCAGTGCCTACAACAACTGACTCATATGCTTGGTATAAAGTGGAGGCTTCATACTGCATATAGACCCCAGAGTTCTGGTAAGGTAGAGAGAATGAATAGAACTATAAAGAACCAGTTGGCTAAAATGTGTCAGGAAACCCAACTTAAGTGGAACGTTCTCTTACCCATAGCTTTATTGCGAATCCGCAGTACCCCTACCAGAAGGATGGGCCTCTCTCCTTTTGAAATTATGTATGGGCGACCACCTCCCGTACTTGGTAACTTAAGGGGGGATTTGAGTCAGTTGGGAGAAGGAATTACCCGGCAGCAGGTTGTAGAGTTGGGTAAGACTATGGAGGAGGTACAGAAATGGGTACAAGATAGATTACCTGTGAATATTTATCCCCCTGTTCATAGTTATCATCCAGGAGATCAAGTGTGGATTAAAGAGTGGAATAATGTACCGTTAGGGCCCAAGTGGAGAGGTCCTTATGTTGTTCTTTTGTCTACCCCTACAGCGATAAAAGTAGCCGAAGTGACTCCGTGGATTCATCACTCCAGGGTTAAGCCAGCAGCAGTCGATTCTTGGCAAGTTACAGCAGATCCAGAGAATCCCTGCAAGATCCGGTTAAAACGCACTACTCAGTCGGAGTAACGAGGAATTATTGTGGATTACAAATTTTATTGTTACAGGTGTGAGTGAGAAGGCCATAATAAAGCCTGTCCGCTTACCAACACATAGTGTATAAGCCAGGAAAGTCTCGAAGGGACACCTGTGAAGACGAGCAGAACTCCATTCCCTGCAGCCCTCACATCCTGGAAGCTGAGGTTCCATCGCACGGACGAAGACTGAGGATGACGGCGAAAGATGTGCTTTTGATTGTGTTTATTTACATGTGTTTTTATATTCAGGAAGGTAGAGGTACCGACACTCCTAGCTGTGAGGTATGCATTAAGACTACGAGAACAGGTAACCATATTTCCCAAACCCTAATTTGGCATTCACAGTACGAATGTAAAGGAGAGGTATCAAGATGTAGATACCTAAATATAGACTATAGTGTGTGCCATTTAGGAGTAGGAGAACCTAAGTGCTTCAGTCCAGAGTATCAACCTCGTACAATTTGGTTGACTCTCAGGAATGGAGATCCTCAGGGGACCCTAATTAATAAGACGGTGTTAGAATCCGTATATTCTTCGGGTGTTCTGCTATTTGATGCATGTAAGGCGATATCAAGTGGTAGAAAGCCGTGGAATGTATGTGGGGATCTTAGATGGGAGAGGACGTATGGGTCTAATGATAAATATATTTGTCCCAGTAGTAAAAATAAATATGTAAGTCCTAGATGCCCAAATAAAGACTATAACTTTTGCCCATATTGGTCTTGTGTGGGGTGGGCGACTTGGGGACAGACAGTAGATAAAGACATGATAGTGACTAAGTTGCCGACTAGCCCATATTGTAAGTCTATGGAATGTAATCCCATCCATATACTTATAAATAACCCCGATAAGTTCTTAGACAAATATGGCAATTTATTTGGGTTTCAAATATTTGGGACGGGTTTAGATCCTGGGACATTATTGTTTATAGGGATAGAGACTGATACGGTATCCTCCCAAACTCATCAAGTATACCATTCCTTTTATGAAGAGATGAGTATAGATAATAAGATCCCCCATAATGCTAAAAACCTGTTCATCGATTTAGCCGAAAGTATTGCCGGTAGTCTTAATGTTACCAACTGCTATGTGTGTGGAGGTACTAACATGGGAGACCAATGGCCTTGGGAAGCAAAGGAGGTAATGTCCGGTTCTGAGGCAGTTGACCAACTAATATCTACACAAGCCGATTATCATTTGAGTGTTAGAGGTAAATCTGAGTGGAGATTAAAGACCTCCATCATAGGTTATGTTTGCATAGCAAGGAAAGGAATAATGTATAACACTTCTGTAGGAGAATTAACTTGTCTAGGGCAAAAAGCTTATGATGATGATACAAAGGATACAACCTGGTGGTCGGCTTCAAATGTCTCAGAACCATCTAACCCGTTTGCTAGATACGCCAATTTAAAGGATGTGTGGTTTGATTTATCCATCACATCTACCTGGAGAGCCCCAGCGAATTTGTACTGGATCTGTGGTAAGAAAGCCTATTCGGAGTTGCCACAGGACTGGGAAGGGGCATGTGTGTTGGGTATGCTCAAACCATCCTTCTTCTTGTTACCAATTGAAACAGGTGAGACTTTAGGTGTTAAAGTGTATGATGTGAATCATAGGAAGAAAAGGGGACCCATAGAGATAGGCACCTGGGAAGATAATGAATGGCCTCCCCAGCGTATTATAGATTATTATGGGCCAGCCACGTGGGCTGAGGATGGTACCTTTGGTTACAGAACCCCTATTTATATGCTCAACCGTATTATAAGATTACAGGCGGTGGTTGAGATTATCACTAATGAAACATCACAAGCGCTCAATCTTCTAGCGAAACATAATACCAGGATGAGGACAGCAGTCTACCAAAATAGATTAGCCTTGGATTACCTTTTGGCAGTAGAGGGAGGTGTATGTGGGAAGTTTAACCTAAGCAATTGCTGTCTTCAAATAGATGACGAAGGGCAAGCAATAGCTGAGCTTACTAGCCATATGGTTAAACTAGCGCATGTGCCTACTCAGGTATGGAAAGGGTATAATCCAAGTAGTTGGTTTGGTAGCTGGTATGAGTGGTTTGGAGGGCTTAAGGCAGTGGTAGGTGGAGTCCTACTGATTTTACTGTTGTGTCTACTCCTACCGTGTCTTATACCCTTAGTAGTTAGGTCTGTGCAAAGCCTGATAGGAAGTATAGCAGAGAGGAAGGCTGCTGCACAGATAATGGCGATATATAAGTATAAGGCTCTAGATCAAGGAGAACCAATGCAGGAAGATGAGTGTTAAAAGATTCACATCATAAGATAAGTCTGGTCTGGTTCAAGGTAACTTGCGGTGTAAGCAAAACTAAGGTTATGTGATGCCTCAAGTAATTGTAAAATATCAAGAGGCATCAAAGGGGGGAATGTGGTGGAATCTCGGTAAAAATAAATTTAGTAGGCCGAGATTACCACGTGGCATGTGTACGTGCATATGCTGACGTATCGATCAGTTGGTTGCACGAGGCAAGATACGATCAGTAGTGTACGGAGCATGTGCAAGAATACAGGATATAGTATTCCCCTCCTCCATTGTGCTGGACAAGCCATGCGGTCAAACAGGAAGTTAATTCTTATTTGTGTTGATTGGTTAAGAGAATGTGCGGGTGGAGCTTAATATGGGAGGAGTTATATGCCTATATAAGGAGCCTGCACTATTGTCCGGGGCTCAGAACTTGTGGTATTTTGGTGACGCTAGTCCCTCTGAGTCCCGATCGGTGATCCAATAAAGAATCTCTTCCTTCCTGAAGAAACCTGTGTCCATCTCTCTGTGCTTGGCTTCCGTCAGTTTCTCCGGTATCATTAGGACTAACCAAATAAAATGCACTTGGATTTTCCCATTCCTGTACTTTATAATTGCAATTACATACAGACATAATAGAGTGCAAGCTCTGCAATTCATTACATGATTTATTTTTGTGCTGTAACATTTACCTGTAAATCTGAGGGCCAGCTTTGCAGGGCAGGATCTAATTTCCGTAGTATTTCTAAATATTCTTATATTCTATTACACTGTACAATTTCAGAGTACTGCACAGGATTATGGATTTTAAAAGAAAGATATTTTTTGCAGCGTTATACTTTAAAGAAATTTATAAGAGAGAAGGTCAGGAATTTGACAGGCACAGCCTTGAAGTAACAAATAATAATGAATGAGAGACCAGGGAATTATGAAAATAAGAATACAAGGACACTAGAATGAGCATGAGAGATATGGGGGGCACAGAATGAGCATGATAGAGATGGGGGGCACAGAATCAGCATGAGAGAGATGGGGGCACAGAATCAGCATGAGAGAGATGGGGCACAGAATCAGCATGAGAGAGATGGGGGCACAGAATGAGTATGAGAGATATGGGGGGCACAGAATGAGTATGATAGAGATGGGGTCACAGAATCAGCATGAGAGAGATCGGGGCACAGAATCAGCATGAGAGAGATGGGGGCACAGAATCAGCATGAGAGAGATGGGGGCACAGAATGAGTATGAGAGAGATGGGGGGGCACAGAATCAGCATGAGAGAGATGGGGGCACAGAATCCGCATGAGAGAGATGGGGGCACAGAATGAGTATGAGAGAGATGGGGGGCACAGAATGAGCATGATAGAGATGGGGGCACAGAATCCGCATGAGAGAGATGGGGGCACAGAATCAGCATGAGAGAGATGGGGGGCACATAATGAGCATGAGAGATATGGGGGGCACTGAATGAGTATGAGAGATATGGGGGGCACAGAATGAGCATGATAGAGATGGGGCACAGAATGAGTATGAGAGAGATGGGGGGCACAGAATCAGCATGATAGAGATGGGGGCACAGAATGAGTATGAGAGAGATGGGGGGCACAGAATCAGCATGAGAGAGATGGGGGCACAGAATGAGTATGAGAGAGATGGGGGCACAGAATGAGTATGAGAGAGATGGGGCACAGAATGAGTATGAGAGAGATGGGGGCACAGAATGAGTATGAGAGAGTTGGTGGCACAGAATGAGTATGAGAGAGATGGGGGCACAGAATAAGCATGAGAGAGATGGGGGGCACAGAATGAGTATGAGAGAGATGGGGGCACAGAATGACTATGAGAAAGTTGGGGGCACAGAATGAGTATGAGAGAGATGGGGGCACAGAATGAGAATGAGAGATGGGGGGGCACAGAATAAGCATGATAGAGATGGGGGCACAGAATAAGCATGAGAGATATGGGGGCACAGAATGGGTATGAGAGAGATGGGGGGCACAGAATGAGTATGAGAGAGATGGGCGGGCACAGATTGAGTATGAGAGAGACGAGGGGCACAGAATGAGTATGAGAGAGTTGGGGACACAGAATGAGTATGAGAGAGATGGGGGGCACAGAATCAGCATGAGAGAGATGGGGGCACAGAATGAGTATGAGAGAGATGGGGGGGCACAGAATCAGCACGAGAGAGATGGGGGCACAGAATCCGCATGAGAGAGATGGGGGCACAGAATGAGTATGAGAGAGATGGGGGGCACAGAATGAGCATGATAGAGATGGGGGCACAGAATCCGCATGAGAGAGATGGGGGCACAGAATCAGCATGAGAGAGATGGGGGGGCACATAATGAGCATGAGAGATATGGGGGGCACTGAATGAGTATGAGAGATATGGGGGGCACAGAATGAGCATGATAGAGATGGGGCACAGAATGAGTATGAGAGAGATGGGGGGCACAGAATCAGCATGATAGAGATGGGGGCACAGAATGAGTATGAGAGAGATGGGGGGCACAGAATCAGCATGAGAGAGATGGGGGCACAGAATGAGTATGAGAGAGATGGGGGCACAGAATGAGTATGAGAGAGATGGGGCACAGAATGAGTATGAGAGAGATGGGGGCACAGAATGAGTATGAGAGAGTTGGTGGCACAGAATGAGTATGAGAGAGATGGGGGCACAGAATAAGCATGAGAGAGATGGGGGGCACAGAATGAGTATGAGAGAGATGGGGGCACAGAATGACTATGAGAGAGTTGGGGGCACAGAATGAGTATGAGAGAGATGGGGGCACAGAATGAGAATGAGAGATGGGGGGGCACAGAATAAGCATGATAGAGATGGGGGCACAGAATAAGCATGAGAGATATGGGGGCACAGAATGAGTATGAGAGAGATGGGGGGCACAGAATGAGTATGAGAGAGATGGGCGGGCACAGATTGAGTATGAGAGAGACGAGGGGCACAGAATGAGTATGAGAGAGTTGGGGACACAGAATGAGCATGAGAGAGATGGGGCACAGAATGAGTATGATAGAGATGGGGGCACAGAATGAGTATGAGAGAGATGGGGCACAGAAAAAGCATGATAGATATGGGGGCACAGAATGCGTATGAGAGAGATGGGGGGCACAGAATGAGTATGAGAGAGATGAGGGGCACAGAATGAGTATGAGAGAGTTAGGGGCACAGAATGAACATGAGAGAGATGGGGGCACAGAATAAGCATGATAGAGATGGGGGGCACAGAATGAGTATGAGAGAGATGGGGGGGCACAGAATCAGCATGAGAGAGATGGGGGCACATAATGAGTATGAGAGAGATGGGGGCACAGAATGAGTATGAGAGAGATGGGAGCACAGAATGAGTATGAGAGATGGGAGGGCACAGAATAAGCATGAGAGAGATGGGGGCACAGAATGAGTATGAGAGATGGGAGGGCACAGAATGAGTATGAGAGAGATGGGTGGCACAGAATGAGTATGAAAGAGATGGGGACACAGAATAAGCACGAGAGAGATGGGGGCACAGAATGAGTATGAGAGAGATGGGGGCACAGAATGAGTATGAGAGAGATGGGGGCACAGAATAAGCATGAGAGAGATGGGGGCACAGAATGAGTATGAGAGAGATGGGGGGCACAGAATGAGTATGAGAGAGATGGGGGGCACAGAATAAGCATGAGAGAGATGGGGGCACAGAATGAGTATGAGAGAGATGGGGCCACAGAATAAGCATGATAGAGATGGGGGCACAGAATGAGCATGAGAGAGATGGGGGCACAGAATGAGTATGAGAGAGATGGGGGGCACAGAAGGAGTATGAAAGAGATGGGGGCACAGAATAAACATGAGAGAGATGGGGGGCACAGAATGAGTATGAGAGAGATGGGGGGCACAGAATGAGTATGAGAGAGATGGGGGGCACAGAATAAGCATGAGAGAGATGGGGGCACAGAATGAGTATGAGAGAGATGGGGCCACAGAATAAGCATGATAGAGATGGGGGCACAGAATGAGCATGAGAGAGATGGGGGCACAGAATGAGTATGAGAGAGATGGGGGGCACAGAAGGAGTATGAAAGAGATGGGGGCACAGAATAAACATGAGAGAGATGGGGGGCACAGAATGAGTATGAGAGAGATGGGCGGGCACAGATTGAGTATGAGAGAGACGAGGGGCACAGAATGAGTATGAGAGAGTTGGGGACACAGAATGAGCATGAGAGAGATGGGGGGTACAGAATAAGCATGATAGAGATGGGGGGCACAGAATGAGTATGAGAGAGATGGGGCACAGAAAAAGCATGATAGATATGGGGACAAAGAATGAGTAAGAGAGAGATGGGGGCACAGAATGAGTATGAGAGAAATGGGGGCACAGAATGAGTATGAGAGAAATGGGGGCACAGAATGAGTATGAGAGAGATGGGGGCACAGAATGAGTATGAGAGAGATGGAGGCACAGAAAAAGCATGATAGAGATGGGGCACAGAATGAGTATGAGAGAGATGGGGGCACAGAATGAGTATGAGGGAGAGAATAAGCATGAGAGCGATTGGGGGCACAGAATGAGTATGAGAGAGATGGGGGAACAGAATGAGTATGAAAGAGATTGGGGCACAGAATAAGCATGAGAGAGATGGGGGGCACAGAATGAGTATGAGAGAGATGGGGGGACCAGAATGAGTATGAGAGAGATGGGGGGGCACAGAATGAGTATGAGAGAGATGGGGGCACAGAATGAGTATGAGGGAGATGGGGGCACAGAGTAAGCATGAGAGAGATTGGGGGCACAGAATGAGCATGAGAGAGATGGGGGAACAGAATGAGTATGAAAGAGATTGGGGCACAGAATAAGCATGAGAGAGATGGGGACACAGAATAAGCATGAGAGAGATGGGGGCACATAATGAGTATGAGCGAGATGGGGGGGCACAGAATGAGTATGAGAGAGATGGGGTCACAGAATGAGTATGAGAGAGATGGAGGCACAGAAAAAGCATGATAGAGATGGGGCACAGAATGAGTATGAGAGAGATGGGGGCACAGAATGAGTATGAGGGAGATGGGGGCACAGAATAAGCATGAGAGAGATTGGGGGCACAGAATGAGTATGAAAGAGATTGGGGCACAGAATAAGCATGAGAGAGATGGGGGGCACAGAATGAGTATGAGAGAGATGGGGGGGACCAGAATGAGTATGAGAGAGATGGGACCACAGAATGAGTATGAGAGAGTTGGGGGCACAGAATGAGCATGAGAGAGATGGGGGGCACAGAATGAGCATGATAGAGATGGGGGGCACAGAATAAGCATGATAGAGATGGGGGCACAGAATGAGTATGAGAGAGATGGGGCACAGAAAAAGCATGATAGAGATGGGGGCACAGAATGAGCACGAGAGAGATGGGGGGCACAGAATAAGCATGATAGAGATGAGGGGCACATAATGAGTATGAGAGAGATGGGGCACAGAAAAAGCATGATAGAGATGGGGCACAGAATGAGTATGAGAGAGATGGGGGGCACAGAATAAGCATGATAGAGATGGGGGCACCGAATGAGTATGAGAGAGACGGGGGCACATTATGAGTATGAGAGAGATGGGGGCACAGAATGAGTATGAGAGAGACGGGAGGCATAGAATGAGTATGAGAGAGATGGGGGCACAGAATGAGTATGAGAGAGATGGTGGGGCACAGAATGAGTATGAGAGAGACGGGAGGCATAGAATGAGTATGAGAGAGATGGGGGGCACAGAATGAGTATGAGAGAGGCGGGGGCACAGAATGAGCATGAGAGAGATGGGGGACATAGAATGAGTATGCGAGAGATGGCTGAGGAATGAGCTGCACAGAGAAAGAATAATAAACTATGGAAGGGATAGAGGAAGAGAGAGAGAGCAATTTGAGAAGAGTGGGAGGAAGCAAGGGAGAAGTACCGTAATTAAGGCACTATGAGAAACGTGGGGTGCAGGATAAAAGAGTGAAGATTTAGAGAGAGAAATGGAAAGAGGCTGGGGAAGAGAGTGAGAGAGAAATTGGAATGTTAGATTATGATACAGAAAGATTGAGATATTGATAGAGTGTAAAATAAAGACAAAATGGGTCTGAAAGCGAGAAAATAGAGAGAATGAGAGAAAGTAAGGGACTGACAGACAGGTAGAATAGGAGACAGAAACAAAGATATAGAAAGAAGGTAGGGGAAATTGCACATATATATATATAAAGAAAAAAAATTAGAGGTGGGGGTGATGCAGAGAGAACGAGAGATAGAGCTGAGAGGGTAGTTAAAGAGAGAGATACCCAGCTGAGGGTCTGACTCACCGCAACTAAATTTAGAATCTCAAGTAAAAAATAAATTTGTTCCCCTCCCTACCTATGCATGCAGCCCTCCTTCATCCTGAAGGCTCACATAGAATTCACCGTTAATATTCTCCACCACACGCCGCTTCTAATGCTATGTACATCATATTAACCTTGCATGGCACAGCTCTTCCAAAACTGGCAGTGCCAGCGTTAACGGGTCAGTATACAACAAAGGCATGGATACGGCACAATGGGTCAATTTTCCCTAGGATGCAACTGTGTTGCTGGAAGAGTCAGATTTAAAAGATCCAGACTATATTAATAGCACTGACTGGGTTAATAGGCCATTCCATATGAGAGTGTTAGTGAAGTAAGACACTTGTCTAATAAAACACTCCGTGCCAGGACCAATGTGTACTTGTTGCAATGACATCTAAAAACTTTAAAGCCTCTAACATGGGAACAAATGACCTTTAAAACCACAGTTTAAAGCACACAGAGCTTGGAATGAAAATTTCTGTTTTACTCAGTACGATCTGTAGTCAAAGGCTATATTTAAGGATGTTATTAACTCCTTCGTTGGGGGGAGCAGAAAAGGTAATTCAATGCTCCACTTTTCGATCTCTTCTTGTTGCAATGAATATAGCCGTCAAGGTCAAATGAATGTCAAAGAAGATTATACCCATGAGCTATTCTTATCTAAATGAGCACAAAGTGAGGCTCTGAGACTTGCAATTTCACCACCGACATGTTAGTCTTAATTATTAGTAATAATCGGATTGCACTGGCCTGCCCACCTTCCTTTACAAATCCCCTGTTGAATTTTACGCAATTCAGATGTTGAAAAATGTGTTATTAAAACCTAAAGATTTCACCTTACCCTGGAGGAGGAGGGAGGAATAGGAAACCGTTAAACCATACATAGGACTAAAAATAACTAGATATCTCGACGTCACCTTGGAGCCGAGTGGTCTATGAATAGCAAGGTAGAAGAGTAGATGGTAAAATATATATTTTTAGCTCCATTCCAGCAAAATCGAGGATTTAAGGGAAAAGCGTTAAAACCCTTGGGTGGAATTAACTTTCAATAAATGTATAATATATCCTCATCCTTTCCCCTTGGAGAGTGTGTTCTGCGTAAACGAAATGGCAAAGGCTGCGTAGATCAGGCATCTTGCTTTTTAGCAGCCCTACTCGAAATACTTTTCATTAAGTGGTATGTAAAGGAGGGGATCATCCGCTTCAATGCAGGCTACATGTACTTTACAGCTCTATTTGAAGAGTTGTGTAAAGCTGAGTAATATTCACAGTAAATCCTTTACAATAATGTCATGTAATGTTGGCACTGCAGCGATATCAGCTCAGGTGTCCACTGACATTATTTATGGCATTGCCTACTAGACACATGATCGATGAAACACATAACCAATTATTCACTTATGCGCTTGGGTCATTCTGCCCAGTGACCCTATAACCCACTAAATATGTCACTGTCATTAAAGGGAATCTCCAGTGCCAGGAAAACGATCCGTTTTCCTGGAACTGGAGGGTCCCTCTCCCTCCCCCCCACCAATCCCCAGAAAACCCCTTCAGTCACTTACCTGAGGCAGCGGCGATGTCCCTCGCCGCTGTCTCCTCCTCAGCGACGCTCCTCCTCTCCATTGCGTCGGCCGGTGGGTGAGACTGATCCCGTCCACCGGCCGAGGAGACCTGATGCGCATGCGCGGCAATGCCGTGCATGCGCATTAGCGCTCCCCATAGGAAAGCATTGAAAAATCATTTAAATCCAGCGACGCTCTAGCACAGGTTTCCTGTGCTATAGAGCAGGAAGTGACCTCTAGTGGCTGTCTAGTAGACAGCCACTAGAGGTGGAGTTAACCCTGCAAGGTAATTATTGCAGTTTATAAAAAACTGCAATAATTACACTTGCAGGGTTAAGAGTAGTGGGAGTTGGCACCCAGACCACTCCAATGGGCAGAAGTGGTCTGGGTGCCTGGAGTGTCCCTTTAAGGTCATTAGCTCATCGCAACATGGAGAAAGATATTTGGTGAGATTCTCCAGTCTTTTGACCTTGCAGCCCATCTATACTTTAAATTGTCCACAAATTACCAAACTCTTTCCCAGAACCTTCTCCAAAACTGGATGGAGATGCAACATGGAATTTTATTTGAAGTTTTAATAAAACAAATATTCCCATATATCTAAGACATGATTACTGAATATAAAATGGCCCATGTAGGTCAAGGGATGACTGTTCTACTTGCTCTCTAGCTGCATCTCACTTTTTCTTTCTTATTTGAGGATGATTTGGCTTGGGTTACCGGACAGCCATGACAGTAGGACCAGACTGTGCCGCTCCGCCACGTATGTGATTGGCATCTCTCCCTATAGAATTTTCAGTGCACATTCCCTGATGTACACAAATCACAGCTGGGCACAGTTTAGCCATGCAGACCTCTCCAGAGTCACAGCTGTGCAGTCATCCTGAAGCTAAAACGTAGGCACAATATCTCAAAAACAGAAACCTCAGTGTGCCCAGATAAAAAGGTCTATGGATTGTCTTCTTTGAGCAGTCATAACAAATAGGGACTACAGAAGATCATTTGTAAGAAAAATTTAAAGAAGGAGATTGGCATACGAATGAAAGAGATCGGAATACTCACAGGGCCAGTGGGACATTCCTAAATTTTGGCTTCTGTCCCACTGTAAACAGGTTTGTTCCTTTGGGGTCAAGATTCCGGATATACCGGAGACAAATCTCCACAAAGTACAGCATGAGGAAATAGTTTGACACGTTATTCCCAGAACACTCAGCCTATGCAATTCTGAGAATGGGCAACGGCACTGCCAGACAACCTGGTGCATGTTTTTTACAAACTAGCACATCAAACAAAAATCCAATGCCCTGGAAGCACCCCTCCCCATTCAACATGCATAACCCCTAATGTTGGAGGCTAAAATAAAAATCAAAGTACTCCCCTCCTGAACTTCAAATCCCATGATTCTCTGGCCTTCTATTGCATTCAAATAATTTTAGGAGTTGTAGGTCATCAACATCGGAGTTTGAGAATCCTGGTCTCAATGTTGCAATTATACACCTTAATGGTACTCATTTTGTCAACCTCAAAAGGACGGCAGGCTAAGCTGACCTTGCCAGGAGCCAAAACTGCGATGTTGAGATACCGCCACCAGAACACTTTCCAATAAGCTATCTCACTATGTCATTTCAGAAGTCTTCAACTACTGTTACAGCTGTCCGATAAGAGGTACTCGGGGAAGAAAGGTTACTGATCCTTTTTGGCAATCCTTCAGGCCACCAGGTTTGCTCAGACTCACACATTTCATATATGAAAGTAGGAAACACGTTGGAGATTCTTTGCCTCTTGGGCTCACCACTAATCCAGCAACCCGTTCAAAAACCAAAATTCGAGAGATTTCTGTTTTTAGTACAACTGCCCTTCACTGGTAATTGTAATTACAGATGTCTATCTTTGCATATTAAAAATCATGTCTGAAAATCTGTTCTACATAAAGGCTCGCATGGCTTCTGGAGACTGGGGGCACGCGGCGAGTAAAGGATCGTTTAATTCAGAATGCAATCTCAGCTTATCTTTTATTTACAGACGATTCACTGTAAGATGTTATATTCGAGTTTCTGTCTCTGTGGGACCTGGGTAAAGACATTCAGTAGTTGGCAAAAAAAAATACTGAAATGAAGGCGATTTGCAAACACAGATTTAAATATATACGGTATAGAGTGTAGGACATAGAAATGCTGACATGACAAAAAGTTGCAAGAATGCATATAGTGTATGTAATGATAGCTTGAAGGGTATCTATGAAAAATGTTGAATGTCAAGTGTCATCTGAGTGACACACCATTCATTAAATTATATACAATTATTTATAACGTGCCGACATATCTGGCAGAGCTGTATAATGTGTGGACAACACACTCAAGTAAATCTTGAAAACAAAATGAAAGGGGTACTGTATATTTTCTGTAAATGAAACCACAGAATAAAAACAGTGAACATCACTTGTAACAAAGAGTCGACCGTCTGGCTAGTAGCACACCTGCCAACATTCAAAGGAACACTCCACTGCCCAAACGGGCAGAACAAAACTAACAAAATCACTGTTTAAAGGACCACTATAGGCACCCAGACCAGTTCAGCTTAATGAAGTGGTCTGGGTGCCAGGTCCATCTAGGATTAACCCTTTCTGCTGTAAACATAGCAGTTTCAGCGAAACTGCTATGTTTACAAATGGGTTAATCCAGCCTCTAGTGGCTGTCTCATTGAGAATGCTTTCCTATGGACTGGCTGAATGCGCGTGCGGCTCTTGCCGCGCATGCGCATTCAGCCGATGACGACGAGAAGGAGGAGGAGAGGAGTACCCCCCCCCCCCCCGGCACTGGAGAAAGAGCTAAATTTAACCCCTTCCACCCACTAGAGCCTGGCAGGAGGGGGGCCCTGAGGGTGGGGGTACCCTCAGGGCACTATAGTGCCAGGAAAACGAGTATGTTTTCCTGGCACTATAGTGGTCCTTTAATAGATATACCCCCATTTAATACATGGCACCAAAGTTGTTATGGTACTTTTTAGCAGTAAACAAAGATGTTTAAATGTCTATCTGTTCCTGTCCAAATTAAAGAAAATTGAATTGCGTATATACGCTGAAGTAATTCAGACTGACACACGGAGTTCAGGTTAAAATAACTTCGAGGAAATTTATTGGCAAGTGAAGCAAGAACGGGCTCGCAGGCCCTTTTAAGAGGCATTTTGCGTCATCATTGATTATCAAGATATCAGTAAATAAACATCATTAATTGGATTAATTGTTAAGTGTCTGGGTTAGTGTCCACCTATCAATATAATTAATTGGCTCAAAAACTAAGTGGTTAGCTACGTGTCCACCCACCGAGAGGTGGTATTGTTTTGGACACGGGTGGGGACAAGGGGCTCAAGCGCCATCTTCCCTAGCATGAGGTTTACTCGGTGGAAAGGGGGGCTTGAGCGTCATTTTACACAGTCAGTGATGTCAGGTCTTGTGGTCAGGTGCAAGGTCTCTTATGAATAGAACATTTCATTACTACAATGTTCTCATGGCCTTCAAATTATACTATGTTGCGAGTTAGGGGAAATTCAGCAGTTTCTGAGTTAGTCATGTCTTTATAGAAAATACAGTCTTTGTCCATTGTGTTAGATGTGCTGGGAAATTCTGTCATGTAATGTAGTTTTAAAATGGAGAAGTCAGGTTATGAGGACAAAATGGAGGATTTGTCACAGTATGGGGTTAAAATGGAGTTAGTGCAATAATTCAATACAGGTTCAATAAAGATTTTTAATAATTCTACATCAGATATACCCCCATTTAATACATGCATTTATTCATTGGGGGTAAATCTTAAAAGAGCTTGCAAAGGCTGCATATCTTATGAACTAAAGCCTTAGCAAATCCCCCCCCATCCCCTTTTTTTTCATGGAAAAGATATTCAGTCTCTTCGCAGGGGAATAACCAATCACAGGTTTCTCATTGAGATGCCTCTGAATTGGTGCACATGTGCACTTGCTTGCGTACGCACACGCACGTCTCGTCTGAGGAGCTGATCTGAGGTCTGTGTCTGTGTGGGAGGAGGAGGCAGACACGCTCACGTAGATCGCCCCTGACAGTTCCATTGGGCCAAGCCTACAAACTGGAGTTAAACTAGGATATCCCTCACCCATAAAGCACTTCAACTTTACAACGGGTGGACTAACAAACATGTAATTGTAACCAGACGAGTTGGACGCACAGGAACAGAGGGATTGAGGACCCTGCTTAATGAGCTTACATGCTGGAGGGAGTGGGGTAAAGTGGCACATAAGGTAAGGATAGTATTAGGGAAGTAGATTGGTAGATGGTATTCAATGAAGACTTAGTGTGGGTTTTTATAACAGTTGCAGTAGATGAATCATTTGGGAGCCATTAACAGTTTAATTGATATGCTTTTGTAAAAAAAAGTGAGTTTTTATTGTATTTTTTGAAGGAGTGGAGACTGAGTGAGCGTCTTACGGAGGAGGGAAGCGAGTTTCACAGGAACAGTGCAGCCCTAGAGAAGTCTTGAATGCGAAGATCAGAGGTGGGACTACAAACTTTAAAACGGACAAAGAGCGGCACTTTAATTTTAGGGGTGTGGCTGTTCTGAAAACTTTTCAGTGACTTGCTAATAACAATTTATGCAACTAAAATGTAATTTAGAACAACGACAATGTGTCTTATTTACACAGACTGGTTTCTAAACAAAATATCACCCGAGATCCCAAGAGAGGATCTGGTATTTAGAAAGTGAACTTCTTGGATGGAATTTATATATTAAGTCCAGTAGGGAAAGGCAGTTACAGATTAGCTGTATAAAGTAACCATTTATGAGAGACTCATCCAGGCTTTATTGTGTATTGTCCACGAAACACCCATAAGGTTACACATCCATTACCTGCTAATTAAATTGAGGGGTAATGTTTAGATCAAAAAGTTAGCATCCTCCCTGTCCATGATTGTAACCAAAAGATAAAATAGACACCTAGCAATTAGAAATTTGATGCTAAAAAGAGCAAAGATATAACTATATAATTGGATGTGCTTAAAATGGTATCAACACTCATAGACAGAGAAAAAGGAATATCCACTAAACTAGCAATTTGACTTAGAAGTGCATACATAGAAGAGTATAGTAATTAGAGGAGGCATATATGTTAGGAAGCTTAGAGCAAATGATTTGAAAAATTACTTGGAAAAGTAATAACCACAATGGCTCAGAGCTTGGGAAAAAACACTTAGAAGTATTTAATTAGAGATTCAATCTACATATAAGAACGTATGAGCCCAGAGCATGATAATCAGCCCAATTCTTATCACTCCTAAGTTCCTATAAAGTAGGAGAATAAACAAAGGATAGTATAGTGAAGAGGAGGCTAGATTTAAGATAGTTTGCAGTAGTAATATGTTTATATGCACTCTGCATATACTAAAATCTAGTCACTTATAATCTAGGTTCACTGTGTATTATAGCTACCCTGCTCTCTTATTCGCCTCAATCACTATGCTTAGTGCACTTAAAGGACCACTATAGTGCCAGGAAAACATACTCGTTTTCCTGGCACTATAGTGCCCAGAGGGTGCCCCCACCCTCAGGGCCCCCCTCCCGCCAGGCTCTGGGGAGAGGAAGGGGTTACAATCTTACCTTTCTCCAGCGCCGGGCGGGGAGCTTTCCTCCTCTTCTCCTACTCTT
Source organism: Pelobates fuscus (assembly GCF_036172605.1). Classification (NCBI taxonomy): domain Eukaryota; kingdom Metazoa; phylum Chordata; class Amphibia; order Anura; family Pelobatidae; genus Pelobates; species Pelobates fuscus. The sequence goes on along the minus strand of NC_086319.1, from coordinate 376,644,087 downwards.
CGGCTGAATGAAACTGCTATGTTTATAGAAAAATGGGTTAATCCTAGATGGACCTGGCACCCAGACCACTTCATTAAGCTGAAGTGGTCTGGGTGCCTAGAGTGGTCCTTTGATCAATTAGTATCTCCCAATAAACTTTCATTACCAAACCCAAACTAAATGTGAACAAACACGTGGGTCAGTGCATAGTGCTAAAAAATAAAGTTAAAATCATTTCTAAACACATTTATTGTAGTTTAGAGTCACATCACTGAGTATTTTTTACTGAGGAGCTCTGGTGTAAATTTAAACACACCAATAATACTGAGAACATTAAACAGAGGGACGTTATTAGACAGAGGGACGTTATTAGACAGAGAGACATTATTAGACAGAGAGACGTTATTAGACAGAGAGACATTATTAGACAGAGGGACGTTATTAGACAGAGAGACGTTATTAGACAGAAGGACGTTATTAGACAGAGAGACATTATTAGACAGATGGACGTTATTAGACAGAGAGACGTTATTAGACAGAGAGACATTATTAGACAGAGGGCCGTTATTAGACAGAGGGCCGTTATTAGACAGAGAGACGTTATTAGACAGAGAGACGTTATTAGACAGAGAGACATTATTAGACAGAGAGATATTATTAGACAGAGAGACGTTATTAGGGAAAAGAGGGGCAATCTTATGAATTTATATTCCGGTTTATTTTATTTTATTGTAGTATTTACTTGTATTCACATATGTGATATTGGTGGCAGTGAGCCCTTCCCAGCAGCAACATTACTGCGCTGGCTGAGGATGATTGCTCCGGCAATCCAATTCGCGAGCAGCCGATCGGCAATATGCTGTGCGTTCCAACTGTTGCTTAGCAACCCTGGAACGCAAACAGCATGGTAACCGTCCAGATTTTTTCTGCAGAGCGGGCTGATCGGCTTTCTTCTCGTTATTTTTGGCGGGCACTGCTCCAGATTCATATGATGAAGGTAAGCACTTAATTATCTTTGTATATAATGCACTGTTATGTCCATATGTGTCATGTTTGCATCCTGAAGAAGGCTCCAGATGTGAGCCGAAACGTTGATGTTATTTTTTATTTTCTGATGAATTAAAAGTTATATTTTATACTATACTAAGACCCTGGAGTGCTCTCCGTTCATTTGGATTTCTACTGATTTTGCTGGATCAGCACCGGGCAATATTTACAGTTTACCAGGAGTGCAAGCATATTGGACTTTTTCTAACTAATACACAAATATGTCCTGTCGAGGCCCCTGCGCTCTTCTAGCAACCTATTTCATTAGCCCTACTTATACGCTTTGTGTCACTATACCCCACTCCCTCTAGCATGTAAGCTCATTGAGCAGGGCCCTCAACCCTTCCGTTCCTGTGCGTCCATTTGTCTGGTTACAATTACGTGTCGTTAGTCCACCCATTGTACATTGAATTTGCTGGCGCTATATAAATAATAAAATAATAATAATAATAATAATAAAGGTGAGAAAAATGCATCAATGTATTACAGGCAGAATAACAGTTTTATATATAAGAAAATGGTGCATGTACATATAAGTGCCACCAACATGAAAGCAAATGTGATGGCTTTTATAAATAACCCTTATAGTTTCACTTACTATTTTTAATGAAAGAAAAGCTCAAGGCTTATAACTAAGACTGACGTGGAGTCAAGAGATCAGAAAAATATAATTAAATGAAGAAATCAACAAACACATATTTGTTAAATATAGGCAATGCGTCAACATAATATTGATTAATTCTAGGACTTGACAGCGGTCCCGTCAGGTTTTGTTTTCCTTTCCTTATACCGTATGTATCTTAATGATTATACTGCCTCCATTGCCACTTGCTTTTATTCATATTTTTTTTATCTTTTCTCCCTTGCGCTGCATCATACAATCTGTGTGCGCCATTTTGTTTTCCTCTGCCCATACTGTCTGTCGTTTGCCCTTCCCTATGATGGATCTTACACAGGATTGTGGGTAAATCTAAAACATGAACTTTGTTTCAAGGAACACTGCAGGTACTTTATCAACTTTATCTTATAGAAGTTATTATAGTGCCGTCAGGGCTGCCACCATGCCCAACCCCTAAAACCCCAATATTTAACTAATTATGGACTTTGGAAGCCATGCCTCCAAGTCCTCTGGGTATGAGAGCCAGGATTCTTACTTCCTCCCGACTCTTAAGCCGTAATATATCTTGACATCACGGTTGCCATAAAGAATCATTGTGTATAATGATTCAAAGGCACATTGTAGCAAGAGCCGCACATGCACCCACGTTTCCCAATGCTTCTCTATGAGGAGAATTGGATTGGCCCGTCATCCTGGAGGCATGTCAATAATTTAATTGTGCTTAAGAATTAACAAGTATAAAATTCCATATAAAATGCACCGTGTGTTACTTTGAATTTTTTTTGCAGGTTCTCCGACTATCCAGCAGCGTTATGAATCACGGCTATTCAGAGCATGGACCTCGGAGAGATACATAAAAAAAAACCTGCCTGGCATGTCGTTCTCTGTTGGCCTTTTTAGGTAACCTATTTCACAGGATGGCAAACTGCGCATTTAATGGCCGTTGCACCAAAGTCTAGAAGTAATGCTGTGGGAATTCACATTACATTTTTTACTTGTGTTTTCACAGGTCTGCTAGGCCGAAGTCAATGTTGTAACGTGACAGTGTGTTTGAGAACCCGCAGATCGATTGCTGCTGAAGTGCGCTGTGATCTTTATGACCGAATAATGGGATAAAAGTGACTCTGCCATCAGAGATTTTCCACCAGAATACAGATCTTTTGAAAATGCCTATATCAATAATGGTTATTTTTAAAGTCCTTTTTAAAATCTTCAAAGGTTTTTTTTTTTTTTTTTTTTTATTATTATCACGATTTTTATTTTTATTGAATAAAAGCAGTCAACTAACTTGAGCTAAAAGTGCCATTAATAATTTATTTTAATGGCATAATAGATAAATTAAAATTATGCAGCCGCAGGAGCAGTGTAAAACACGTATCTGATTAACTGATTTATAGGAGAAAAAATCAAAATAGCAAATCCCTCCCAGCACACAACAAAGCTAGGCATGTCTGTAACTTCAGCAAACCATCTTTACTGAAGGATAGAGAAAAATAAAACGTTCGCATGGGAATCCGATCTGCCTGAGAATAAAAGAAGACTTAGGGATACATAACAACACAATAATGATATAAAATGTATGTGAAAAACTGGTATTTTGGGGCAGCGTGCTTTAACAGTCACACACAGTGCTGGGACACCGTGTTTGCAGACACACAGAGGGCTGATACGAGAAAACACATTTTAGCGCACACACACAGTATTGGCTTTTGTAACCATAATATCAGCAGCCACAGAGTGCTGACATCCTGGGGGACATTTTCAGTGGACATACTGTGCTGGTATGGGAGCTGGCATTCATGATTATATAAGGTCCCTTATAGACATGTGTTTAAGTGTTCTGATTTTAAAGTAACACTATAGGGTGGAGACACCGAGTGCCAGTCACATTGTGCAGCACTGCCCCAGGAAGCACCTCTAGCAGCCATCTAATTTTGTATTATCATTTTGGTTAAATCAGACAAAAACAAACATTTGAGATGCCACATGCAGTGATTACAATTTACATTGACCAACACATAAGTAAACTTATTCACTCTTAAATTTTCACCCCACTTAAATTAATTAAGTGAAGTTAATGTAGTTTGTCCACGTTTCAATAAGGGCATTCACAAAATATGTTAAGATATACGCTCTATGTCTTACAAATATGTTAAGACATACACGGCGCTGTGATATAAATGAGATAATTGCAATACACATGTATAAAAATAAAGTACTGACATTAGACGTGTGGATTTGCAGAATAATAAATAACCACGTGGAATAGTCTATAATTTACAAATCTTCCTCTACACTTATCTACCTCTAGGATAGTCTATAAGTAGTGTGTCTGAGAATGTAAAGTTCCTTAACTATTATACACAGGACATGCGGACTGCTAGAGAGTCAATGGGGGAATGGGGCATGTCAGAAACCACCTCTGGGAACAGTCTGAACATGCCTGAGGTGCCCTCAGACTGGGCATTTTCTTATAACAAATGAAAAGTTATGCACTTCCAGGTTCTACTACTCTCACCAGTTTACCAACAGTGGTTAAAGAACTTCTAGAACTTCTAGAACTTTAATCTTAATTTTGTTTGCCAATATTTGAATTGTTGTATTATTTAGGAAGATGTCATTAGTATTTCAGGAAGCTCCCACCAATATGAGCAATTCAGAGATGAAATATCGGACAGCTCCCATCAAAGCGAGAGACACACCAACGGGGTCTTTCATAGGCCTTGCTATTGAGGTGTGCCTGATACAGCGCTAGGCACAGTAAGCAGGGCCCACATCCTGAGTACTCTCTAGTGTTTGGGAGACTCCATGAATGCAAGACGAAAAAAAGAGCCAGATTATCAAAACAGACAGATGCATAATAGCCTGCCCTACGGTTAGTTCACAAAAATGTTCTAGTTTCCTTGTGCAATTACAGAAAGAATCAATACCAATAGATTAGTATTTGGCCATCAATGTCCATTAGTAGAACGTTCAAAAACTGGTGGCCCACACTACTTGTATGGTTGCCTTGTTCATGCGTGGATTAAAGACAGCTTTAACAGCCAGAGTCTATAGCATTTGTAAAGGAGGAGACTATATTTAAAAGAAGTAAAACTACCACAACAAGAGGACATAGTCTTAAATTAGAGGGGCAAAGGTTTAAAAATAATATCAGGAAGTATTGCTTTACTGAGAGGGTAGTGGATGCATGGAATAGCCTTCCAGCTGAAGTGGTAGAGGTTAACACAGTAAAGGAGTTTAAGCATGCGTGGGATAGGCATAAGGCTATACTGGCTATAAGATAAGGCCAGGGACTAATGAAAGTATTTAGAAAAGTGGGCAGATTAGATGGGCCGAATGGTTCTTATCTGCCGTCACATTCTATGTTGTAAAACAAAATCCATGAACAGAACTGTGCAACCGACCATCAGAGAAGTCTCATCCCGGCAATCTTCACATAAATAATGTAAGAATATTAGGTGTATCTACATGTTTCAAGCCTTAATGGCACTCCATCACAGCTACCCATCGTCAAGGATCCTTAATAAAGCTGCTTGTAATTTACTGTGTGAACACTGCATTTAGCTGCATTACCATCGTTTTTCATTTATATCCCTTTTATTCAAAGGGACAGTAAACAAACAGCAAAATGCATAAAAACATATTAAATCCAGCTTACGGGAATCGAATGAGAAATTGCTAGATATGAAATCTGGTATATTAGGGCACCATGAAACAGTTCATTTCTTACAGTCACAGGAAAATAATAATATAATATTGTATAACATTACCTATATCACCACGTTGCATATGTTTAATATTTGAGCCTTCTCTCCCGACCACTCCTCAGCATATCTGATACCTCTTAGGCTGTTTACCAGGGAGCAGGCTTGTTATGTTGGCCCGTTAACTTAGTGGAACTCACAGTACCTTCTCACAGACCTCTACTTAAGCTTTGCGCCCCACTACAGGTACATATATTAACTTTTCGGTCCATAATTTGCAGGCCTCCTAATATGAAAGACAGCCTCTAGATAACCCTTGTGACACAACGGTTTTGGAGCAAGACCGCTGCCGCATAGACGGGTAATTCCACAATCAGCGATGGTACCGCAAGCTGTAAACCCCAAGCAGGCACTCACTCACACAGAGAGCTCAGGGACCTAAGCCATGCAGAACCACTCAAAAGGCACCGTTTCACAACTCTATTAAGCCTACACACTGTTTGTATGTTGTAACCTCTTTTGTTAGGCAATCTCTGTAAATAGCTCGATGTTGACCCGCCACTCTCAGTTACCGAACCGTGCAAGGTGCATAGCACATAGAGGTAACATGTCCCTCTTGGCCTTACGTAGTGCCCAAGCAAACCAGCCACGGGACTACCCCCCCACCCACTTGCTATGTCCTCGACCCACTACAGCCTCAGCATAGAACTTGACCGTTAATCACCGGCATAGTTAGTATGCTGGATCGAAACACTTCCCTCAAGCCCTTAGCGTAACCTACACGCCCTGAAAGGCAGGGCAAAGTACATGCTTTCTCGCTTCCCTATCTGGTAAAGCAGTTTTAAGATATATAACTACTGTGGCCCCATCCTGTACCAGGCTAGCATTAACCTAGCTCACATTCACAGATAAACACACCGCGCTCGCCTGGTCAAGCAGGGCAACAGCGGTCACATTATTTAAAACCTAGAACTACTCTTCTGGTCATTTAAATTGTTTTTGTTTATTCATGTTTTATGGTCAATCCTGTATTCCTCTTATTCAGCTGAGCTGAACAGAACAAACAACCTGTTAAGCAATGTTCATATATATATAAAAAAAAAAGGTGCAGAAACCTCTGAACGCCTCACTATGGCAACACTACGACATATTGTTTATGCATACATGCTGTTGTGGCAATGTAATTAAGTTATGTTTTTCCATGCACAAATAAAATAAAGAATTTAAAAAAAAAATAAAATATTACCTACATCCTTACAATATTTTGCAGTGCCTTATACCTGAGCAATGGAATGTAGTAGACAGGCCACATGGACATAGCTCTGTCTTAACATCAGCATTTAAAAAAGCAGATGTATTTTTGTGTGACTGTCCCTTTAAGTGGATTCCCCAAGTCATTCGGAGTCAGCAGGTTGCGCCGCAGGTTGCGTCACAGTTTGCTATTCCATGTATTGCCTAGGGTGTTGAAGTGGTTAATATATGAGGTGTATATATTTATCATATTTGCCCATTTACTGCCAGGGTAGCTTTTTTAATTTTATTTACAGAGAGCTTCAGATTGGATCCCAAGTGAAGGACCATCCATGACATTCGTTTATAGCATAGCCTTCCCCCAGCGCTGAAGACTTGATAGAGTGTTCCCCGGTGAACAGGACTGGAAAGATTAAAAGGCGTGGGCTGGCGTGTTCGCAGAATTAGCAGGCAGTCCCCAGGGACATGCAAAAGATTAGCCTCTGTTTTCAACTGAATATAAAACGAATACCAGCTAGACTGAATGCGTTTCCATTTTTATTGAGCACTTGCATTATCGTCACGTGCAGTTTTTATAACAATGAATATATGAGTGAGCAGGAAGCCTAAGCCCTAAAAATGTAGTTTAGACTAGAACAGACACTCATTTTTAAGTGTAGTATACAGAAAATGCATTCAAACGGCAGATAAATATATAGTGAAATTAAACTCTAGTGGGGGTTTTGTAACTTTTCGCAGTGTGCTCTACCCAGACTAAAAATCAGCTGACTGCAGCGCCAATTCTAACTTTCCTGTACATTTTTAACAAGGTTTCTTCCGAAATCCCATGAACCCCTGTTTTAGATTACACACGTAGCAGCTGTTCCATTCATTGTAAAAGATGAATGATACTGCTGTGCACGTTGATGGCAGTTGCTCTGTGGCTGCTATGAGCTTAGTGAAAACTCCAATATTGGTTTTGTAAATGGAGCTTTAGACATGACCACAAGTCCATGCATGTATGTGGTCACTGCTCCTTCAGATAAAAAACTTGGGCAGGAACTTGGAGAGACGGGGAGTTGTAACATTTTAACAAATTACTGCAGTTGTAAGTGAATGTTGATATGTGCTTGGAGTGTCCTTAATAAACGGACTTAAAGGGACACTATAGTCACCTGAACAACTTTAGCTTAATGAAGCAGTTTTGGTGTATAGAACATGCCCCTGCAGCCTCACTGCTCAATCTTCTGCCATTTAGGAGTTAAATCCCTTTGTTTATGAACCCTAGTCACACCTCCCTGCATGTGACTTGCACAGCCTTCCATAAACACTTCCTGTAAAGAGAGCCCTATTTAGGCTTTCTTTATTGCAAGTTCTGTTTAATGAAGATTTTCTTATCCCCTGCTATGTTAATAGCTTGCTAGACCCTGCAAGAGCCTCCTGTATGTGATTAAAGTTCAATTTAGAGATTGAGATACAATTATTTAAGGTAAATTACATCTGTTTGAAAGTGAAACCAGTTTTTTTTTTCATGCAGGCTCTGTCAATCATAGCCAGGGGAGGTGTGGCTAGGGCTGCATAAACAGAAACAAAGTGATTTAACTATTTAGCTAAAGTAATATAGGTGACTATAGTGTTCCTTTAAAGGTTCCAAAAACATAGAATATTTCTGCAAATTTCATGGGTATAGAGTTGGAATTTCAATGACATTCCAACAAAAGTAATTCTTCAAATTCTTCAAAAGTAATTTGAAGAATGAACTGATTTGCTTATATATGCAATGCTTTAAAGGAAGTCTCTATTGGAAGAAAAAAATCATATTTTGTAGATCTACCCCATGCTTTTATTGTTGCTTTTTATTGCTGCTGCAGATCTATTTTCTGCATCCTTAGCATGCTCTCTCTTTTTTACCGGAACAGGTTTTCAGTCTGTGCAAGGGAACTGACCAATCAGAAGCTTCTATTGAGAAGCTCGGAGTGCACATCTTTACGAGTCGTGACTGTGTATGGCTCTCTGATGGTGGCCTCCCACTTGGAGGAGAAGGCAGGGGTACTTCTTGCAGAGTGTCACAACCGATCCAGCCTTCTGACTGACAGCCCCGGTGGGGTTTCAGCAGTGATTTATAAAAGATCTGATTTCAAATAGAAATCAGCCTTTATTTTTTTTACTGCAATGGAAATGAGATGAACCTGAATCACTTCTTTAATTAGCCTTTGCTTGATTTACCGCGCCACTTCCTATTCCCCCACTCAGGACGACACAGGGAACAGTCATCTTCTCTTGCGATATGCAATATGTGCCGCTAGATGCAAATCTCATGGTGTATGGACAAAAATACAAATATAGTACAGTTTATGGTACTTCAACTGGCAAAAATTATAAACAACCCGGCAGTGAAATGGTAAAATAAAGGTGCACTCCTACAATGCTCGCATTTGGAACATTGCGATGAGTTCTATTCTGTTGCTACGTAAACTGGAGGAACAAAACTGACGTTTCATCCTTTGGAAACCAAACTGTTTGGGTTTTTTTTTTTGTATCCGCTTCTCCTAATGTTTTTCAGCTAACATTTCTTAACATTGTTGACAGCATCCAGAGTTCAGCTCTATACATCAATCTAATTCCCACTGCACTGGAAACCCAACCTCGGTTAAATAGGCAACTGCAGAGAAGGAAGCACGTACGATTAAACACGCAAGTACATTAGGCCGTATGTCTCTTTCTAGACGTCGGTCATATTTCTGAAAGAGACAGCGCATGACACCATGTGACACAGTGAACATGTATCTAAATCTGCTTGCACTTATTGAGAGGTTGACAGAGTTTTCTGGTTGTTCTGGTTCTTCGATTAAACGCATCTCTAATGAAATGAGAAATATGAGAATATAAAAGGATGGATTCTTTTAATCTACACTGGCCTGTGCCTCGATGTTAGATGTACTGTGTTTATAGCATTTAAGCCATCTGACATTTGTGCATTGTACGCTGGTAATCAGAAAGGTGGCAATGCTAGACGTGCAAAATGTACAATAAATACCAAAACATCAGCAGCGGAGAACGAGCTCTTCAATAGATCTGTCTGGCTAATAAATTTAACAAACATACAACCTCACCTAATGTATATATAACTAAGGCAATCTCAAGAATCTGTATTGCATATAGCCAGATAATAAATGTAGAGGCACTTTGTTCATTCTCCATATTTAATTGTTACGTGAATAAACAGGCAATAAACTGCTCATTTGCTCTGAGAATCTTTACACTCACCATGAGAAACACGCTCATTCAGTCGGTGAATTTTTTAACATTCACCATGAGAACCTCTACATTCTTGCCGAGAATCTTTTTGCTTACTGTGAGAATCTTTACATTCACATGGAGACTTTATTACATTCACAATACGAGTCTGTGCATTTGCGTTAAGAATCTTTACATTCATACTGAAAATCATTACATTCACCCTGAAAATCATTACATTCTCATTGAGAAACTTTACATTAAAACTGAGAAACTGTCCTAGTTAGATTGTGACGCCATTCTGGCGCAGATTTCCATTGGTCTCAATGCTCGCAATCATAACGCAAACAGCCACATGCCTGCAATCTCATGCCATTCTCGGTTTAAACCCGCATCTATTTATGATGCAGAGACATCCTGCATAAAGCATGCGTACCTCTGTCATTCCTGCGACGTCGCTCATGCACCTTTCTGCATCACAGGTAGGTGATGCAGGTAGACGTGCTTTGCAAATTACGCACTGGCCCGCTCTTGCTATTGCCACCTTCTGTAATCCTAGACCTGGGCTAATTCTGGACTTTGCTTTTCTGTATCAACATTATACCTGACCAAATCCATGGACCATTCCATTTTCTACCTTGATCAACTGTGACGTAGGTACTGCTTGTTGGATCAGGTGTTAATGGGACAAAAACGTGAAATCTTCCCATTTACATGGAGAATCAGTCCCATTCACCCCGACACAGCACATCAGTAACCTTCTTCTGTTAATCTGAGAACTCACAGATCTGAGAATCTATACAATCTTTATGATCACATTGAGAATCTTTATATTCACACTGAACGTATTTGCAATTACCTTTGGAATCTTTACATTCACATTGATAATCACAACATTCCCACTGTGAACTGTTCCTGTCTGCATATAATGATATAAAACACACAAATGGGTCAGCGCTAATTAACCAGACAATCTTAGAAAGGGAGCAACCCTAAAAAAAGGGTCCCTTTTAGCCCTTTAAAAATAATCGAAAAGAACAACACAAAGGAAGGGGAGCGCCACAAGTGTAACAACAAAACAAAAAATTAATCAGTGTACAAATTGATATTGAAAGATATATTTATAGTCCCCCCAAAATTCTCTCTGTTACATAAAGTGGTGCCTCTATGATAGAGGTAAGTGCAATTTTGGGTACTTGGTAGAGCGTACATTTGTTATGTTTGAAGAATGTATCTTTTTCCAAGTTTCTCAGGTGTCTTTCTATATATACACAAAAAAGACAAGAAATAAAGAAATAAGAAAAGCCGATATGTCTGATACAGTTGATATAATAGAATAACGACATTACACTCACATTTATTAGAGCTATGGTCAACTCTAGCGTATGTGCTTGTCCTGCACATAAGCCAATGCAGATAATTTCTGATTGTGTTAGTGTTTCCATGGTGCACCACTGCTTAATGTGCCACTCTGTTGGCTAACTTCTAGTGCTATCTGTCATGCACACTGGGGTTACGAGCCATATTTCCATCCACCCAGAGACACACACTGCCTCATTGTCAAGCCCCTACTTCCGCATCACCATGTCCCATCATGTTTTTACATCTGCATATGTTAGGAGGCATATGATGATAGAGGTCTTGGTATCAGTCTCACCAGTGGTGAAAAAAATGGCTTTGAGCAGGCTCCACCATGATACAGCCATGTGGTTTTACCCTACCACTCAACCATCATAGAATAATTCTACAACTTCTCACAATGGTGGTGAACTTCATCCGTCTATTTTCTTTCACATTAATGCTACAGTTCGCTATCTACCACAGCAAGCACTGAAAAACCTCTGTGGAATATAGGAACAAGGTCAATATACTAAAGCGTCCATCTGTCACTTCTGTCACTTGTTTTGACGAGCTGTGAAAGAGATACAGCTTGATATAAAATACTCAAAAGGTTGGATGACAGCATTTAAATAATTAGAACCCACAAGGACTCGGCCATCTGAACACATCAAACACACTCACAATTTCATCGCTGACTTAAGATTTGTTTTCTTCACTAATGGTACTTCCACCTTCACACGGCAAGGTTTAACCCCTTAAGGACACTTGACATGTGTGACATGTCATGATTCCCTTTTATTCCAGAAGTTTGGTCCTTAAGGGGTTAAAGAGATATAGATCAATAACAATTTAGTTTTGCTATGTTGTAACGTATAAAAGACTGCTATGGCATCACATTCACAATATAGGAGCTCACATTGGAGTGACCACAATTAACCAGAACCGAAAGCCGGAATATCTTTTAAGCTAAACGTCTATGACCATTGCATCTTTGCACAGCAGTGCATATCTTAACACAGACTACAACGTATCAAAAGGTAACGTTCCATGATAATATTCCTTTGAAGCTACACTACAACATGAACAATTAGACACACAATTAAAGTTTGTTGATCTATCCTGTTTAATTAGTATACTGCATACAGTCAGTAATTAAACTGATGGCGATGATTTATTTTTCGAGGGAAGAAGTGCAGAGACAGCCAGAGTCGAAAAGCCAAGCCTCGAGGGTTCCAAATAATGAAGTGAGAAATGGTCTCACCCAAGGCAGGAGGCAGAGAATGACGAGAGGGGTAAATAGGAGGTCAACGTGAGACACGAGCATCACCTAACATTTTGAGCTGAACGGGTCTAAAAGCAGCTGAAAGGTCAACGAGAATCAGAAGTGAAAAAAATGCCTTTTAGTATTAGCTGAAATTGACTCCTTGAGTTTTGATGATCAATGATGAGGAAAAATCAATTTTAACATTCCGCAAAAAAAGACCAGTTCTAATTAAGCAAAAGTAAATTGTTGCCTTTTTAAAATACATATTTATATATTTGTGTGTATGTATCTATGAATAGACAGACACATGGATGGATGGACAGACAGAACTAGATCGGGTAGGTTATATATTTATATACCAAAAATAGGATAAATGATACATAGATAAATGATAGACCAACAAATGGACAAACATGACAAAGATGATCAACAGATAACAATCCACCACTAGATAGATGTTTCAGTTACATAGATTTACCAGTAAGAAGTCTATCACTGGACTAAACTTTTTTAAAAGAAGGACTTAAAGGACCACTATAGTGCCAGGAAAACATACTCGTTTTCCTGGCACTATAGTGCCCTGAGGGTGCCCCCACCCTCAGGGACCCCCTCCCGCCGGGCTCTGGCGAGAGGAAAGGGGTTAAAACTTACCTTTCTCCAGCGCAGGGCGGGGAACTCTCCTCCTCCGATCCTCCTCCTCTCCTCCCATTCGGCTGAATGCGCATGCGCGGCAAGAGCTGCGCGCGCATTCAGCCCGTCTCATAGGAAAGCATTATCAATGCTTTCCTATGGACGCTTGCGTGCTCTCACTGTGAATCATAGAGAATCACGCAAGCGCCTCTAGCGGCTGTCAGTGAGACAGCCACCAGAGGATTTGAGGGCTGGATTAACCTATTTATAAACATAGCAGTTTCTCTAAAACTGCTATGTTTATAAAAAAAATGGGTTAACCCTAGCTGGACCTGGCACCCAGACCACTCCATTAAGCTGAAGTGGTCTGGGTGCCTATAGTGGTCCTTTAAAGGGTAAATGTCAGCTCTCTGGAAATTCCCCCTCTGAATAGAACAAAGAAAATCACCTATAATTTCTGTTAACCTTTATTTCACTTGATACTTCCTTTTTTTTTCTTCTATGTACTATAAAAATGTAGCAAATTTAAATGAAATTAATTTCGGATACAGTTCGGGTCCATAATTCTAAATAATTCTAACAGGAAGAAACATTATTTTACTTTTTCCTCTTCTCTATATCCTTATATTCTTATTGAAAAATGACAGAGCTTATAACAATGATTGGCGGGGAGCTAAAATGACAAAGAAGTGAGGATTACTAGATTTAGGTTTAATTTCCACAATTTATAAATACATATTTGTTTAGAATACCGTATATACTTGAGTATAAGTCGAGTTTTTCTGCACATTTTTTGTGCTGAAAAACCCCAACTCGACTTATCCTCGAGTCAATGTCTGTATTATGGCAACTTACATTGCCATAATACAGACAGGGGCTGTGTAGGAGAGGGGGCTGGCAGGAAGCATTTACTTACCTCTCCTGCAGCTCCTGTCAGGTCCCTTCTCCTCCGCGCCGGTCCGGTCAGCACCTCTGTCAGCTCACAGTGTAAGTCTCGCGAGAGCCGCACTATGAGACTTTCACTGAGAGGGAGCTGACCGGACCGGCGCGGAGGAGAAGGGAGCTGAAAGGAGCTGCAGGAGAGGTAAGTAAGAGCTTCCTGCCAGCCCCCCTCCACTGAACTGCCAATGCCACTGGACCACCAGGCAGGGGCGTATTAGCCGCGAGGCAAACAAGGCATTTGCCTTGGGCGGCATTTTCCAGGGGGCGGCAAAAAACGCCGCCCCCAAATGCCCGAGGCAAATGTCTTGTTAGCCTTGCGGCTAACAGACATGCTGGGCTGGTTGCTGGGCGGCCGGCGAGGGAGCTCTTCCCCTGAGCTCTCTGCTCAGCTCCCTCGCGCGCCGCCCGCAGAGTGAGACTGGGAGCCGGAATATGACGTCATATTCCGGCTCCGCCTCCCAGCCTCACTCTGCGGGCGGCGCGCGAGGGAGCTGGCAGAGAGCTCAGGGGAAGAGCTCCCTCGCCGGCCGCCCAGCCTGCCCGCCAGTGCCGTCCTGCAGCCACTGGACCAGCAGGGAATGGGAGAGCCCCCCCACCCCCAGCATTCCCAAAGGTAGGGGGGGGGGGGGAGTAAATTAAAAAAAAAAAAAAAATGTGTTAATGTGAGTGTGTGTGTCTCTGACTGTGTGTCTGATAGTGTGTGTGTGTCTGTTAGTGTGTGTGTGTGTTAGTGTGTTAGTGTGTGTGTGTGTGTCTGTGTGTGTTAGTGTGTGTGTGTGTGTGTGTGTGTCTGTTAGTGTGTGTGTCTGACTGTGTGTGTCCGACAGTGTGTCTGTTAGTGTGTGTGTCTGTTAGTGTGTGTCCGACTGTGTGTGTTTGTTAGTGTGTGTGTGTCTCACTGTGTGTGTGTCTCACTGTGTGTGTCTGTTAGTGTGTGTGTCTCACTGTGTGTGTCTGTTAGTGTGTGTGTGTGTCCGACTGTGTGTGTTTGTTAGTGTGTGTGTCAGACTGTGTGTGTTTGTTAGTGTGTGTGTGTCTCACTGTGTGTGTCTTTTAGTGTGTGTGTGTCCGACTGTGTGTGTTTGTTAGTGTGTGTGTCTGACTGTGTGTGTTTGTTAGTGTGTGTGTGTCCGACTGTGTGTGTTTGTTAGTGTGTGTGTCCGACTGTGTGTGTGTTAGTGTGTGTGTCTCACTGTGTGTGTCTGTGAGTGTGTGTCCGACTGTGTGTGTTTGTTAGTGTGTGTGTGTCCGACTGTGTGTGTCCGACTGTGTGTGTCTGTTAGCTAGTGTATGCGTATCTGTCAGTGAATGTGTGTGTATTTAGAAGGCGGGGCAGGGGGGAAGGGGTGGCGCGCGCGCGGGGGGGGGTGTCTGAGTTTTGTCCTGCCTAGGGCAGCACAAAACCAAGATACACCACTGCCACCAGGGAGTGAGAGCCCCCCTCCCTGCCATGTATCAAATTATATTTAAAAAACAATAATAAAATAAAAAATAATAATAATAAAATAAATATTAATAAAACAAAAAACAATGAATATTAAAATAATAATTAAAAAATAATACAAATGCCCACCCCCACCAAGGCTCTGCATTACACTCTGCATCACACACACACACTGCACTCATACACACACACTGCATTCATACACACACTGCATTTATATACACACACTTCACTCATACACACACTGCACTCACACACACTGCACTCACACACTGCACTCATACACACACACTGCACTCATACACACACACTGCACTCATACACACACACTGCACTCATGCACACACACTGCACTCATGCACACACACTGCACTCATACACACACTGCACTCATACACACACTGCACTCATACACACACACTGCGTTCACAAACACACACTGCACTCACACAAACACAGCACTCACACAAACACAGCACTCATACACACACTGCACTCATACACACACAGCACTCATACACACACTGCATTCATACACACACACTGCACTCATACATACACTGCATTCATACACACACTGCACTCATACACACACACTGCACTCATGCACACACTGCATGCATACACACACTGCACTCATACACACACTGCACTCATACACACATTGCACTCATACACACACTGCACTCATACACACACTGCACTCATACACACACTGCACTCATACACACATTGCACAAATACACACACTGCACTCATACACACACACTGCATTCATACACACACTGCATTCATACACACACTGCACTCATACACACACACTGCACTCATACACACACTGCAATATTACACACTGCATTCATACACACTGCATTCATACACACACACTGCACTCATACACACACTGCACTCATACACACACACACACTGCACTCATACACACACTGCATTCATACACACACACTGCACTCATACACACACACTGCACTCATACACACACACACACACACTGCACTCATACACATACACTGCACTCATACACACACACTGCACTCATACACACACTGCACTCATACACACACTGCACTCATACACTGCACTCATACACACACTGCACTCATACACACACACACTGCATTTATACACACACACTGCATTTATACACACACACTGCATTCATACACACACACTGCATTCATACACACACACTGCATTCATACACACTCTGCACTCATACACACACTGCATTCATACACACACTGCACTCATACACACACATTGCACGCATACACACACTGCACTCATACACACACTGCACTCATACACACACACTGCACTCATACACACACACTGCACTCTTACACACACACTGCACTCTTACACACACACTGCATTCATACACACACACTGCACTCAAACACACACTGCACTCATACACACACCGCACTCATACACACACATTGCACTCATACACACACACTGCACTCATACACATACTGCACTCATACACACATTGCACTCATACACACACTGCATTCATACACACACACTGCACTCATACACACACACTGCATTCTCATACACACACTGCATTGTCATACACACACACTGCATTCATACACACACACTGCACTCAAACACACACTGCACTCATACACACACATTGCACTCATACACACACACTGCACTCATACACATACTGCACTCATACACACATTGCACTCATACACACACTGCATTCATACACACACACTGCATTCTCATACACACACTGCATTGTCATACACACAGACTGCATTCATACACATAGACTGCAATCATTATATACACACACTGTAAATAAATATTCAATTAATATAATTTTTTTAGGATCTAATTTTATTTAGAAATTTACCAGTAGCTGCTGCATTTCCCACCCTAGTCTTATACTCGAGTCAATAAGTTTTCCCGTTTTTTTGGGGTACAATTAGGGGCCTCGGCTTATATTCGGGTCGGGTTATACTCGAGTATATACGGTAAGTAAAACCTAATATTTTTACAAAAAATAATTGGAAGCAACAGTTTCCCTTTAACAAAGCACTCAAGTTATCTCCCATCTCTGTCACGTTGATAATGAGGAATTAAAACGTTGTTAATATGCAAATTGTGATTTACCCTAACATAATTTTTTACAATTTTTGCCTTAACTTTTAGATGATCTTTTTCATGGAGAAAGGTTGCAATTTTTCCCCCTCAATATTACGAGAACTAGGGTCTGATTACTAAACAGAGAATTGCCAAGTTGGATCAATCATGCCAATAATTAATCGATCCCCCTGCAAGAGGGTAAGATCCCTGCATGTACACAATTGCTCCACTTATGTTTATAACGGTTTCACTTATAATATTTATTATTGCCAATAATCAAACTAATAAATGTTCAGCATGACAGAGTCACTTGTTTCTTTATTTAAAGCTTGATATTTCACATGTCACTTGTCAATTCACCCTGACTCACTATTTAATGAGAAGACTCCAAGTCACATTTTAAAATATCAAAAAAACATTTAAAAAAAAAGGTGTGATAAGAGACTGGGGAATTCTCACTTAGGGTTCAAATATCTGCGAATTTAAAAAGTGCATTGGCTAAAGAGGGGACCTTGTCTGGATTATTTATTTAGGTTCCCAAAATGCAATTCTTATAAAAGGCCATTTCTCAGATACTCGTTACTGTTCTAAAGCGGTGCAGCTGCTCACCTAGCACTGATTACTGATTAAATTAGGAAATGGGTGGTGTCCCAGCATATTGCAAAGCAGGTAATTTAATCTATTTCTTCCCTGAAGCCAAAAGTTGCCAGCTATAAAATGATGACTTTGAAAATTACCAGAGAGGACACAAGGAAACAGAGGATGAATTAGAAAGCAGAAGATATGTTAACTAATTGAACCAGGTGATGAGGGACGAAGATTACATTACGGAGTAGCAGAGACAAGAAGGTAGACCCCCAACTGCACCTGCAATTTTGCATTGCCACCATTGCTATAAGGTACAAGTATTGTCTGATACTGTGCAGACAGAATACATTAAACAGACAGAGCATCCTCCAATTAGAAGGGATATATACAGCATATACAGTCAGTGTTTCAGTGTTATTGGGCAGACTAGATGGGCCGAATGGTTCTTATCTGCCGTCACATTCTATGTTTCTATGTTTCCTATTTTCAAACGCAAACAGCATACACAGATATAACCCCTTTTTGCCAAAACCAGTCTTCACAGTATAGGCAGTGGCACTACCTACAGTGTACACTAAAAAACCCTCATACATGCATTACATAACATAGACAAAGAGGACTTCCTCACACACAGACACTACATACAGTGTACAAAGCAAGGACCTCCCCACACACAGACACTACATACAGTGTACAAAGCAAGGACCTCCCCACACACAGACACTACATACAGTGTACAAAGCAAGGACCTCCCCACACACAGACACTACATACAGTGTACAAAGCAAGGACCTCCCCACACACAGACACTACATACAGTGTACAAAGCAAGGACCTCCCCACACACAGACACTACATACAGTGTACAAAGCAAGGACCTCCCCACACACAGACACTACATACAGTGTACAAAGCAAGGACCTCCCCACACACAGACACTACAAACAGTGTACAAAGCAAGGACCTCCCCACACACAGACACTACATACAGTGTACAAAGCAAGGACCTCCCCACACACAGACACTACATACAGTGTACAAAGCAAGGACCTCCCCACACACAGACACTACATACAGTGTACAAAGCAAGGACCTCCCCACACACAGACACTACATACAGTGTACAAAGCAAGGACCTCCCCACACACAGACACTACATACAGTATACAAAGCAAGGACCTCCCCACACACAGACACTACATATAGTATACAAAGCAAGGACCTCCCCACACACAGACACTACATATAGTATACAAAGCAAGGACCTCCCCACACACAGACACTACATATAGTATACAAAGCAAGGACCTCCCCACACACAGACACTACATATAGTATACAAAGCAAGGACCTCCCCACACACAGACACTACATACTACACTACATACAAGGAGAGGACCTCCTCACACACTACAATACATACAAGGAGAGGACCTCCTCGCACACAGACACTTCACACAGTGTACTAAGAAAGGACCTTCTTACACACAGTGTACAAAGAGAGGACCTTCTCACACACAGACACTACATATAGTGTAAAAAGAGAGGACCTCCTCACACCCAAACACTGCACACAGTATACAAAGAGAGGACCTTCTCACACACAGACACTACATATAGTGTAAAAAGAGAGGACCTCCTCACACCCAAACACTGCACACAGTATACAAAGAGAGGACCTCCCCACACACAAACACTGCACGTAGTGTAAAAGGAGAGCACCTCCTCACACACAAACACTGCACGTAGTGTACAAAGAGAGGACCTCCCCACACAGAAACACTGTACGTAGTGTAAAAGGAGAGGACCTCCTCACACACAAAAACTGCACGTAGTGTACAAACGGAGGACCTCCTCACACACAAACACTGCACGTAGTGTACAAAGGGAGGACCTCCTCACACACAAACACTGCACGTAGTGTACAAAGAGAGGACCTCCTCACACACAAACACTGCACGTAGTGTACAAAGAGAGGACCTCCTCACACACAAACACTGCACGTAGTGTACAAAGAGAGGACCTCCTCACACACAAACACTGCACGTAGTGTACAAAGAGAGGACCTCCTCACACACAAACACTGCACGTAGTGTACAAAGAGAGGACCTCCTCACACACAAACACTGCACGTAGTGTACAAAGAGAGGACCTCCTCACACACAAACACTGCACGTAGTGTACAAAGAGAGGACCTCCTCACACACAAACACTGCACGTAGTGTACAAAGAGAGGACCTCCTCACACACAGTACATCACACAGCAAACAGGAATTCCTCACGCACATACACGCTGCCTTGTAGCGAAGTCATTACTGTGTACATAGACAGCACCCCTCTTACATAACACTGTATACAATGTACACATTCCTTTGCATGACATTGCATACAGTGCACACGTACTCTTACATAAAACTGCATGCGGAAAGGACATCCTTATACACACAATAAGGACCGCACAAGTCTCAGTCTTGTTTTCTGCTATATTTAAACGTATCCCCCATTCAGCTCGCTTGCCATTTACCAATGCAGATGCCAATGATTTTAATTTCTTGTCCCGTAGAGTTGAATTGTATCCAAAATACACTACAATTTAGCTTGTCAAGTTTAAGTGCTATTTATCCCCAGAGTGTTTTTAGCAGGGATGGTGAAAATGAGATCTATTACTGAGTGACAAACAGAGTAAGCAACAGATACCAGCTCACATTGCAGATGTGCCGGGTCACATGTGTGTCATACACAAAGAGATCGGGATTATTTAACACAATCTTCATCCCACTCAGAAACCACACAATTTCTATTATTGCCACTCTAACCAAAGCAAATCGTTCCGCCATTATTTACCACCTACATACCATAGGGAACATTACTAAGAAGCACGCTCAGCACGCTATAATGATACTATCCATACATTCTAACAGCATACACTGCGCTATATAATAATACTGAGTATCTATACACTGATAATGAACACACTGCGCTGTATAATAATACTGAGTATCTATACACTTATAATGAACACACTGCACTGTATAATGATACTGAGTATCTATACACTGATAATGAACACACTTTGCTGTATAATAATACTGAGTATCTATACACTGATAATGAACACACCGCGCTGTATAATAATTCTGAGTATCTATACACTGATAATGAACACGCTGCACTGTATAATAATACTGAGTATCTATACACTGATAATGAACACGCTGCGCTGTATAATGATACTGAGTATCTATACACTGATAATGAACACACTGCGCTGTATAATGATACTGAGTATCTATACACTGATAATGAACACACTGCGCTGTATAATGATACTGAGTATCTATACTATAATAATACTGAGTATCTACACACTGATAATGAACACACTGCGCTGTATAATGATACTGAGTATCTATACACTGATAATGAACACACTGCGCTGTATAATAATACTGAGTATCTATACACTGATAATGAACACACTGCGCTGTATAATAATACTGAGTATCTATACACTGATAATGAACACACTGCGCTGTATAATGATACTGAGTATCTATACACTGATAATGAACACACTGCGCTGTATAATAATACTGAGTATCTATACACTGATAATGAACACAATGCACTGTATTATAATACTGAGTATCTACACACTGATAATGAACACACTGCGCTGTATAATGATACTGAGTATCTATACACTGATAATGAACACAATGCACTGTATTATAATACTGAGTATCTACACACTGATAATGAACACACTGCGCTGTATAATAATACTGAGTATCTATACACTGATAATGAACACACTGCGCTGTATAATGATACTGAGTATCTATACACTGATAATGAACACAATGCACTGTATAATAATACTGAGTATCTATACACTGATAATGAACACACTGCGCTGTATAATAATACTGAGTATCTATACACTGATAATGAACACACTGCGCTGTATAATGATACTGAGTATCTATATACTGATAATGAACACAATGCACTGTATAATAATACTGAGTATCTATACAATGATAATGAACACACTGCACTGTATAATGATACTGAGTATCTATACACTGATAATGAACACACTGCGCTGTATAATGATACTGAGTATCTATACACTGATAATGAACACACTGCGCTGTATAATGATACTGAGTATCTATACACTGATAATGAACACACTGCGCTGTATAATAATACTGAGTATCTATACGCTGATAATGAACACAATGCACTGTATAATAATACTGAGTATCTACACACTGATAATGAACACACTGCGCTGTATAATGATACTGAGTATCTATACACTGATAAAGAACACACTGCGCTGTATAATAATACTGAGTATCTATACACTGATAATGAACACACTGCGCTGTATAATAATACTGAGTATCTATACACTGATAATGAACAAACTGCACTGTATAATAATACTGAGTATCTATACACTGATAATGAACACACTGCGCTGTATAATGATCCTGAGTATCTATACACTGATAATGAACACAATGCACTGTATAAAAATACTGAGTATCTATACACTGATAATGAACACACTGCGCTGTATAATAATACTGAGTATCTATACACTGATAATGAACACACTGCGCTGTATAATGATACTGAGTATCTATACACTGATAATGAACACACTGCGCTGTATAATGATACTGAGTATCTATATACTGATAATGAACACAATGCACTGTATAATAATACTGAGTATCTATACAATGATAATGAACACACTGCACTGTATAATAATACTGAGTATCTATACAATGATAATGAACACACTGCACTGTATAATAATACTGAGTATCTATACACTGATAATGAACACACTGCGCTGTATAATAATACTGAGTATCGATACACTGATAATGAACACGCTGCGCTGTATAATAATACTGAGTATCTATACACTGATAATGAACACACTGCGCTGTATAATGATACTGAGTATCTATACACTGATAATGAACACACTGCGCTCTATAATGATACTGAGTATCTATACACTGATAATGAACACACTGCGCTGTATAATGATCTGAGTATCTATATACTGCTAATGAACACACTGCGCTGTATAATTATACTGAGTATCTATACACTGATAATGAACACGCTGTATAATGATACTGAGTATATATACACTGATAATAAACACACTGCACTGTATAATAATACTGAGTATCTATACACTGATAATGAACACGCTGCGCTGTATAATGATACTGAGTATCTATACACTGATAATGAACACACTGCGCTGTATAATGATACTGAGTATCTATACACTGATAATGAACACACTGCGCTGTATAATGATACTGAGTATCTATACTATAATAATACTGAGTATCTACACACTGATAATGAACACACTGCGCTGTATAATGATACTGAGTATCTATACACTGATAATGAACACACTGCGCTGTATAATAATACTGAGTATCTATACACTGATAATGAACACACTGCGCTGTATAATAATACTGAGTATCTATACACTGATAATGAACACACTGCGCTGTATAATGATACTGAGTATCTATACACTGATAATGAACACACTGCGCTGTATAATAATACTGAGTATCTATACACTGATAATGAACACAATGCACTGTATAATAATACTGAGTATCTACACACTGATAATGAACACACTGCGCTGTATAATGATACTGAGTATCTATACACTGATAAAGAACACACTGCGCTGTATAATAATACTGAGTATCTATACACTGATAATGAACACACTGCGCTGTATAATAATACTGAGTATCTATACACTGATAATGAACACACTGCGCTGTATAATGATACTGAGTATCTATACACTGATAATGAACACAATGCACTGTATAATAATACTGAGTATCTATACACTGATAATGAACACACTGCGCTGTATAATAATACTGAGTATCTATACACTGATAATGAACACACTGCGCTGTATAATGATACTGAGTATCTATATACTGATAATGAACACAATGCACTGTATAATAATACTGAGTATCTATACAATGATAATGAACACACTGCACTGTATAATGATACTGAGTATCTATACACTGATAATGAACACACTGCGCTGTATAATGATACTGAGTATCTATACACTGATAATGAACACACTGCGCTGTATAATAATACTGAGTATCTATACACTGATAATGAACACACTGCGCTGTATAATGATACTGAGTATCTATACACTGATAATGAACACACCGCGCTGTATAATAATACTGAGTATCTATACACTGATAATGAACACGCTGCACTGTATAATGATACTGAGTATCTATACACTGATAATGAACACACTGCGCTGTATAATGATACTGAGTATCTATACACTGATAATGAACACACTGCGCTGTATAATGATACTGAGTATCTATACACTGATAATGAACACACTGCGCTGTATAATAATACTGAGTATCTATACGCTGATAATGAACACAATGCACTGTATAATAATACTGAGTATCTACACACTGATAATGAACACACTGCGCTGTATAATGATACTGAGTATCTATACACTGATAAAGAACACACTGCGCTGTATAATAATACTGAGTATCTATACACTGATAATGAACACACTGCGCTGTATAATAATGTGAGTATCTATACACTGATAATGAACACACTGCGCTGTATAATAATACTGAGTATCTATACACTGATAATGAACAAACTGCACTGTATAATAATACTGAGTATCTATACACTGATAATGAACACACTGCGCTGTATAATGATCCTGAGTATCTATACACTGATAATGAACACAATGCACTGTATAATAATACTGAGTATCTATACACTGATAATGAACACTCTGCGCTGTATAATAATACTGAGTATCTATACACTGATAATGAACACACTGCGCTGTATAATGATACTGAGTATCTATACACTGATAATGAACACACTGCGCTGTATAATGATACTGAGTATCTATATACTGATAATGAACACAATGCACTGTATAATAATACTGAGTATCTATACAATGATAATGAACACACTGCACTGTATAATAATACTGAGTATCTATACAATGATAATGAACACACTGCACTGTATAATAATACTGAGTATCTATACACTGATAATGAACACACTGCGCTGTATAATAATACTGAGTATCGATACACTGATAATGAACACGCTGCGCTGTATAATAATACTGAGTATCTATACACTGATAATGAACACACTGCGCTGTATAATGATACTGAGTATCTATACACTGATAATGAACACACTGCGCTCTATAATGATACTGAGTATCTATACACTGATAATGAACACACTGCGCTGTATAATGATCTGAGTATCTATATACTGCTAATGAACACACTGCGCTGTATAATTATACTGAGTATCTATACACTGATAATGAACACGCTGTATAATGATACTGAGTATATATACACTGATAATAAACACACTGCACTGTATAATAATACTGAGTATCTATACACTGATAATGAACACACTGCGCTCTATAATGATACTGAGTATCTATACACGGATAATGAACACACTGCGCTGTATAATGATCTGAGTATCTATATACTGATAATATACACACTGCGCTGTATAATTATACTGAGTATCTATACACTGATAATGAACACGCTGTATAATGATACTGAGTATCTATACACTGATAATGAACACACTGAGCTGTATAATAATACTGAGTATCTATACACTGATAATAAATACACTGCCCTGTATAATAATACTGAGTATCTATATACTGATAATGAACACTCTGCACTGTATAATAATACTGAGTATCTATATACTGATAATGAACACAATGCACTGTATAATAATACTGAGTATCTATACAATGATAATGAACGCACTGTATAATGATACTGAGTATCTATACACTGATAATGAACACACTGCGCTGTATAATGATACTGAGTATCTATACACTGATAATGAACACGCTGCACTGTATAATAATACTGAGTATCTATACACTGATAATGAACACGCTGCGCTGTATAATGATACTGAGTATCTATACACTGATAATGAACACACTGCGCTGTATAATGATACTGAGTATCTATACACTGATAATGAACACACTGCACTGTATAATGATACTGAGTATCTATACACTGATAATGAACACACTGCGCTGTATAATAATACTGAGTATCTATACACTGATAATGAACACACTGCGCTGTATAATTATACTGAGTATCTATACACTGATAATGAACACACTGCGCTGTATAATGATACTGCGTATCTATATACTGATAATGAACACAATGCACTGTATAATAATACTGAGTATCTATACAATGATAATGAACACACTGCACTGTATAATAATACTGAGTATCTATACAATGATAATGAACACACTGCACTGTATAATAATACTGAGTATCTATACACTGATAATGAACACACTGCGCTGTATAATAATACTGAGTATCGATACACTGATAATGAACACGCTGCGCTGTATAATAATACTGAGTATCTATACACTGATAATGAACACACTGCGCTGTATAATGATCCTGAGTATCTATACACTGATAATGAACACGCTGCCCTGTATAATAATACTGAGTATCTATACACTGATAATGAACACACTGCGCTTTATAATGATAATGAATATCTATACACTGATAATGAACACACTGCACTCTATAATGATACTGAGTATCTATACACTGATAATGAACACACTGCGCTGTATAATGATCTGAGTATCTATATACTGCTAATGAACACACTGCGCTGTATAATGATACTGAGTATCTATACACTGATAATGAACACGCTGTATAATGATACTGAGTATATATACACTGATAATAAACACATTGCACTGTATAATAATACTGAGTATCTATACACGGATAATGAACACACTGCGCTGTATAATGATCTGAGTATCTATATACTGATAATATACACACTGCGCTGTATAATTATACTGAGTATCTATACACTGATAATGAACACGCTGTATAATGATACTGAGTGTCTATACACTGATAATGAACACACTGCGCTGTATAATAATACTGAGTATCTATACACTGATAATAAATACACTGCCCTGTATAATAATACTGAGTATCTATATACTGATAATGAACACTCTGCTCTGTATAATAATACTGAGTATCTATACACTGATAATGAACACACTGCACTGTATAATAATACTGAGTATCTATATACTGATAATGAACACTCTGCTCTGTATAATAATACTGAGTATCTATACACTGATAATGAACACACTGCACTGTATAATAATACTGAGTATCTATACACTGATAATGAACACACTGCACTGTATAATAATACTGAGTATCTATACACTGATAATGAACACACTGCACTGTATAATAATACTGAGTATCTATACACTGATAATGAACACACTGTGCTGTATAATAATACTGAGTATCTATACACTGATAATGAACACGCTGCACTGTATATTGATACTGAGTATCTATACACTGATAATGAACACGCTGCACTGTATAATAATACTGAGTATCTATACACTGATAATGAACACACTGCACTGTATAATAATACTGAGTATCTATACACTGATAATGAACACACTGAGCTGTATAATAATACTGAGTATCTATACACTGATAATGAACACACTGCGTTGTATAATGATACTGAGTATCTATACACTGATAATGAACACACTGCGGTGTATAATAATACTGAGTATCTATACACTGATAATAAACACACTGCGCTGTATAATGATCTGAGTATCTATACACTGATAATAAACACACTGCGCTGTATAATGATCTGAGTATCTATACACTGATAATGAACACACTGTATAATAATACTGAGTATCTATACACTGATAATGAACACACTGTGCTGTATAATAATACTGAGTATCTATACACTGATAATGAACACACTGCACTGTATAATAATACTGAGTATCTATACACTGATAATGAACACACTGTGCTGTATAATAATACTGAGCATCTATACACTGATAATGAACACGCTGCACTGTATATTGATACTGAGTATCTATACACTGATAATGAACACACTGCGCTGTATAATAATACTGAGTATCTATACATTGATAATGAACACACTGCGCTGTATAATAATACTGAGTATCTATACACTGATAATGAACACACTGCGCTGTATAATAATACTGAGTATCTATACACTGATAATGAACACACTGCGCTATATAATGATACTGAGTATCTATACACTGATAATGAACACACTGCCCTGTATAATAATACTGAGTATCTATACACTGATAATAAACACACTGCGCTGTATAATGATCTGAGTATCTATACACTGATAATGAACACACTGCACTGTATAATAATACTGAGTATCTATACACTGATAATGAACACACTGCGCTGTATAATAATACTGAGTATCTATACACTGATAATGAACACACTGCGCTGTATAATAATACTGAGTATCTATACACTGATAATGAACACTCTGCTCTGTATAATGAACACAATGCTCTGTATAATGACTCAGTAAGGGCAATTAACACTTTCTGGCTTAGTGGTGCATCATTGCAAACAATTTGCTCCTTAAATATCTCACCCTGATATGAAAAGTTCTGTGCTGCCAATAGTAATTCTGCAAAATATTCCATTTTGGCTTAGATTAGAAAAGATTAGAAAATTATGCTGACAGCACAAAATGTGATTGGCCCTCACTGAGTTAAAATTTTACATTTTCTGCTAAATGAAGCTGTACGAAAAAAAAGGAATTTTCCTAAGGAATACACAGATAATTAGGGGAATTTAAATAAACACAGGTAATGTGTTCTAAGTTAAAATCAGATTGTGTCCCAAGACAGAAGAAGTGCTTTTTCCTCGGAAAAATATCTTTATAATCACTCTAAAAGATTACCACGAATGTAGCCTGTGAACCAGCATAATTTGTTGTGTTTAAATGAAATAATTCAGTAACAAACATTGTCTGCTCCTCTTTGTCAGCACCATATATATTGTATACATACCATATTCCATATAAATTCCATATATTGTATACATACCATATTCCATATAAATTCCATATATATTGTATACATACCATATTCCATATAAATTGTATATGCACCAACTGACAACTCTATTTAATGTGACATCCTAAGCAACATTATGGAATCCTAGAGTAACTTCTATGTCACATATGTGCCTCTTGCTCTCCTAAAGAGCCACACTCTCACCTCCAGTTCTGCTACTTTTCCACCTTGTTTGGTGGCTGTCCCCCTTGCTACCCTATTGTGCTTTTGTACCCTACCTCCTTTAGACTGTAAGTTCGTTTGAGCAGTGCCCTCGTCTACCTATTGTTTCAGTATCATTGTGTGATCGTCTCATTTATTGTAACATTTTCCAACTTTCATAATATTGTAAAGCTATTAGTTGACGCTATATTAATATCAATAATATTAATAATACGAATCTATGCTCACTGCAAGAGATATAGTTTGCTGGTCCCGTTTTCCTGCATGTAGGAGATGGACGGATACATACCATATGAAGAGAAGAAGGCTATGAATGGACCAGGAGGAACATCCAATATCCGTAGATTAAGCAGGTCCACTCATGAGTTCTAATGAGTGGAACTGGGAATGGGGGCTATACATCACATAAACACTGGCTTTTAGACTACTCCCTGAATCAGTGACAGCAACAATGTACCTTGACCAAACTATTTAAACAGGGAACCGTTAGCTTTCCATCCTAGAGTACCATGCTCTTACTAAAATCAAAACTACTAATCTTATTGTTCTAGGAAAACTGAAAGTCCAAGCTGATCGGCTGAACAGTCACAGCATCACAGCATCTGAAACAATGAGTTATTTCACAGTCCGCCCATAGCGTGTGGTTCGATTTGATGTGATATTGTTTATAACAATATTGTTGACTGCATTTCGTCCACACGGTGGATGGTTTAAGTTTCCAAACACTTTATGTATGGATGTAGAAAGATACCTTGGTTTTGTGTTCGTTCATTGTGGGCGTTTTTATAATTTTATTTTTTTTTGTAACGCATCTTGGGTTCTCAGTCAATAAGCAGAGGAAGATTCAAAGAATGGACTTCAAGGCCTGGAGCTTTTTTCGTTTCAGCATAATTAAGCATGTAAGTAGGACAAACGTAACTAAATTAATAAGTAGCCTTCTGGAAAACCACTTCATTTAAGAAGTACGTCATGTATTTAGGCACACAGCTCTTGTCTTGATAAATTGCTATCACAGGATTCAACAACCCCAGGTCAACTGTATTATCACCTCAAAAGAAATCATCATCGTCAATCTTAATTTAAGCTGCATTAACAGGGCTAGCACTGAAGGGGGCATCAGAGCATATTACAAATTATTAAGCAAAATAGCTGGTTCAACGATTACGTTTCACAATAAGGAAGGGGAACGCAGGAAGGAAGTGAAGGATAATCTGAAGACGTGTCTTGCATCTCACATAGAATCTAAGAAGTAGCTTTTAGAATCAGAGCAAACACTTTACTTCTGTATTTATGAATCCATTTTTACTGTATACACAAAAGTGTAAAAAAGGGCTGTGGCAGTGGTATATTCAGGCCAGGATAAGGAGAAAGGGCACAAGGCAAAGGAACAGATTGTTATTATTTTTTATAATTTGCCGCCATAGTGACCCCCTCCATCCCTGATAATTCTGACACATTATATTAAAAATCCAGTGTTGCAGTGTAAAGGCAGTCCTACCTATCACTCCTCGTCATAGCTGGAAGAGAATCGATAAGACCAAACCTTTACTTTAATGGGTGTAAAGAAGAGGAATTTATGGCGAAGGAAAGACTGATGACTTGATGACCAATAACTGAAAAGAGAAATAGTGTCTTAATTGTATGAAGGAGGCAGTAGCATAACTCCAGAAGGCCCGGCTGCCACTGCGACCCCTGCGATACCTGTGACCGTGGGCCGCCAGCAGACCTTTAGGGCCGGTGCACAGCAGCACCGGCCAGGGCCCATGGTTGCAGGCTAACCGGCAGGAGGGGAGCGATGTGCTGTGCTGCTCCCCTCCTGCCGCTGTGTGTAGTGCGGTCGAGCGGTCTGACAGGAAGTGCTCAGAGAGAGCACGTCCGCAATCGCGGCAAACAGGTAAGGGTGAGAAATGGAGGGTCTGCAGGGGATGGGGAGGCATTGCAATGGGGGGGTGTGCAGGGGAAGGGTTGAAATGAAGTGTCTATAGGGGCAGGGGGGAAATGGAGGGTGTGCAGGGGAAAGGGGGGAGATAAATGAAGGGACTGCAAGGGGAGAGAAATGGAGGGATGGAGGGGCTGCAAGGGAAGGGTGGGAGGAGAGAGAAATTGAGAAGTGTGGAGGCAAGGGTGAAGGGAGGAGAAAGACACATGGAGCGGCTTGTGGGTGAAATTAGACACATGGCGGATCTGGGGGGACTAATGAAACACTTGGGGGGTGAGACACATGTAGGGTCAAGAGTTGAGGTGGAGAAAGACACATGGAGGTGCCTGGGCGGTGGAATGAGACACATAGAGGGGCTGTGAGACAAATTAAGGAGTTTGGGGGGAATGAGACATGTGGAGGGGCATGGGGGGAGGGAATGTTACACATGGAGGGGCTGGGGGAGAAAGCATGAGACACTTGGGGGGGATGAGACACATGGAGGGGCTAGGGGGAGGGTGTCAGGAACGTTCGGGGATCCTACAGTCAGAATGCAAATACTAGTAATGTATACCGGACCTTAGGATGGCACGACTAACACTACACAAAGAATAGTCAAATAGCGAGCCGAAGTCAGGGGTACCAGAAATCAGGTTCAACAATCATGCAATAGCCGAGGTCAAAGGAACACAGAAGGAGGAATAGTCAAACGAAGCCAAAGTCAGAATACAAGAATACCAATACGGAATACGCGCTCTTGGGTCAAACAAGAACCACAACAGGGCAATGACTCTCTCCCTGGTTTCTCTTTAAATACCGTGTTCACTTAGGTAGGAAACCATGCCTCTAAAATGTTCTCTTTCGAACACCTTGGCGGGCCGTGGCATTCTTAGCGCCATGACGGCAGCGCTCATTAGCCGCGTCATTACAGGAGGCAGGTTTATCGCGACTTGCATGAGAATCACTAGGGACAAGCTGAAATTTAGGAGGAGTGTCCCCAGTACCCTGCAATGATATACCAGCCTGTGACATGCTCCTGAATGATACATAAGGTAACCTGACAGAGGGAATGAGACACATCGAAGAGACCCCAGGGTTTCTAGTTAAGCCTCTGGAAGGAGGGGATGAGATATTATGGCTATAGAGTGGATAAATGGAGCATAATGTCTAAAGTGGGAATAACTGGGCGAGGGGGTGATATAGGACATTATGGTTAGAGAGAATGGGGAAGGTGGGGAAGGACTTTTTAGGAGAAGAAGGAAATGAGAAAAGAGATGAAGGACCTTATGATGGGAAGTGATACTTCACTTCTATGGAGGAAATTGAACATCCATTCGGCTAGGAAGGGAGAAAAAATCTTATGACTAAATGTAGGGAAACACCCCCGCCCTTTACTCTTTTCTGTACCCCCACATGATCTTGGGAACAAGAAAACATAAAAATTGATAAATAAAGATTGTCAAAAAAAAATGTAGGGAATCATTTAACTGCTGGTTTATGTAAAAAAGATTTGGCTAAGGGACGTATTCATCCTAAACACATCATGGGCAGGTATGAACAGGAATCTATTATTATTACTAGAAATATGGAATTGCTATTCCTGGTGGTCTCGTATGGAGACCTTATCTTCTCTTC